>NC_069100.1:5000-363968 GCF_947172395.1 Bicyclus anynana
GCTACACTTGCGGGCACTCGCCTGGCGGACTGCGGACGGATGTCTAGCTCGTGCACGCGCGTCACGGCGCAGCGAGCGGCGGGCGCTGGACGGCTCGCGGCGTCCGGCGCGGATCGCCGCGCGGCGTACGTGCGGCTCAGCTCCTCCAGCTTACACGCGATGATGTCGCACGTGGCGCATGACTCTGTCTGCGGGAAAAACTTTTAAACTTTATTAATTAATTAATGTTTTACATATATATATTTTTAAATTTATTTTGAATAGTTTCCAAGTTATTTAACAAAATAGACATCCCCTCCTCTTTCTCCGAAACTACCAAACCTAAAATTATCAAAAAAAAAGATTTCCGGAAAACATCAGAAATATAAAATTTTTGAATAAGTAGGTCACTTTTGGGGTGCAAGAGGAAAACAGGATAAAAAAATCTAACTGCATCATGTGACACATCAAATGAAAGAACTTATTAAAAGGATCTCAAATATATTTTTTTATAATTTTAAAATGAATAATTTACAAGTTACTTAAAAAACGACTAAAATAATTGAACATTTGTTCGTGGCTATTTAAATATATAAAAAATAGCAGCCAATTTTTTTATGAGTAATGGCTTGTTCATGTTCAATAATAATTTTGTCTGAACAAATCACTACTCAGATTTAACTATTTCAGAAACAGAGACAGTTAAGATTAAGAGTTAACTCTGAAGTCTGAATGGGTTAACTCCATTATACTCTGTATATACTTAGACAGTCTGTCAAAGTATATACAGAGTACAGACTATTTTATGTTTAGTAAGGTTTGCCGCCGAACAACCTACTACGCGTACGCATGCACCAAGTGGTGTACTAGTTCGCCTCGCGTAACATCATTGTGCAACATATTTACATACGTAGGATGCACCATGATTTACTAAAAGCGACCAGTACGCCCCCAGAGCGACATATCTACATACGTAAGATACACAACTCTTTACAGGAAGTGAGTCAGTAGGCCACCTTTGCAATATATAGATATCTATAAATATACGTAGGATGCACCATTCTTTTACTTTACCCGTACCAGTATACAACATGGTGACGGCTACAAGCGTAATAGTGTTTAGCTTGTTACGTGTTTAACGTATTCTGCTCCAGGATTTTTTTTCTCAGTTACCAGATGGTTGAATAATACCTAATACCCGTATAACTTGTAACACATACTCGTAGTACCCTATTGGAGTTATAGTAACGTTATTTCCTGATGTGTGTGTAATCATTATCTTACTTGTTATCGCCGCGTTGCAACGACTTGCGGTACGGACGGCTTCAGTGGCTCGTGGCGTTCGAGCCGTCCACATCTCTTGTTGTGTAATTCTTTATGGGTTACTTGGGATAGGCGGGGAGAGTGACTTGAGTGGAAAAGGGGAGTGTTTGTTAACAGTCAAGGGATCCTTTAAACCTATACACAACGTTCACAAGTGCGTGACTTCACTTCTTCACAAGGTAATTTTTTGCCATTCTAGGGTCTTATTAAGTTGCCCTGACAAATGTTGTGAATTATACCTTTGTTCGGCATTAGTTTTCTTATTGCTGTAACCTCTGAGTCCGCACGGGAACAGGAACACCGGGCAAGTGGCCGACACTCGCTCAGGAGCTCACCCGGCGGTCGGCCGAGCGCGCCGCGTCGGACCCGCTGGAGCCCGAGCGGCGCCGGCGCGGGCGCGGCGACACGTTCTGGCCGAAGCTCCTCCTGCTGACGCTGCGGGCGGCGGGCGGCGCGCGCTCGGCCGCCAACGAGCGGCACAGCTGCGTCACGCGCGCGATCTGCTGCCGCTGCTGGCGCAGCGCACGCTCGCACGCCGCGCGCAGCTCCTGCGTCGAGCCGCCGCGCCGTCGCCGCCGGCCGCCGGCGCGCCTGCAAGCGCACCGCTGTAGCCGCAACACGCGACACGACGAGCGACGGGCGGGCGCGCCGCACCTGTGCGCACGCCGCTGGCCGCCGCCGCTGCTGTCGGACACGCCCGAGTCGTGCCAGTAGCGCTTGCCGCGCGCGCCGCCCCCGCCGCCCGCGTCCACCACCAGTCGCTGGCTGTCCACGTCCACCGCCGGTCGCTCGCTGTCCACATATACGCACGCTTTATTCTGACGTGAGCAAAACTGCTTGACAAGATCAAGAGCATGTATGTATGTATCGTAGGTATGTGTGGTCTCTAATCTCAAAAATCAGTGAGTAAAGGGCGTCGAGCGGGCGCACGCAAGTAGCGCTCCAGCAGGGCTTTTATGTATCCTAATGTACCATTCAAATAATCATTTTTACTACATCTATTGTAATCAATATCTATTTTTCTTCGAGCTCCTCAGCAAAGACAGCCTGTTCAGACGTCAATGACGAGTTCTTGACGAAGAGTTTTATGTGACAAATAAAGTAATTATAAAAAAATGCTGCGGGCATGGGAGTTTTTAAACAGCCAGTCTGAACTTAGCGCAAACTTCTTTAATCGGAATAAGCCGCAACAATCACGCGGTGAGTAATTATTATTTAAAATTTAGAAGTCTACATAAATTGGCGGAATAATATATAATCTGTTATGTATCTGTGACGGAATTCAAAAACATAACGGGCTCAAAAAGGCTAGAACCCAAAGCCATAACGTTGTTATTAAAAAATATAATCATAGGTCCTTCTCCTTAAATACCAAGATATGATTGTTTTGAGTTCGAGCGATTCTGAAATGTTGACACCAGATTCAATTATTAGAGACGAGACAAATTGTGTTATCGAAATTCTTTTGCCAGAAATGTCTTATGAAAATTATATAAAGCAAAGAAGAATATAAATTCGTCTTACATATTCATAAAGTATCAATAAATAGTTCAGTTAAACAACTGTTAACTATTGCTAGTGATCTATAATAATCTTAGTTATAAAAATAATGTCACTTGATTTAATTGAGATAGAAAACAAGAGTGAATGTAATGAACACTGTTGAACAATGACTTCCGGCCACGAACAAACGCCAATAAATGGCGGCAGACGCCGTATTGTTGTTAACACAGAGTGGGGCTATAAAAGACGATGCTGGCTGTCATGGCGGCATTCTTTGTTCAACTGTCTTCGCGAGAACACCTATCAAGTTTCAGTGGGTATGTATTACAATATTGCTAAAATATCAAAATATCAAATATCAATATCAAAATATCATATAACATATGATGTCGATGCGCTGCGGCGCCGACAGCGACGACGCCGACATGTCTGCGACACGCGGCCGTCACACCGCTCGCCCGCACGGCGCATCTAGAGCGCGCCAGCGTTTACCGCGAGCGGGCGCGACGCGCGTCGGGTGGGCGTACGGCGCTGCGCAAGTAGCGGTCCAGGTCTATGATGTCGATGCGCTGCGGCGCCGACAGCGACGACGCCGACATGTCTGCGACACGCGGCCGTCACACCGCTCGCCCGCACGGCGCATCTAGAGTGCGCCAGCGTTTACCGCGAGCGGGCGCGACGCGCGTCGGGTGGGCGTACGGCGCTGCGCAAGTAGCGGTCCAGGTCTATGATGTCGATGCGCTGCGGCGCCGACAGCGACGACGCCGACATGTCTGCGACACGCGGCCGTCACACCGCTCGCCCGCACGGCGCATCTAGAGTGCGCCAGCGTTTACCGCGAGCGGGCGCGACGCGCGTCGGGTGGGCGTACGGCGCTGCGCAAGTAGCGGTCCAGGTCTATGATGTCGATGCGCTGCGGCGCCGACAGCGACGACGCCGACATGTCTGCGACACGCGAGTGAGTTATTTGCTCGGTTAGCAAAATCTACGTTAATTATTGCGATAATATTAGAATCAGGTTTTCATGAAATTGGGATTTTATTATTTACTGTTTAAATAAATAAGACTGTAAAAGGATCCAATAGCATTGCGAATAATATGGCGGGTGACCGTTACGCTTAATAGAGTGGGGCACCCTGCCTCCACTGTAGCCTGCTAGTTGAGCGGTTCAGTTGTAATCGCGTTCTCGAAATGGATACAATTCCATTTGTTAAATAGTGATAGTGATTCAGAAGTTCAGTGGGTGAGTTATTTGTACAGTCCGACCATTGTATTGTTAGTTACTTAGCTGGAACTTAGGTAACACGAGTGGAGAAGGGGACACTGGCGGTTGCCAGTGGCAGTACTTGATCAATATTGTATTTAGAGGGAAGAACGGTGTTAGTAAGTTAAGCGGTCGTTCCGCTAACAATTGATTAACACGAAAAGCTTAGAACCTGCTCTGAGGCTCCTGCTTCTCCGTTATAAGAAGTACAATTTAGTCTGCTTCGCCGATATACATAATAATGCAATTAAAGACAAAATTGTTAATGTGTGCGCTCAGTGTTGTAGCCTATTATTCGGATCACTTTTTGCAGTGATTTTGTAAGGACGTAACAGTTCTATAGTATAAAATTATCATTGGCTTCGCCGCACAATTGTTTCGCCTCGCACAATCTATGGAAGTCTTTACGAAACGTACGGCTAACGTTCGCTAGTTGGAGAGGCACGTCAAGTTTAGTGAACGAAACATTGTTCCCGTAAGCCGACAAAGATTAAGGAGTTCACTCTTACCGGTTTACGGTTCCCCCACCTGTTGTACAACAGCACTGAGCTCGCGCAGGCGTTCGCGCTCTGAAACACAATACGGTGACAACGCTGAAGTGGAAAGCTTTATGTCAGCGCCATGCCTGATGACGTTTTGGGCTTAGACCATTAATAACTGGACGTGGTTCGCACCCAAATTCACCAACAAAAAAGTCTGTAATTTTTTGAGGGGGACGAGGTAAACTCACTCATCGAAAACATTTAACACCATTAAGTATATTCTGTGTCCATACACTACACACAACTATAAATTTGACTCGCAATACACACACGCGTAATTTTTACACACACTAACAAACACATTGCCACAATAAAAATATATACAAGCAGTATTGTAACTCGGCCGTGTTTTTGAAATAAATACCTACTGCCGCGTGGTACGTAAACATGTGATAGGGGCTAGGGCTGCCCGCTTCCAGTATTTTAATTACATTTGCCAACTTTGTGTTTCCATTAAGTTTTGTGATTGTAAATATACTTTTTTTATGTAAACAAATAATATACTTTGAAAATTGTAGTAAAATAGGAAGTGTACAATAAAATGCGTGTTGTTTTTTGATTGGTAGATTTAAACAAGGCTGATACTAATCAATGACCTTGAAGGATAGGTCGTATTCATATGTTTATTTTGGTGATGCCATCTAAGTATTACCTCCATACTACTTGATCAAATAATAAAAAACCGGTCAAGTGCGTGTCGGGCCACGTGCAGTGTAGGGTTCCGTAGATTATGTTAGCCCTTTAATTCCTTATGTAATGCACAATTTTTTATACATATATTTTTTAAATTATGCTTTTAGAATACAAAATATTAAACAAACTTAATAAATATAATAGCCCACCATTTGCGAGGCTATTTTTCCTAGTCGTCATAATTAAAAAATCCAATGCACCGTGCGTTCGCCACTGCGGCACAGTCGTGACTGTCTGCACCCCACGCACGCCCTGAGTTCGAGGTGCGTAGGTATAGCTCGCGTTTCGACCTCTAGTGTGAAGTCAAACTACTGCTTGTATATATATTTACTGTGACATTGCTTAGACTATCCACAGATTAAATACATAGAATATTCGATTACTGATCGATGTTTGGCTGTTTCGTCAAAAGAATCGATTCTTTTTATAAATTGTTTTTATTAAAATTTTGATAAAATTAAGGTTTAAATACTTTCAAATGAAACGTTACTCCATCTTTTACTAAACTACAAGTTTTTGGCCGTTTTTTATGCCATTTAACTACACAAACCGGCATTTTTAGGGAGCTCCTTACACGACGAAAACGATTAGAACAATGAAACATCGATTCTGTAGCAACAGGTTTTATAAGCGCATTAGATCATAGATTTTTTATCTTTGCCAGAGGGGTAACGGTTAGCAAGCCAAGTCCTGTTATTAATGGTCTAAGCGTTTTGGGCGACAGGCATTGTATTTATGACTTTGATTAAACAGAGTACCACAGATTATTTGATACTACGTATCAGAGTACATTTACACGTACCTACCATAGACAAAGAAGAAGCTCTTGCGAATTAACTTGACACCCTTAGATACATAAATAATCTATACTCTATACTTAATATTATAAAGAGGTAAAGTTTGTAAGTTTGTAAGTTTGTCACATTTTTTAAATGGGGTAATCTTCGGAACTACTGGTCCGATTTTAAAAATTCTTTCACCAGTAGAATGCTACATTATCGGGGAGTGCTATATGCTATATTTTATATTGGTATCATATAGGTAGGGTAGGGGTAGGGTGGGGGTAGGGTGGGGTAGGGGTATTGACATCGAAATTTACGCGGACGAAGTCGCGGGCGTCCGCTAGTAGAGGATATGTGACAAGTAATTATTTTTGAGGCTTCCGGTAACCATGTTTGGTCTCTAAATTGAGCTAGGGCTGTTTTATCGATAATAATTTCATATCGAATAAAATTATACAAGATATTATGTTTACTAAAATGAAACATTTTAAATTCTGTCTTACATTATTATAATATAAAATTCCATAAAATTGATTTTCTCATTAAAGTGTTTTGTATTTAACACAGATTAATCAATAATATACAGATGGAGCGTACGGAACATGACGGTGTCGTACCCGCTACGAATATGAAATTCAAAAACGAATACGTTCTCTTGTCAGTACGATACGAACCGTCGCATCAGTAATTTTCAATATTATTCAAGAAAATGGCGTTAATTGTTTCGAAATATAATATTTAGAAACGCCAAAAAACTAAAGAAATAAGATGGAGTATTTTTTTATTGATTATTATATCAATTTACGTAATTGTTTTTATATGTTTCTATATGCAAATGCACGCACGCAGTTTGTAAAGACTCTCTCTGGTTACTCTGTGGTATTTAATAAACATTTTATAGTATAAATTATTTAAACTATACAATGTTTTGTATTGGCGCTCACGAACGTTGGCCTGTGTTTATGTCTTGATTGTGTAACGATTACTATCTGATGAATATGGTGTTGTCCTAGACCACCAGCCTAATACTAAACCAAGGCAATAGGAAACAAATCGTAATTCATCAACAAAATTTATTTATAGAAGTTGCAAAACTTACAATTTTTGATACAACGTTATACGTTATAAATATCAAAAAGTAATAGGCTACTTGACAGCTTTTTTTTATAAATGGTCTTAAATATTTGATTATCGTTCTACTAGATAAAATTTTTTTTCATATGTTTTTGAGACATTATTACAAGAAAAATTTAGTTTTTAAATATGTTTTTGACAATACGAGCCAAAACGTCCTTAATTGAACCAGCCGTTACTATTTGTACGTTTGGTGTACTGACTGACTGATAAGTAGATGAAACCATTATATCCTGCAAAAAACAAAATAATTATCGTTACTATAAACAACAATAGTATTATTCAATGTTAACATAGTTTATTAATTTTTTGGCTAGAACTTTGTCCAATACTTAATCAGCTTTTCCTTTTCATAGGTAATTATTTTATTAGGATAACCCTGGACTTGAGCCCAGCAACTTGGCCAGAAGTAGTTAGAGTCGAAAATCTAGATCTTAATAAAAAAATAAATTTAATAAGTCTTTAATTATGTCGAGTCTACCTAAATGCCAACCAAATAAATAGAGCAATGTCTATAGATTCCAAATAATAAATCATTATTAAAATACAATTATACCTGTAATAAATTATTTTACTTACTTGTATTCCATTTTGGGAAACGGCATTGTCATGACTCTCTGATAACAGATTAAGATTCACTTCTTGCAAGGGTTGTCTTACTTGTTGCTCAGGTGATAAATTCTGCAATAGGTCATTTTTATTCTTTGGTTATCTACTAAAATATTACTATAAATGCAACATTAGTATTTATATGAGTACATAAAGCAACCAACCAGCAAAATCTTTTTTCAAATTTGTGAATTATATCTTTCTCTTACACTATTGGACACAGTAAAAAAAAATATATTATATTTATTATAATTAATGTGATCCTTCTTAAAATGATCACTACAATATATGCAGCTGTATCGTGATTGAAATCAGGCCTGTTATTGCTGTTTAGCCATTTTTGTCTTAAATCATGATTTTTTGGAAATCTGAAAAATATAAAATATAACTATACTTATAGAACATAAAATAAATTATTAATTTATACGTTTTTGCTCATTTCGATGATATAGCGAAACAAACCAATTGTTCACTATTCATCGATATTGTAAACAATACTTTCCCAACACTACGTATACGGTCAAACCAAAACTCGTGAAATAATTCAATTCTTTAAAGGATTGCCCATAAAACCACATATTGTAAAGCTTTGAATTAGGCAATGGGCCTATTTAAAAAAAAAAAACACCTTTAAAATACTCAACATGAACAGAAAAATCAAAGATTTTAATACTTACTTGTGAAATGAATTTCCCGCTAGTTTTGTTTGGGTTTTGTTGGTGCAGGCAACAACTGCGCACTTCACCATTGTATAATATTTAATTTATTTTGCGATTCACAAGCTTATTGGTTTTTATTTCCGTAATATATTGAATACCGTTACACCGGAACCACAACAATAGCCATTTTTGGTCACTAAAAACAAAAGATAATTTGGTCACAACTGATATAATTGATGTTGTCATGTAAAATATGTCTAACCTCTTTACACAATGGCTAAAAAAAAATTTTAATAAAAAAAATTCAACCGACTTCCAACTCAAAAAATAACTTTAACTAAAAAGCAAAAAATAACATCCTACCTATGTGCTACCTTCTGATCAGTTTGAAGGCGGTGCCAAGCTAGTGTCGTGTTTTAATTAAAGCTGTTTCTGGAAAAACCAAAGAAATTTTGTAGTTTAAACGTATTTAATTAAATCATCACTGGCTTGGCACCGCCTTCATACTGATCAGAAGGTAGCACATAGGTAGGATGTTATTTTTTGCTTTTTAGTTAAAGTTATTTTTTGAGTTGGAAGTCGGTTGAATTTTTTTTATTAAAATTTTTATTTTTTTATTTTTAGTGTTAGCATACCCACTGCGTGTGTACAGTCACAACCTATCTAAGTGAAAAGTTCTCATCAATACAAATTTATCAAGTCCAAACACAAGGTAGCTACCGTCGAGGAGTTCTCTTCACTGTCCCTCGTCTTCATCATCAGACCCTTAATACAGTCACAATCCATCTAGGTGGAAAGTTCTCATCAATACAAATTTATCAAGTCCAAACACAAGGTAGCTACTGTGAACCGTCGAGGAGTTCTCTTCAATGTCCCTTGTCTTCATCACCAGACCCTTAATACAGTCACAATCCTTCTAGGTGGAAAGTTCTCATCAATACAAATTTATCAAGTCCAAACACAAGGTAGCTACTGTGAACCATCGAGGAGTTCTCTTCACTGTCCCTCGTCTTCATCATCAGATCCTTAATACAGTCACAATCCATCTAGGTGGTAAGTTCTCATCAATACAAATTTATCAAGTCCAAACACAAGGTAGCTACTGTGAACCGTCGAGGAGTTCTCTTCACTGTCCCTCGTCTTCATCACCAGACCCTTAATACAGTCACAATCCTACTAGGTGGAAATTTCTCATCAATACAAATTTATCAAGTCCAAACACAAGGTAGCTACTGTGAACCGTCGAGGAGTTCTCTTCACTGTCCCTCGTCTTCATCATCAGACCCTTAATACAGTCACAATCCATCTAGGTGGTAAGTTCTCATCAATACAAATTTATCAAGTCCAAACACAAGGTAGCTACTGTGAACCGTCGAGGAGTTCTCTTCACTGTCCCTCGTCTTCATCACCAGACCCTTAATACAGTCACAACCCATATAGGTGGAAAGTACTCATCAATACAAATTAATCAAGTCCAAACAAAAGGTGACTGCTGTAAATCCTTGACGAGTTCCATGGTCTGTGTTTCGGCTCCATCATCAGACCAACTCCAAACCTTCATAAAGTTGTAGTGGTTTAAAATACCTTATGGAAACACTAACAAACGTACTAGCCGTCTCTACAACTTTCGAAAGTTCCTCTCAATTTCTCCAGGATGCCATCATCAGATCCTGACATGAAAAAAATGGGACCACCCTGGAAGTAAACCCTACAAAACAAAAAAAGAATTTTCAAAATCGGTCCATAATTGACGGAATCAGCCGAACGTAGAACCTCCTCCTTTTTGGAAGTCGGTTAAAAATATCTATCTCGCTCCATTAAGGTAGCTTTCTTTAAGTTAGAGAGGTTACGAAAAAATTTTGTTTATTCTTTAAAAAATTAAATACTTGACCAAATTTGACGTAAAATGCCACAGGTCCAATATATATAGGTGTCAAAGATTTTCAACTAAAATTTGATTAATTGTAATAATTGACATTTTTAAAAATTTTGACATAACTTTCTCAGACATTGTTTTTTGTTTTGTAATTTAGGTATTGTTCCATTGACACATTTCATAAATATTTTGCACGCCTATAAAGGCAAGACATGTTTGGATCGAATAATTATTTGTATATTTAATTTTATAAAAAATGTAACCCATGTTTAAAGCAAATAAATAAATTATTATTATTATTATTATTACCACCAGCAGGAGTCAAATGGCAAGCTGCAGCTAAAGACAGGGAAAGGTAGAAAACACTGGAATCTTTTACCCTTAGGGGGTCCATATAAAAACATTAAACAAAAAAATGTGAATATTAAAAAATTAAGGGAAACAACTTTATTTTAAAATCGTAATTTATGATTATGTATTTAGGTTTCATCGAGCTGAATCTTCATTGTTAATTATTTCATTTATTTTGTGTTAAAACTCAAAAGGATCAAAATAAAACAACGGTATACTCAGTCAACTTGTACTTAATTCTATAATTATAATTATAACTTATAATAAAACATCACAACGTCGCCCAGAGCTTAACTCTACTTAAAGTACAGCGTGTCCGCTCTACATGGCCAGAGCTAACTCTACGTATAGTACAATGTCTCTAGTATCCGCTCTACATGACCAGAGCTAACTCTGTGTATAGTACAGAGTGTGTCTTGTGTCCGCTCTACATGACCAGAGCTCACTCTACGTATACAGCGGGGAAGGGGAGGGGTGCGCGATCCGCCTACAGCGCCATCTTGCGGCCCTCGATGGAGATCTCGACGGCGCGCCGCGAGCTGCCCTTCATCCGCTTCTGGTCGAGGAATTTCTTCATCTGCTTCTCGTACCGAGTCATCTTCTTTTTGCTCATCTGCAACAAAATACATTTCGTCTTAAAGTCTGGAGGTGAATTCTTAATTCAAATTATTAATATTAGATGTTTGTTTGTCCCATGCCAGAAACAAAGTAGACCGACCATTTTTTATACATTGGTAAAACAAAGCCTAGATTTGATAAATCGTTATAATGTCCAAATTAGTGTCATTTACTAAATAACTAACGGACGCCCGCTACTTCGTCCGCCCTTCCAGCAGGGGCAGCAGCAGTACATGTCCAGCTCGCACGTGAACTTGGGCCGCACCGCGTAGTACTCGCTGGAGGGCGCCGGTCGCTACAGGGTCGGGGGCGGGGGGCACGGGCGGCAGCAGTACGGTACTCACCCGCGACATGTCCAGCTCGCACGTGGACTTGGGCCGCACCGCGTAGTCCTCGCTGGAGGGCGCCGGTCGCTACAGGGTCGGGGGCGGGGGGCACGGGCGGCAGCAGTACGGTACTCACCCGCGACATGTCCAGCTCGCACGTGGACTTGGGCCGCACCGCGTAGTCCTCGCTGGAGGGCGCCGGTCGCTACAGGGTCGGGGGCGGGGGCACGGGCGGCAGCAGTACGGTACTCACCCGCGACATGTCCAGCTCGCACGTGGACTTGGGCCGCACCACGTAGTCCTTGCTGGAGGGCGCCGGCACGCGCGCGCGCGCCACCCAGCCGGGCTCGCCGGGGCGCAGCGCGCGCTCGGGCTCGTCGCGCGCGCGCTTGGCGGACGGGCCGGGCTCGTCGCGGCGCGGGCCCGCCATGGCCTCGTCGCGCGCCTGGCGCTCCTCGCGCGTCATGGCCTTGAAGTCGGTGGACAGGTTGAAGATGGGCCGCGCCCACTCGGAGATGAGGCGGCCGGCGCGCTCGCGGTTGGCCTTGGTCTCCTTGGGGTGCTTGTACAGGTACATGACGGCCTTGCCGATGCCCGACTGCTTGAGCAGCGCCTTGTCGATGGCGGGCAGGTCGTGCAGCAGGCGCAGCACGCTCTCGCGGATGAGCAGGCACGGCAGCGCGCGGTTGGGCATGGGCGCCAGCCAGTCGCACAGCACGTTGAGTGCGTTGTGCTCCAGGAACGCCAGCTGCAGGTCCTTCTTGATGAGCTGCGACATGGCGCGCTTCAGCATGGACACCTTGCGCACGGCGGGCTGGTTGCGCCGGTTCAGCTCGCGGTCGTCCTCGGCCGCCTGGCGCATCTGCTGCAGCAGCTGCGCGATCAGGTCGTCGTTGTCGTTGATGATGTCGATGTCGCGCCGCCGCCGCCGGCCGCGCCGCTCGTCGCGCTTGCGCGCCAGCATCAGCTCGAAGTCCGACACGCCGCCCGCCGCCTCGGCGCTCTTCATGTCGGCGGGCGGCTCGTCGTCGGACGAGTCGGCGGCGGGCGCGGCGGGCGGCGGCGCGGCCGGCTCGTCCGACGCCAGGCGCACGGCGCGCCGCTTCGGGCCGCGCGCGGGCGAGCGCGAGCCGGAGCGCGACCTGCGCACACGCAGGGGCTATACGTAACTCAATTGTCTATATTCATTTATTTCAATTAGGCTTAGTTTACGAGCACTTTCGAAATGTCAGGTATTAATATTATAAAATAATGGTGATAATAATTAGTCGAAAACTTGAGGGTTCCAAACTCGCCTTTGTCCAAGATGAGCCCACAACAAACTCTTGTTTAGTTTATCACCATTTAATAATACAGCCAGTCATGTAATACATTTAGTCAGTATATTGGTGCACTAGTGGTCCAGTGAATAGGTATTAAATAATTAGAAATGTTGAAGGACATTCACAAGTTGAACAATGTAGATGTGGGTTTAATTTACGGCCATATTCCGTGTACAAAGAACGAGTGAACGAGCATCTTCTAGGCAAGCGAGTTTCGTCGTCGGCTGCAGCAGATGACTGTCAGGCATGATGGCAGCCGCGAGCTCGCCTTACAAATAAAAACAAATCTGAGAATGTTGACTTTGCTCGTTAGTGTCATTGCACAGAGTTGGGAGAGCTTGTGAACACCTCACCTGGATCTGGACTTGGCGGAGCCCGAGCGGGAGCGGGACCCGGAGCGTGAGCGCGACGCCGAGCGAGATTTGCGTGCTGAGCCGGAGCGGGACCGAGAGCGTGACTTGCGGGCCGATCCCGAGCGGGACCGGGAGCGTGACTTGCGGGCCGATCCCGAGCGGGACCGGGAGCGTGACTTGCGGGCCGATCCCGAGCGGGACCGAGAGCGTGACTTGCGGGCCGATCCCGAGCGGGACCGAGAGCGTGACTTGCGCGCTGAGCCCGAGCGGGACCGCGAGCGCGATTTGCGCGCTGAGCCCGAGCGGGATCGCGAGCGCGACATGCGAGCTGAGCCCGAGCGGGACCGCAAGCGCGACTTGCGCTTCGAGCCCGAGCGGGACCGCGAGCGGGAGCGCGAGGCAGACTTGCGCGACCCCGATCGCGAACGGTTCTCTCGATCGCCCGCTGCACAGCACAATGTAAAACATTACTTAACATTTTATTATACATATTTGTATTCGTGTTTAAGCTGCATACATACCGGCGGCGGAGCGCGGACGGGCGGCGTCCTCTCCGTCGACGTCCATGTTCTCGACGGAGCCGCTGCGCTCCTGCGCCTCCACAGATTTACTTCTGGACCTTCCCGGTGACCCTGTTATCATTTTACTCGGGGATTTACTCTTTGACTTTGAGTTTCTACGAGAGTTAACGAGGGAACCGCTTCTAGAACGGGATCGGTCTTTTGACCCGCTTCGGGATCTGGACTTCGCAGATCTACTTCTAGATCTTCCGGGGGACCCGCTCTTGGATCTTGTCTCTCCGGGTGACTCGCTTCGAGATCTGGATTTGATCTTCGAGCCGCTGTCAGGGCCGGAACGCCCGGGCGCGCCTGCGGGCGAGCCGCTGCGCGAACGACTCCTGGAGCCGGAGCCACTCCTCGACCGCGACTTGCGCGGTGTTCCGCTCCGGGAGCGCGACTTCGCGGGAGACCCGCTTCTGGACCTCACCCTCGACGCGACCGAACCGCTCCCCGATCTAGATCTGGATCTTCTCGAAGAACCGCTTCGAGATCTGGACTTTCGAGGAGAACCGCTTTTAGATCTCGAATTTCGTGGCGAGCCGCTCCCGGATCTCGAATTCCTCGGAGAAGTGCTCCGAGACCTGGACCTGCGCGAACCGGTCGGCGAGGAGGCGCGCGAGCCGCTGCACGACGAGGAGCGCGCCGAGCCGTCGAGCGACATCCTGGACTGCGACTCGGCCTGCACACAAATGGCTTAGCATTAGATGTGGTAGTGCAGTGCCGACTCGCCGAAGGACTGACACTCACGGACTTGCTGCGGGAGCGGGAGCGCCTGCCGTCTGGAACAAACCAACTGGGTGAGAGAATGCTGCAGCAAATGATTTGATTTGATTTGAAAATCATCAGAACATGCGATGCCGAGCCAAATGTGTTCTCTAAGTATAACCAGCACACCGCAATTTGTCTCTCATCTTTCAGACTATATACAGGGTGTCCGGTAAATATTACGGCATCTGTTCATCTGCGGTTTACCTTAAAAACTTACTTATTAGTATTAGTACTAGAAAGTGTCTTTGAGTAGGTCTTGAAATAATAATGTTAGTGTCTTAACACCAATTTAGTATATAGAAATCTGTTTTTGAAATAATAATATTTATATTGTAAATTTTTGTTGAGTCAAGTGTCCCACTGACTCTATCAGCTAAACAGTTGTTTACTACAAAATGTGAAAACGCACAGAAATATAATGAAATTAAGAGGAAAACAACTATCACTCGTAAAGATCAACCAACAACCACCATTTCAAGTTGACAATGTTGACGTACGACTGATGAACCCTACACCGCACTCAGCCCGACACACACTTGGCCAATGTTTTTATTTATAAGTTTATTAAAAAAGGTCACATTGTTTTTCTTGGGCACTTATGCAAGTCCGACATCACCGTAAAAAAGAACTTTTCAGTACCCTTAAACTTAAACTTGAAATCTCAATTGTATATTGTAATTCTCACTTCCTATGTAAGTTTTGTTTCATTTCAACTGCTTTTATGCAGCCCACAAGGACATTTTTTTGCACAATATGTCTTGTTGCATACAGCAGATGCGAAGGTTGTCTCATCCTATACTAGTTCTTAGTCATATAATGAATACAACTTACAACCAGTATTCATGTCAGGTGCAGCAGGAGTTTTATCAGACTCGAGGTCAGTTCAGTACTATGTAGGAAATGCAGCTTTACACTATTTACTACAATCAAGAAATATTTGAGGTTATATCGGCAAGGTCAGCGTTTGTTTCCAACATAACTACTTCTAGAGATTATTGCAGTAGCTCGAACCTCCAGCAGCCAGCACACTCCTCGTCTGACGCTGCACTACGTGTTGGATTGTGAACTCTTCGACAGTAAGTAGTTTGTTGTCACTTTTATTGATTCGTGTTCATTTATAGAGTTGAACGGAAAGCGCCGACACAATATAAAAGCAGTCATCGACATAGCACACGTACCGCACAGGAATAATATAAGTCTTTATGAATAAAAAACAAGACTTACCCGTATCGACATCCATCTTTCAATATTATCGTTAACAGGTAATGGTAATGAAGATAATTTGGTTTTCAGATATCTCAACGAAGAATCGTCGTAATCATTGGGAAACACACCATAAAAGCTAACAAAACAGAATAAAAGGTCGTTTTTTATTTAAATATTTCGTGAATATTTCTAATCATTTTCAATAATTTCATTTTTCACCGATTTTTTTTTAGCACACTGCACCAGTGTTGCCAGTTGGGTCTTGTGCACAGATCACTATAGTAGACTAGACTTGTGAGAAATTACCCGAAATATTAATTATTAAAAAAGTAACCTTTTTGTGTAAAAAGTAACCTTTTCACTAACTACTCTTGCTTATTGCGTTCCGCAGCATGGCTAAATCATCATTTCTGACTCTAGGGGCAAAAGTTATTTTGTTTTTTTTTAATATCTGTCTGTTACGAACATTGACATAATACCTAGTTACGAATACTAGCCAAGTACTATTTATACTGAGAATTGTGACCTTAGTTGGAAGATGGAACAAAAAGGAATCAGTTCATCCCCTTGTTTAACAAATCTATTATTCATATTTTTTACTGAAAAGGTATTAAAAGTTAATACAATGTTAGTTGAATTGACATAGAAACATCGATGAGTTCTTGAGCACTTGTCCGCATTTCTTGATTTACGGACCGTTCGGTTTTAGGTATACGAAATAAAAAGTTAATTCTTAAAGTCCCGAAATATCACGTAAAAGTAACCTTTTTATTAATGAAACCTAAAAGTTACCAATGCAGTCAAAAAATCACCTAAAAGGTTACAAAAGTAACCTTCTGGCAACACTGCACTGCACAGATTATTAATATGGCAGTTGGCACCTTCATTTGTCGTCTGTGGTTGGCACACGACGCACGCACAGACCACACCACAGATTAGATACACGCACAGATTAAGGGTGGCCACTCATTGGCAATTTTTAGTTGGCTAACTATCGAACAACTAAGTTGCCAACGCTTACAACCTAGTTGCGCAACTTTTTAATTTGTATGGGTAGTGGCACCAAAAGTTGAACGGACCCCAATATATAAAGACAGTTGTGTTAAAATCCCGAAAATAAAATAATACGCTACTTACACGTTCGCAATATTTTTACCCACACATAGCAATGTTTTCACTATACGTGTAAATACAAACATAGTCACATTATTTTTTAACTTTTAAGCGGATAAAAACTAAATTTCTACTTTTTATCTTTAGCTTTTTCGGTTAATAATCATCTATACTAATATTATAAAGAGGTAAAGTTTGTAAGTTTGTAACATTCTTTAAATGGGGTAATCTTCGGAACTACTGTTCAGTTCATTTGTGGTCTGTGGTTCAATGAGTTGTCTGTAACCGTTGTTTGTGATCTCCTGAGTAAATATGTTCCTTGTTTGTGATGACGGGAGGTAGAAAAAGAAATAGAAAAGTCAAAACAAATACAACAATAATAATCGACTCTCAAGTTTTCTTTTGAAACAAATATTTTTCACTTTAATTTAGAGTGACTGGAATTGTGTCTATCACAATGGAAGAGGAAAATAAACTGCCGCTAAAACGAGTCGAATTGTCTCTGACAAAGTTCAACGAAGTGGCCATTCCACACCACTTGGACTTGCTGCGACAACATAAAGCTAATATTGTAAAGGTAGGTACTCTAACACTTTTTTTTTTTTAACTTGTCCCACGCTCAGAAAGTACTATTCTTGGTTACGTCAGTGATCGCACAGGTATTCGCTTTAACGTTTGTGACGTCGATATGTTCTAATAATAAAGTTTATGGACAAGGTCAAGCAACGCTAATTGTCTATTATTTATTTTCTTTGTTACAAAATTTCGTGTAATATCATTGGAGTACTCACTACTCAGCTGAGGCTATTTCTACTCAACACTCAAATTTTACTTATGTAAGCCCAAGCGAAAGCTTATTTTTATCTTTTGTCAAGTTATATTGAAAAAAAATAATAAAGCTATAAATAAAAAAATAGTTACCTTAATTACTAAAAACAAATCACCATTGTGTTTTTGTAATGTTAATTACCATTTCATTTGCTGTACTGCCTGAGCGGAATCACAGAAAACATATGTACAAGTACAGAAGATTCACTCCGCAACGTCATTAAAATAAATAGCTACTACACAATAAGGCGCTATTCAGTTCGAAGCAAATTATTAACAAAATGTTTTATTTACCTACAGTTTTTATATATATTACATCTACTCAGACAAAGTTAGGGTTGTCTTCAAATAAAAAATACTTACTACTAGATTTAACGCGCGGCGATGTTCGCGTACCTTGTTGACAAAATAAAAAAGTAGTGCGTGCGTCGTTGATTGGACTAACAATACATCAACAATAACTTTTTAAATATCACATTACATAATGCAAAAAAATTTAAAGACAAATTAACTTCGTTAAAGCAGGTTCAATAACAAAATCATCTAGTAAGCCTTACTCAATCTTAGGTTCTGCACCTGATTGGACTTTATTAATGGATACGTATGAGAAACATTATAAAATCCCAGCTGTCGCAGGATGTCGCTATTTCGAGATCTAGACCAGACATTTTCCTTTTGTCCAAACAAACTAAGCAAATAGTACTTGTAGAACTTACTGTGGCGTGGGAGACTAACATTCCGAAGGACCACAGTATAAAAGTGAATAAATATTATGACCTAACAAATGAACTAACTAAAAATGGCTATGTAGTTAGTCTATACGCCTTAGAAGTAGGTGTGAAAGGATTACCAGCAAAATCTCTCTATATCTTGCTTAAAGACCTTGGCCTCTCTAGAAGTGCAGCTAGTTCTATATTAAAACGAGTATCCAAAGCTGCTCTGATAGGAGCAGTGAACGGGGAGTGTTGATCGATCGTCAAGGAATTCCTTAACCCTACATCCTGTAGTCACAAGTTCAGGACTCTGCTCGGAGTTCTTCTCTCTACTATGCGATGGACCCGGCACCCGCACGGTGAATCCATGGAATGCTAAGATATTTGTCTCATGTGCGTGAGCGATATTATAAGTTTTTGTACTACATACGTTGGGAACCCTAAAAAACCCTTAATGCACTTTCATACTTACAACAATTTATTGATTAATAGAGTAAGATTAACACGACAATTTGAAACTGTTCCACTCAGTACGAGGAGAGCGGGCAGTATGCGCGCGTGCGTGCGGAGCAAACCCACGCCCGGCGCGTGGCGGCGCAGCTGCGGGCGCTGCTTCAGGAGCTCGGCGCGCTGCGGCGCCAGGTGCGCGCCGAGGACGTGCCGCGCTTCGACCGCCGCACCGAGCGCGCGCGCGAGCTGACCCGCCGCGCCATCGCGGACTACCTCGGTATGTGCTGCTGCTGCTGCTGCTGCTGCTGCTGCTGCTGCTGTGTGACACAGTACAGTACACGCTGCTGCAGGAGCTCGGTTAGTACATTAAGCTAAAGGAAAACGGTGACTCATTATGGAGATCGCAGCAATGACAACAGACCCAATGGAAAGATGGAATCCACAACATATGTCGGTTACACAAAATGTCGGGCCCTCTTCGTGTTGATGTAGACGCTCAGCAGAGGGCGGTTCTGTCGGCGAGGGAGCGGTGTCTGTAGGTGGTTGCCTGTCATCTGTCATCGCTCGCTCGCTTTTATTTTTATTTTATTTATTTATAATCAGTATTTTCAGTTCGCAATATGACGGCAGATTATAATATCACGAGTGATTGATTATAAACTAACGTATTTCACAATAACGGTGACATATACAAGTTATCTACTCGTACCTAATTTAGAAATGTTTTATCGTCGTTTTTTAGATTCGTCATTTCGTATCGCAATCGCGAGGTAAACTAAATCTACAGTGAATGAAGCAGACCACTGCTGTGCTCGCAGGTGCGATAGAGCGCGGCTGCCTGGCGCTGGCGGGGGCGGGCGCGGGCGCGGGCGCGCTGCGGGGTGAGGCGCGAGGCGCTGCACGCTCAGCATCCTGCATACGCCTAACGTCATCTGTAGCTTCCATTACTGAGTGTGGAGTGACTGTGCGCTAACACGAGCTGAATATATCGCTGCGGCGTTTTTTGGCTCCGACAAACAAAACTGAATTAACAATATGGACCTGTTCCAAGGTCGCTGCTTATCCCCAATAGTTTTTAATATAGTTATTAATATTCCAATAGACAAATTAATCAGTCACGAAAAGAAATGCGGCTATTGGTCTAAAGTAAACACAAATATACTGATTCTATCTCAGCCTTTGCAGATGATATTGCTATACTCACGCGTAACCCGAAGCAATGTCAGGAATTATTAGATGAAGTGGATTAGTTCTGTTTATGGTGGACTGAGGGATTGAGGACAAAGCCAAGTAAATGCTACTGCCTTCGTCTGGGGAGACGAAATACTAAATAAACTTCCTAAGATCAAGGACTCTCTTAGTGGCCAAAGAGTAACCACAATTGCTGACTATCTTTTAATTTTTTTAAAGAAATATTGACTACAAAGGACGTACACCATCCTAAGAGGTAGTTGTCATTAACTTCATAAATTACCTCAATAAGGTAGACCATCAGCCAATGCAATATCAAAAAAAGCTTGAATTTTAGTACGACAACTATCTTACTTCACGTCTGCCTTGGCCTTTCCTTGTTTATGATATTGGCAATACCCTTCTAGCAAAGTTAAATCCAAATGTCATAACGATGTAGTTTGGTTTGGACTGGCGCACCCGGCTGACCCTTCAGGGCTCGCGACAGTTTTGGGTTGAAAATGAAGAAGCCATCGGAACTCCTTAGAGTTACTAAGACGCATGTTCTGGCAAAGTCCCAGGATGAATTGGTTGCGTCACTCCCAAATGATGAGTGTGCCTGAGAATTGAATTCAAGGCTTTAATTCTAAAAACAATATAGGGTGCACAGGCGATGAGAGCTGGGTTAGGTGCAAGTAAGAAAGTGGCGCGCCTTGCTCTATGACCGGTCTCCTGCCTTATTAAAATCCTGTCTTAATGCCTTTTAAATGAGTACCAGATCCGAGTCATTTAGTATGATGGAGGACATTCACTGAAAATCTTGCTATACTTGTGGTAAGGCAATGAGAACAGCAAGGCACTCATTGGTTGGATACAGGGTGTTCCTGGACAGGGGCCTTTACTCACGTCGTCATGATAGAGTACTTCATATTCAATGCTAGGTTGAAGTTAGGAATGACAAACATTATAAAACTAGCGGACACACGCGTACGAAGTCGCGGGTCAATCAATATTGATTATATAATGCCCCCCAATAAAAATTTTCAAAATATCTTCAATGTACAATATGTATAGAATTCGTATTATAAGTATATATTCTAGATGGCGCTAGCGTCCGGTATACCACGGTAACGTTTGGTGTTATAAATGGTATAAGTAAAATCTCAAATTGCGAATAAATGTATAGAATTCGACCAGTTTTATTATAAGTATAGAATAGAAACCAGAGGATTTCGCTATTTCGAGATCTAAGCCAAACATTTTCATTTTTCCAAACAAATTAAACGTATATGTTGCTTTAATAGGTTCTTACTGAGGATAGGCAGGTAGAACAACACGAGCGAAGAAGGGGAGTGTCAATCGATTGTCGAGGAGTTCCTTACGCCCATCAGTCACACTCGCAACTCTAGGGCTCTTGAAAGTTTTTCTCTCTGGCATGTCTAATTCTTTTATGTTTTATAACGCTTGGCACGTTGTGTAATGCTGGTTACAGTTAAAACTCGTTTAGTTTATGTTCGAGTTATCGAGCCGGCAACTGAACTTGTATCATATGACATTGACCAGAGTCGGCGCCGATGGCGATACCTTCGCCGGCGGCGGACGAGCCGTGCGCCGGGTCCACGGAGTCGGTGGGGCTGGTGGCGCACTGCGAGCCGGCGGACGAGCCGTGCGCCGGGTCCACGGAGTCGGTGGGGCTGGTGGCGCACGAGCCGGGGGGGCTGCTGGCGCACTGCGAGCCGCCGGACGAGCGCGAGCTGCAGCTGCGCGCGCGCGAGGCGGCGCTGCGCGGCTGGGCCGAGCTGCACGCCGACGTGCGCGCGCTGCACGAGGCGTGGGCGCTGCTGGGCGCGGCGGCGCTGGCGGCTCGCGAGCCGGTGCGCGCGGCGGACGAGCGCGTGGGCGCGGCGGCGGCCGACGTGCGCGCGGCGCGCGGCGCTCTGGCGGCGGCGGAGCGGCTGCGCGCGGGCGCGTGGGGCGCGTGCGGCGCGCTGGCGGGCGCGCTGCTGGGCGGGCCGGCGGGCGTGCTGCTGGGCGCCAAGGCGGGGCTGGCGGTGGGGCTGGCGGCGGGCGGGCTCGGCTACCTGGGCGGCGCGGGGCTGGCGCGCGCGCGCCGGGCGCTGCCCCCGCCCGCCGCGCCGCAGGACAAGGACCGCTAGTGGCAGAGTGTTTGTTGTACAATTGTATTCGTTACGGCTCCCCACGAGAACGCCGAGTCGTCACTAGTTTTGAACGTAAAAAATGAATATCTTGCAGTGAAATCCGCAATAAGTTGAGAACAAACAACAAAAGACATTTGTGAAGTCAAACTTCATCTGGTGGTTTCAGAAGCATCTTGGCACTATTTTAGCTTTTAGTTAGTTAATTTTATTGTATTTTCGAATTAAATTGACTTTTTTTAATTTATGACAAGACAGACAAAATAACTGATACTGAACTGAGTTGATATAGACCTTATATAATATATATATAATAATTTTAAAAGTACCTATCTAAATTTGCGCTATCTATACTCACTATTTCAATAATATTACATATTTAACAAATTTACTCGTAAAGTATTTCTTATTTCAACAATGTTATAATTTATCTCATTACGCACAAGTGCCGTAATGTAAAGTAAAATTCACATGTGCTGTAATCTATCTATATATATAAAAGAAAGTCGGGTTTGTTACAACACTTATAACTCGAGATCTGCTGGACCGATTTTCAAGGTTTTTGATTCGTGGGATTTGTCTCCGCCAAGAATAACAGAATACATCTTAAAAACAATGAAAACTCGCCGAATAAATAATTATGAAAGATGAATAATTTTCGATAAATGTTACTTTGTTTAGTAGTTAGTATCTGTCAAACTTTGTTGTCCAATTGTACATCCTGTCAAATCAGTGTTACCAACTCCCATAAATATTTATTCCTAAAATTTGTGTCAAAACATCTAAAATCGCCTTAATTATTGAGTTGTCCCCCTAAAAAATATAAATTCATAACGATTTAGAAATAATATGCTGTAATATGTTTCAAATTCTTTATTTAATACATCTTCTTCATCTGAAGATTCAGATATCTAATTCAGATTGATTCAGATATTTTGAAATCATACAAATTTTTGTTGACATTGAATAAATTTAACAATTTTTTTTAATGAATAAATATTGCTGCCAGTCGCCACAGAGTGGTTGAGGAAATTACGTTTTAACTATAAGTCGTTATACTTGTAAGTCGCTAGGTCAAGAAAGAAATATTAATATTATCAATTTGAAAATACATATTAAAGAGTCAAAACATCCCTGAAAATACCCCTAAAAATTTCAGACCCCTAAAAAATCCCGTCTCACTTATTTACCCCCTAAATCTGGGGTAAAAACCCCTAAGTTGGGAACCCTGTGTCAAATACTGTAATGATTGACATTTATACGTGCGTTCAGAAATACTGACAAATGATTAACATTTACGCGTGCGTTTATAAATCGTTGTAATTTTAGAACTCAAGAACGGGCTCACCTATCCAAACCAAATGTTTATTAGGCTTTGTTCGGACTAGTTAGTAGATAGCTTACATGAAGTTTGCACAAAATCGGTTGTCATTTAACACATTGTTTGTAACAAATGAATTCAGATGTAGGGTAGGGGTGGGGTAGGGTAGGGTAGGGGTAGGAGTAGGGTAGCGTAGGGTAGGGTAGGGGTAGGAGTAGGGTAGCGTAGGGTAGGGATTGGGAAAGAGTGCACATAAATCAAAGCGAAGCTTGACCGGGTCCGCTAGTGTAATATAAAACTTTGTGAGGTAAAATATAATAAATAAACATTTAATTCTTTGATTTTAATAATTTTGACAATAAATGACAACCATCTGTAACAGAAACACAAAAATATCAATTTACTTTATGAGTAACACTGGCGGTTTTTGGTGCATTTGCCTAAAAAAACTATTGCTCGCACTTTGCTATCTGTGTAAAAAAACTAGCATGTCATCTTATGCAAAACCGCACAATTACATCATAATGTACCTACTATTAGGTTATTGTGGAATTTAGAGTACCTATCATGATCAAACTCTCCGACGTTGTATTCGATTTAGTTGTGTTTCATAATAAATTAATATTTAGGTTATGTACATACGAATGTATGTATTTGTATGTAAATACAATTTTTTCCTTAAAGTTAATATGTTAGGTGAAACTTAATAGAACTTATAGAGTATATACCTTTCATAATATAAAATTAATGTCCTATAGTCAGATCGGGTAGGTATTTTAAACAATGTAAATAAACAAAAACATATGATTCAGGGGTGCTCAACATTTTACTAAAGCATTATTCACGAATATTGTCATGAAATAAAACTTCCTTTGATAGACAATTTTTTTTATATTTTATGTTCCTATAAACTGTTATTTACCGAACAGATAATGTTTCACTTATATTTAGGGTTCCGTGGTCAATAAAGAACCCTTATAGTTTTGTTTTTTTATTATGTATAAGCAAGCACCGCTTAGCTGTACGCTAGATTGTAAGCTATGAGGCAGCCTTTGGTAGAACGCGCTTGCCTAGAAGATGCCTATTCACTCTTGACTTGAAGATACCCATACCCATGTCCGTCTGTCCTTCTATCTGTAACTCAATTACTAATAGAAAACTGTAGCCTGACTATGAAAATTATGTACGCGATTATAGGCGTAAATTAAAAACTTGACAAGTAGTTTTTACTCGTTTTCTCGTAGTGTGGGTTATTGTTAGATATACGTTTTTATGTAGAATTTGATGAGTTTGTTAAGACACTACTTTTCAATTTAGGCCTCTATTTGTAAAATATTAAGATTTAAAGTGCTAATTTAATTTCGTACTAAACTAAATAAAATTAAAAACAGTAAACGAACAACAAATAACAATAATAAACAATAACAACGAAACGAGAACAAAACGAAATAACAAAAATTATAAGGGAAGAAAATACGCACAACAAACTGGATTTAGTTAACGAATACTGTGAAGTAGGAGTATTAGTCACAGACAAAAAATAAAGTAGTGTTCTGTGCTGTGAAGTGTGAACTGTCAAATCTCAAATCTTCTTTCACTTATACAAAATCAAAAAATTAATCATAGTTTAAGGTAATTCTGCAATAAATGAAAATATTTTATTCACATTATAATAAAAGAAAACATCATTTGAATTACAACTTCTTTCTTCTTTTGATATGATAATACGATAATACGATTTATAAAATTAATTAAAGCTCTTATTTAATTTTATAAATGCATATTAATACCCATAAAACTCAATCTTTGTTTTTCAAAATGGTTTGTGACTCATGTCTGCTTGGGGTATTTAAGGTTCTTTTTATGTCGTTTGTGTTGTATTTCTGCAAACTCTATTTAATTAACATAGAGGAATTAGACATGGAAATGCATCGCACCCAAATGCAGCAACAAAATTGTCTGTCGTTTTTAGAGGGGAACGAGGTAAACTCACACATCGAAAAAATTTAACAAGAATAAATAATAATTATAATCTGCACACAGAATATTTAATTAATGGATCAATGTTTTGTTGTTCGTTCGTTCGTTAGAAGAATAGAATCGATTTTTCTTTTATATATTGTTTTAATTTATTATTAATTATAATTATGTTTTTGACGACCTCCGTGGCATGCGCGGTGGATTTACAAGACGGAGGTCCTGGGTTGGATTCCCGGCTGGGCCGATTGAGGTTTTCTTAATTGGTTCAGGTCTGGCTTGTAGAAGGCTTCGACCGCTAAGGCGTACCGACAAGCGATTTAGCGTTCCGGTACGATGTCGTGTAGAAACTGAAAGGGGTGTGGATTTTCATCCTCCTCCTAACAAGTTAGCCCGCTTCGATCTTAGATTGCATCATCAGTTACTGACTGAACATCAGTTACTGAGTGAGACTGAAATCAAGGGCTACCATGTAAAGAATAACAAACATAAAATAGAAATATTTTCAAATTAAACGTCACGTCATTTTTTAGTGAATTAGAAGTTGTTGACCGTTTTTCATGCCATTGACTGACTGACTACTTACTACACAAACCGGAATTATTAGAGAGCTTTTTAGACGACGAAAACGATTACAACAATGAAACATCGATACAATCGATAACGCGTTAGATCGTTGGTTGTTTGACAGAGAGGTAACGTCTTGCGGGGCAGGTCTTTCTATAATTGGTCCGTGATAATTAATTTGTTGTATGTGAATCCGGACTCAAAAGGGCTAGAACCCAGAGCCGTAAAGCTTATTATTAAAAATAAAATGTACGTGAATCGAAACGAAAAGTGTCGCTTAAAAGAACCTTTTTGAGTAGTATTATTGTTGTGTAAAAAACCTAAAGTTGTGGACTATAAATCTGTATACCTAATGTACATAAAACGCTGTAAAATATTGTATATTGTAGTAAATAGATTTATATTATATTATTGGAAAAACTAAATAAAAATATTACTTGGGTCCTTATTAGGCTATAAATGTCTTTAATAGTTTTGAGACAAGTTCTGTATGTTTTATTTCTAGTCAATGTGATGTACGAGCCGTGATAGCCCTGTGGATATGACCTTTGCCTTCGATTCCGGAGGGTGTGCGTTCGAATCCAATCCGGGGCATGCACCTCCAACTTTTCAGTTGTGTGCATTTTAAAAAATTAAATATCACGCCTCAAACGGTGAAGGAAAAACATCGTGAGGAAACCTGCATACCAGAGAATTTTCTTAATTATCTGCGTGTGTGAAGTCTGCCAATCCGCATTAGGCCAGCGTGGTGGACTATTGGCCTAACCACTCTCATTCTGAGAGGAGACTCGAGCTCAGCAGTGAGCCGAATTTGGGTTGATGAATGATGAAAGTGATGTAATTATCATTTTGTCATCCTGAGGTGACTGTCATATGACTGTGCATGTGACTGTGCATGTGACTGTGCATGTGACTGTGCAGGTGACTGTGCAGGTGACTGTGCATGTGACTGTGCAGGTGACTGTGCATGTGACTGTGCAGGTGACTGTCATGTGACTGCACAACTGCACAAGTGAGCTGCTGAAGCTGTATAGTGTAAATACATTACTATTTACTACAAGTGAAAGTGTATCTATTTATGTTTGCGTTGTTTTGCTATATTTGTTACAACAATAGAAGCTATTACATTAATATTATGTATATATTATAACTATATAATAGATGTGCTACGCGCATTGTGTTCAGACATTCGATGTCAAATGTTATTCTAGTAATATCTGAGCTGGTAGCTATGTGGGTACAAAATGGCTGTCAAAATCGTTTTTAAATTATGCAATAAGTACTATTACTTAATTAATGCCTTGTACTGTACATTTTAGAAAAATACATAATATATCACATTTATATTTTCCAGATGTCGTTTTCTTACGTACCTATATATAATACATCCATTATAATTATTAGTGGTCACTCGGTCCGCCCTCGGCCTCGCGCGTCTCGCACAATTCGGTCTCAGACGCAAGTGTGGAAGTCAATCGGTTTCAGAGCTTTTGTGAACTTTCGCTTTTATACAGGGTGTCCCTTAATTAATGGATAATACGCAAATGGTAGATACACCGTCTAATTATCTAAATATCTAATTATTATCTTTTAATTACGGGACACCCTGTTTAGGTACCTACATACGGTGCGGGGCCGCCATTCTAGCACCTTTGGACCCCAACGGCCATCGACTCTTCGAACTATGTGCCCCGCCCATTGCCACTTCAGCTTTGCGATACGTTGAACTATGTCGGTGAATTTGGTTCTTCTGCGGATCTCCTCATTTCTAATTCGATTACGCAGAGATAACATAGCTCGTTCCATCGCCCGCTGTGTGACTCTGAGCGTCTGAGCCAAGGTCTGAGCCTTCTTATGATTATGAGGCCCATAGTTAGCGACCAAATCTCGGAACCATAGGTCATCACTGGCAGCCTTAGACCATATAAATAACAGGAACTGCCTCGCTAACCGTTACCCCACTGGCAAAGATCAAAAATCTATGATCTAACTCTCTGTCTGTCTGTCTCTTAGACCATTAATAACTGGACGTGGTTCGCTAACCGTTACCCCTCTGGCAAAGATCAAAAATCTATGATCTAATGCGTTTATAAAAACTGTTGCTACAGAATCGATGTTTCATTGTTGTAATCGTTTTCGTCGTGTAAGGAGCTCCCTAAAAATGCCGGTTTGTGTAGTTAAATGGCATAAAAAACGGCCAAAAACTTGTAGTTTAGTAAAAGATGGAGTAACGTTTCATTTGAAAGTATTTAAACCTTAATTTTATCAAAATTTTAATAAAAACAATTTATAAAAAAAAATCGAGTTTTTTGAAGAAACAGCCAAACATCGATCTGTAATCGAATATTCTATGTATTTAATCTGTGGATAGTCTAAGCAATGTCACAGTAAATATGCAAGCAGTAGTTTGACTTCATACTAGAGGTTGAAACGCGAGCTATACCTCAATTTCAATTTCAACTTACTAGTTAAATAGATTTTATTAATTAGAAATAAGACTAACTCACTAACATACTAAACTTAAAACAGATACACTAACAATATACTAACATAGAAAAAAAAAATTAAAACTGTTACTCTTATTAATTGAAAAACTTGTTTAATGTAATAATGTAAGGAATAATAAAGGCTATGAAATTGAGAAAAACATAAGGGATTAAAGGGCTAACATAATTTACGGAACCCTACACTGCGCGTGGCCCGACACGCACTTGACCGGTTTTTTTAATATTTGGTCACGTAGTGTGGAGGTAATACCTAGCCTTATTTAAATCTACCAATCAAAAAACAACACGCATTTTATTGATCACTTCCTATTTTACTACAATTTACAAAATATTTTATTTGTTTACATAAAAAAAGTATATTTACAATCACAAAACTAAATGGAAATACAAAGTTGGCAAATGTAATTAAAATGCTGGAGGCAGGCGGCCCTATCACATGTTTACGTACCGCGCGCTGTAAGTAGTTATTTCAAAAATACGGCCGAGTATACTGCTTGTATATATTTTTACTGTGCACAATGTGTTTGTTAGTGTGTGTAAAAATTACGCGTGTGTGTATTGCGTGTCAAATTTATAGTTGTGTGTAGTGTATGGACACAGAATATACTTAATGGTGTTAAATGTTTTTGATGTGTGAGTTTACCTCGTCCCCCTCAAAAAATGACAGAATGTTTTGTTGGTGAATTTGGGTGCGAACCGCGTCCAGTTATTAATGGTTTAAGGTCTGTCTGTCTGTATGTTCTTTATAGAAACAAAAACTAATGGACGGATTTTAACGAAACTTGGTACAATTATTCAACATACTCCTGGGCAGTTTATAGTATACTTTTCATTACGCTATGATCAATAGGAGCAGAGCAGTAAAGAGAAATGTTGAGAAAACGGGAGAAGTTACTCAATTTTTTAAGCTCCCGTTGCGTGTACAGCCTTAATGGTTAAAGCTACATAGAAATCATGTATGACGGAAATGTTCTCCTTAAAATTATCTATAAAAACACAACAGCATATATATGTCTATCTTTTATGGTTGACTCACAATAACACGTGTAACTCCCGATAGATTAGCAGTTCGGAGCTTTCTAATTATACATATTTGTCTACTCTTATGTTTACAACACTCATCACTCATCCCTAACAAGAAAGTTAACATTATTACCTATTCAATAAAAAAGGGTAGGGTAGGGGTAGGGTAGGGTTTAGGGTAGGGGTAGGGTTGGGATAGGGTAGGGTAGGGGTAGGGTAGAGGTAGGTTAGGGTAGGGTAGGATAGGGGTAGTTGAAAGCTTACAACGACTATCAAGCGGACGAAGTCGCGGGCGTCCGCTAGTATAGAATATTTTTAATGGTGTTAAATATTTTCGATGTGTGAGTCATGCCATGGCAACTTAGAAGAACGTGAAATCTTTATGAAGCAGCGCCATCTACATCCTAGATTTAAGATTCCAGGATAGTAAATTTAATTACTTATGGTGTGTATGTATTATAAATGTTTTTAGAGATTAAAACCCTGTAAGTATGGAAAAAAAAAACAAAAAAAAAGAAATATTTATCCTTTTAATTTTGACGCGTAATAGGAAGAATGAGTTTGTATTTCTGAAGCAAAGGTATTATTAAAGAAAGACAGTAACCGTACAATAATTTCATCGATGTTCCCTATAGTTATTTGGCCTAGTGGTGCATAACAAAGGTACGATGTAATAATCCTAAGTTCGAGCCTGGGGGTGACAATAGAGAACTTTTTGTCTTTTTTTTTTGTTTTTCTCAATTGGTTTCTTCAACTATTACAAAATCAAAAATCTCTCCTTTACAAAAAATATGCATTATTATTTTTATAACATAATGGATACTATACTAAAAATACCGTAGCTAGTCACTAGATGGCGCTATCACAAGCGTTCCGAAAAAAGTTAGAGTTGCCTATCTATTTCCAATAATACATTGTAATCTTTGGTGTGAGTTTACCTCGTCTCCCTCAAAAAACGACAGACAATTTTGTTCGTGAATTTGAACATCTCCATTTTCTAATACCTCTATGTTATAGTCCACAATATTAGACTACTCATCTACACTTATTGTTGAGGGATTCCCCTTAAATGAAAAGGGTTGTCCGTTGAATATACATAAAACATATTTGTTCATGATGCATCGCACTCAAATTCACGAACAAAATTGTCTGTCGTTTTTTGAGGGGGACGAGGTAAACTCACACATCGAAAATATTTAACACCATTAAAAATATTCTATGTCCATATATAGGTGTCAAAGTCCATACCACACTACACACAACTATAAATTTGACTCGCAATACACACGCGTAATTTTTACACAGCCTGACAAACACATTGCCACAGTAAAAATAATTTAAATAATAAGTCATTTATAAGTATAGTATATAATAAGTGTGCTTAGACTATCCACAGATTAAATACATAGAATATTCGATTACTGATCGACGTTTGGCTGTTTCGTCAAAATAATCCATTCTTTTTATAAATTGTTTTTATTAAAATATTGATAAAATTAAGGTTTAAATACTTTCAAATGAAACGTGACTCCATCTTTTACTAAACTACAAATTTTTGGCCGTTTTTTATGCCATTTAAGTTCACAAACTGGCATTTTTAGGAAGCTCTTTACACGACGAAAACGATTACAACAAAGAAACATCGATTCTATTGCAACAGTTGTTATAAACGCGTTAGATCATTGATTCTTGATCTTTGTACAGAGGGGTAACAGTTTACGAGGCAGGTCCTTTCTTTCTAATGGTCTAAGGTATATCGATAGAACAGAGCCATAACAGAGCCCATTTGGTTAGAAAACCGAAAAATCGGTAGGTTTGATACCACTGGGCTTCGACCATAATAGTCAAAGCCACTGGGGCATACAAAAAGGTATTTTGATGTCTCTTAGACCATTAAAAAGATAGGACCTGCCTCGCTAACCGTTACCCCTCTGGCAAAGATTAAAAATCTATAATCTAACGCGTTTATAAAAACTGTTGCTATAGAATGGACATCATCAGTTTCATTGTTGTAATCGTTTTCGTCGTGTAAAGAGCTTCCTAAAAATGCCAGTTTGTGAACTTAAATGGCATAAAAAACGGCCAAAAATTTGTAGTTTAGTAAAAGATGGAGTCACGTTTCATTTGAAAGTATTTAAACCTTAATTTTATCAATATTTTAATAAAAACAATTTATAAAAAGAATCGATTATTTTGACGAAACAGCCAAACGTCGATCAGTAATCGAATATTCTATGTATTTAATCTGTGGATAGTCTAAGCACACTTATTATATACTATACTTCAATTCAATTTTTGATTTTATGGCTTGCTGCTGTACCAACTGGGTACAATTTACTTCGCCAATGTCGCGTGGTAAGGAAGACACACTGTTAGAGGTTGATCGGTGTAAGCTGGGAATCAAGAATTGATTATTATTCAGCTTAATTTTGACACTATAAATAGCGGATTTTTTTTTTTTGTTAGTGTGGTTGTTAGTCACATTCTGAAAGAATACAAAATTAATATTGTTAGCACATACACGTAATATTTACAGCTTAATGTTATTACATTGAATATATTTACATATAAATTTACAATAGGGACTAAACACAGACATTAACAAACACTCAACATTTAAAGGACGTGGGAATTTAGGAGGAAGAACATCATATAGGGGGTGGAGAAGTTTAGGGCAAGAGAAGAGGATATGGGAAACTGAGCCTTCGTCCAAACCACATTCGCACAGAGAGTGATCTCTTACTCTAATTTTGTTTAAGTGGACAGGTGTACAGGCATGACCAAGTCTTAGACGGGATATTGTGGAGGTAACCCATCTGTCAGCATACCTATGGAGAAAGAACCAAGGTCGCTTGGGTAAGTCTGGTTGGATTGAGGCATAAAATTTACCTTTAAATGTTTTTGAATGGTTCCAAAGTGTTTGCCAAGATTTGTCTAAATGATTTTTTGCTAAGGTACTAAGGTCATGTGAATAATTTTTAAAATGTTCCAATGAGCCAAATTGTACAGCTGCCTTAGTACAAGAGTCCGCAGATTCATTACCAGAAATACCGGAGTGGCTGGGTATCCATGCTAGAAATATAGACAAACCAAATTGATGACACGAGAACAAAGCTTCCCTAATCTGTAGTATAATAGGAAATTTTGACTTACTCCTAAAAGGATTTTCCCTAATGGAATATAAGCAGCTAAGGGAGTCAGTAAAAATAACAGTTTGTTTTATGTTATGGGATCGGGCAAACAGGATTGCCTCTAACAAGGCAACAGCCTCTCCTGTGAACACCGAGGTTTCTGGAGGACATTTAAATTGCAAAACTATTTTATATTTGGGGATCCAGCAGGCTGCCCCAACACAACTTTCAGGGGAGAGTTTTGAAGCTTTTATAATCAGTTTTTATAAGAAGTTTTTATAATCAGTTTCATTGTTGTAATCGTTTTCGTCATGTAAAGAGCTTCCTAAAAATGCCAGTTTGTGAACTTAAATGGCATAAAAAACGGCCAAAAATTTGTAGTTTAGTAAAAGATGGAGTCACGTTTCATTTGAAAGTATTTAAACCTTAATTTTATCAATATTTTAATAAAAACAATTTATAAAAAGAATCGATTATTTTGGCGAAACAGCCAAACGTCGATCAGTAATCGAATATTCTATGTATTTAATCTGTGGATAGTCTAAGCACACTTATTATATACTATACTTATAAATGACTTATTATTTAAATTATTTTTACTGTGGCAATATGTTTGTCAGGCTGTGTAAAAATTACGCGTGTGTATTGCGAGTCAAATTTATAGTTGTGTGTAGTGTATGGACACAGAATATACTTAATGGTGTTAAATGTTTTCGATGAGTGAGTTTACCTCGTCCCCCTCAAAAAACGGCAGACATTTTTGTTGGTGAATTTGGGTGCGAATCAAGTCCATTCTTTTTAGTGGTCTAAGACGGCACTCTCTGGATGTTTGACAGGAAATTGACAATTTGACAAGAAATAGAAAAACATGGCGTTTTAATTTATGTCAATGTAATAGAGATAGAGAAACTTTTCTTAAAATTTATAATAAAGCTGTTGCTCTTTCTCTTCGAAACAAAATTATTATTTTTGAGATTTTTTAATCATTAGCGTTAATAATTTGTTAGAACGCAAGTGTACGCGTCAGTGTCTTCACTCTTCAGTTGCAAAATATAACAGAAGTTGATGAGTTTGTGAGGAGTGTGGTGAAGCGCGGCTATGTCGTACCCGCCGCGTCCGCCGCTCGTGCCCTACGGGCTCGCGCAGGGCGTCGTCACCATGCCCATGGCCACTCACGTAAGTGTTTCATTTCTCAATGCGCAGCTTATAAACTAACCTCTGTGCCGATTCAATGGCGTAGGTTTACGAATAACTATAAAAAACTACCACTAACGAACTTATTAAACTTGTTAAAATCTACTCAAAATCATGATCAGTACTTGTGATGAGTAACCATGGCAGTGGTAATGTCTGCTCATTACACATTGCCCCACGTAGCATTGTAGTGAGGTTCTTCGAGCATTTGCTACGGTGACAGTGCGGTAACCTCCTGTGCCTCAATAGGGGGGAAGGGTACCCTCCCATGCAAGTGTGGAGGATGTGGCTTCTTGAAAGCCAAGAACCTCCCTAATTGAGAGGTGTGCAATCTTAAAGATCATTTTCTTAAGATGAATGTGAGTATGTATCAGGTTTTTTGTACAAGGGCCTTACCCTACTATCCCTTGATAAAGAGACAAGCCTATAGTTATTACTAACTCAGATCATGTGGCCATAAGGAAGAGCAAGGAGTTGCATGGACGATTCTACATTTATATATATATCTTATTGGGCTAGATGTTGATCAAATAATATCTGAATCTTGGTTGCAATTTGGGGAACTGAGGGTTTTCACTGTGCTATAATGAACGAAGCTATAAACAAGAAGCTATTGGAAACATTTGATCACACTAAACATCTGTCAAGCGTGTCATTGTCCTGGAGAGTTCCTCAGATATATTGTGTCTGTGTGTTCTTGCTTATGGCAAATACTTGGACAGACATAATCAAGTAACCACCTCGTACTTCAGTATGGCCTTATTGATTCTGAGATGCCCTAATAAAGGTACAACCAAACATCAATTCTTGTACATAGCAGTGCATTGCTCTACTGAGACAGAATGATTATCACTGACAGGTAATTTGTTGCCACTAGACCAGATATAGTGCTATTGATTAGTCAGTTTGTTGTACAATAATTGTTGATATTACTGCTCCACATGATGATAATCTGGTTAAAGCTGGGAAAGAAAAAGTATCAAAATACTTTTGACCTTGACCTTGCTCACAAGATTACAGTTATTGTGGAATATTGAGTCAATTATTACTGTAACAATAGTCATTTCAGTCAATGGTCTTGTAGCAAAAAGCTTTTAGCAACACTTTAGGAAGCTGTTCGTTGAGTCTTTATAAATAGTCAAACTATAGTCCACAACTTTAGGCTTTTTACACAACAATATCACTTCTCAAAAAGGTTCTTTTAAGGCGACACTTTTCGTTTCGATTCACATACATTGTATTTTTAATAATAATCTTTACGGCTCTGGGTTCTAGCCCTTTTGAGCCTGGATTCACAAACAATAAATTAATTATCTCGGACCAATAATAGAAGGACCTACCTCGCAAGACGTTACCTCTCTGCCAAAGAATCAACGATCTATCTATATAGAGCGGGGCATTTAGAAGTGTTTGTAAAATCGACTGGGATAGTTGAGCGGCTAACGCGTGTAAAAAAACTAACAAACGCGTTAGATTGTTCGATTGTATCGATGTTTCATTGTTGTAATCGTTTTCGTCGTCTAAAAAACTCCCTAAATATTCCGGTTTGTGTAGTAAGTAGTTCAATGGCATGAAAAACGGCCAACAACTTCTAATTCAGTAAAAGATGACGTGACGTTCAATTTGAAAATATTTCTATTTTATTTTTGTTATTCTTTACATGTTAGCCCTTGATTTCAGTCTCACCTGATGGTAAGTGATGATGCAATCTAAGATGGACGGTATGATTTCTACACGACATCATACCGGAATGCTAAATCGCTTAGCGGTACGTTTTGTAGGTAGGGTGGTAACCAGCCAGACCTGGCACAATTAAGAAATTCTCAATCGGCCCAGCCGGGGATCGAACCTAGGTCCTCCGTCTTGTAAATCCACCGCGCGTACCAGTGCGCCACGGAGGTCGTCAAAAACATAATTATAATTTATAATAAATTTGTAATAAAAACAATATCTAAAAGAAAAACGAACGAACAGAACATCGATCCATTAATTTAACGTTCTGTGTACAGATTATATTATTCTTGTTAAATATTTTATTATTTATTCTTGTTAAATATTTTCGATGACTGAGTTTACCTCGTCCCTTTCAAAAAACGACAGACAATTTTGTTGCTGCATTTGGGTGCGATGCATTTCCATTTCTAATTCCTCTATGTTAAATATATAGAGTTTGCACAAAAACAATACAAACGACATAAAAAGAACCCAAGCAGACATGAGTCACAAACCATTATGAAAAATAAAGATATTGAGTTTTATGGGTATTAAATGTGCATTTATAAAATTAAATAATAACTTAAATAATTTTTATAAATGTCGTATTTTCATATCAAAAGAAGATGTTTTCTTTTATTTTAATGTGAATTTTACCTTTCATTTATTGCAGAAATACCCTATACTATGATTAATTTTTTGATTTTGTGTTATTAAGTGAAAGAAGATTTGACATTTCACACACACACACTTCACAGCACAAAACACTACTTTATTTGTTGTCTGTGACTAATACTCCTACCTCACAGTATTCGTTAACTAAATCCAGACTGTTGTGCGTATTTTCTTCCTTTGTAATTTTTATTATTTCGTTTTGTTCTCGTTTCGTTGTTGTTGTTAATTATTGTTTATTTGTTGTTTGTTTTTCGCGCGTATCTTGTATGTATTATTTATTACCTCATATCTTCGAAACCGCTGAACGGATTTACGTAATTCAGATATCCTTAGATTTGTTTTAATAACCCAAGTGTTCTTAGATAGGTGAAATTAAAAAAAAACCAACAAGACGACTGTGAGATGCTATAGAATCGAGGTAATTTTTTTTTAAATATTGCAACAAGGGAATCAAATTCAAGGGCTTTTTGTGAGAATTTCAAAATGGTATATAATGGCCAACAAAAAACTACAATTAGAAAAACGTTATTTATTAATTGTATATACATAATACGCGAGGCGGACGACTATAAGGTTTATGAAGTGTAGTTATAAAATACCTTAAATAGACTAAATTAAATATATTGATTATAAAACTCGACATGTGCGAGTCGTATTCGCCCACCGAGGGTTCCGTAGATTTTTTTGAATATTTACTTATCCTCGGTTGGACGTAGGTATACACTATCGTACTTTGTAACAAACGTAACAAATAAATCCGAAATTCACCATCTATCTAACTAAAAATTATGAAATAAAATAATTAAATAAACGAATAACCCGACTGCATAAATGATACAAAAACTGATTAAACTAAAGTGGGGACCTATTAAAAAATGTAGACGTAAATCATTATATTCAATATAATAGGTCCTGACTGTTTTCTAATTTTTTTCTACACTTCTGGACTGAGCTTGTTTTTTTTCTTTTCAGTTTTTGTATCATATAGGCAGTCGGGTTTTTTATTTGTTTAATTAATTAATTTATTAATTTTATTTAGTTTAGTACGAAAATGAGTGAAGCGGAGCCTGGTACTAGCCGGAGCAGTTATTCCGCATTGCTATCGTTTCCGTCACCAAAAAAGAAACGTACGAAGCTATCACCCTTATCGTCCTCCGAGAAAACCGTTTTGATTAATGTGTTTAAATATGTCGAGGATACCTTATGCTTGCTTATACATAATAAAAAACAAAACTATAAGGGTTCTTTATTGACTACGGAACCCTGAATATAAGTGAAACATTATCTGTTAGATAAATAACAGGATATAGGAATATAGAATAAAAAAAATATTAATTATCAAAGGAAGTTTTATTTCATGACAATATTCGTAAATAATGCTGTAGTAAAATGTTGAGCACTCCTGAGTCAGCTGTTTTTGTTTATTTACATTGTTTAAAATACCTACCCGATCTGACTATAGATGTTTCAAAAGTGCCTGTACTAAACTAAGAATACTTGAAATAAATGAATTTTGAAAAGCTTTTGCTAAACTGCTGGACCAAGGCAGATACAGAAGGCAGTGATTCTTGAGACAGTGCGTATTGTAGAGGTTCCTCAATCTGAAGCCCTGACCATCGATTGCTTTCGCACTAAAATGTCACATAGGGGGAGGATGAATTTTTTTATAAATCTTCAATAGGTTTTGCATTACATTTTGTATTTTATTAACACTGTTAAATATTAAAATATATAATTAATATATTTGTTTACTTACTTGTATAGCACATTTAGAATACAGTAACAAAAACAAAACAAGTAGTAGAATTCAAAAGATGGTCACTTAGAAATTTTGTAGGAATTGTGATAGCCCAGTGGATATAACCTCTGCCACAGATTCTGGAGGGTGAGAGTTCAAATCCAGTCTGGGGCATACACCCCAACATTTAAGTTCTGGGCATTTTAAGAAATTGAATGTCACGTGTCTCAAACGGTGAAGGAGAAACATTGTGAGGAAACCTGCATACTCTGCAGAGATTTTTCTTAATTCTCTGTGTGTGTGAAGTCATTGGGCCATTGGCATAGAAGTGTGGTGGTACTGTTCTTCAAAAAGGGTGATAACACCCTACTGAAGAATTACAGACTCATCTCGTTGCTGAGCAATGTCAACAAGTTATTCTAGAGAGTCATCACAAATCGCCTCGCTCTTAGGTTTGAGGACCTCTGAACAACCCGGATTCCAAAAAGGCATTAGTATTAGACCGCATCCATATTTTGAAGAATATAACCAGCCACTTTACTTACTGTTTATGGACTATGAGATAGCCTTCCATTGTGTGAAAACCTGTCCTGTGCTGAGGTTTTTGCAGAGATGCCAAATTGACTATAAGTACATTGTGTCATATGAAAACGCTATTATGTTAGTCAGTATCAACATCAATTTCAAGTACATCACTCAACTGTGATTTGCCAACAATGTGGTTATAATGGCAGAGACTCTGGATGACCTTAGTACCATGCTCAATGACTTTAACAGAGTGTCTTAACAAGTGGGCCTCAAAATGAACATGTGACATCTCCGCAGCTGAAGCGGCGGCGGTAGCAGCCTGCAGTCAGTGGTTGACGTTCCATGCAAAATGCCCATGTCCAGCAGTGGACGTCCAATATAATAAGGGATTTTGATTTATGAATGTGTACTAGGAGTGCATTCCATACCTTAATAGCAGACACAGCAAATGAACATCTGAAAAATTTACTTCTATGGAAAGGGATGCACAGAGTATTAGCATGGCATGGTGTGGTGTAAGCTCTGATTGCACTCCCAGAAATGAGAACTACTGCTAGATCAGGAGATTTTGGATTGAAGAGTATAGAAGAGAAAGTACTTTCAGATTCTGGCAACACTAAATAGGAAGCCACTTGAGTTTCTGACAAAATTCAAATACATCATCATATTTGTTTAGACCAAATATAAACCAAATTACAAGATTTTGTGGTCTGTTAAGTTTATTACGAATAAGGGCGACCACATAAGAGATGGGAGGATGACCTGCCGAAAGGATGGCGAGGAAAGGCCAGAGATCGAGTAGAGTGGAAAAGTCTGGAGGAGGCCTATGTCGAAGGACAACCTGATTGCTCTACTATATAAATTAAGTAATAGTATTAGGTATGTCATATGTATTCAGCAATCAGAGAATAAAGGCTATTTTTATTTTAATTTATTTATTTTTATTTTTTATTAAGTTTATTATGATGTTCTCTATCAAATTAGGATAGCTGAATCTGCATAACCGAAAACAGCGAGTATGAGAGATTATTTTGTTAACCTTTAGTAGGAATTGGAAATACTCCAAAGTTAGAATGTTTCCTTGTTTTGTAGGTGATGGTGGGCGCGTACGGCGCGGGCGGCGCTGCGGGCGGGCGCTCCGCCCTGCTGCCGGCGCCGCCGCCGGGCAAGGCCGCGCACAGGCAGCGCGCCGCCAACGGGGCCAAGGAGACGGACGGCCCTCCTGTCACGGTCTTCATAGGTGGGGCGCTGAGCTCGACCGTTCACTCGTACGCTGAGTGTGAACGGTGTACCATTTGGATCGCTAATACTTTTCATTACATCACACACATCCATAAATATACATAGTGTAGGAAATATTCAAATTAAACGTGTCATAATAGTGTCGCAAACCTGTTTGCTACATGATAGGGTTTATACACGCCGCAGGCAACATCTCGAGCCGCGCGCCGGACGCCATGATCCGCGCGGTGCTGGGCGCGTGCGGCGCCGTCATCAGCTGGAAGCGCGTCAGCACGTTCGGCTTCTGCGAGTTCGCGGGGCCCGAGGCGGCGCTGCGCTGCGTGCGCCTGCTGCACGAGCGCGCGCTGGCCGACAAGACGCTGCTGGCGCGCACCGACGGCAAGATGCAGGCGCTGGTGGACAGCTACCAGAGCGAGCAGCGGCGCCTGGCCGACGCGGCGCCCGGCACCGACGCCGACCCCGACGCGCGCGCGCGCGCCGCCGACGACGCGGCCGAGCGCCGTCTGCAGCAGCTGTACCGCGACTACCAGGAGGACATCAACAACTACGAGCTGCTGCAGAAGGGTGAGTGAGCGCCTGCAGCGGCTGCACCTGCCGCACCACCAGCAGCACATCGACAACTACGAGCTGCTGCAGAAGGGTGAGTGAGCGCCTGCAGCGGCTGCACCTGCCGCACCACCAGCAGCACATCGACAACTGCGAGCTGCTGCAGAAGGGAGAGTGAGCGCCTGCAGCGGCTGCACCTGCCGCACCACCAGCAGCACATCGACAACTACGAGCTGCTGCAGAAGGGTGAGTGAGCGCCTGCAGCGGCTGCACCTGCCGCACCACCAGCAGCACATCGACAACTACGAGCTGCTGCAGAAGGGTGAGTGAGCGCCTGCAGCGGCTGCACCTGCCGCACCACCAGCAGCACATCGACAACTACGAGCTGCTGCAGAAGGGTGAGTGAGCGCCTGCAGCGGCTGCACCTGCCGCACCACCAGCAGCACATCGACAACTAGGAACTGCTGCAGAAGCAGCAAGCAGGGGTCAGAAAAGTATGGGTCCAAACACTTTAAAATTAAGTTTAGCTGAAATTCCAAAAAAGATCAGAAAAATAAATAAGAAACATCGTTCAGAATACTCTTTTTAAATAATAAAAAAATAAGACATTTTTATGACAGAACCAGTTGTAAATGGAGCGGCTGATACAGTCGTGGATGCCGGTAACCGTGTCCGTTGTGTACAGAGGAGGCGATCTCCAAGACGGCGCGCGTGCTGGAGGAGGCGGACATCTCGGAGGAGAAGCGTGACGTCATCCACCGCGAGATTGGCAAGTTCCGAGAGAGCATGAAGGTAGGCCCCCCGCCCCCGCGCTCCGCCGCCCGCGCCCGCCCGCCGCATTCGTTCGTGGGAGCATAGGTCGCGGACTTCGCCAGCTAGTCGTAGAGGAAGTGCTGGAACATCCACTCGCCAACGAAACTCCTACTTGTAATTAGCACTCAGCGATGCACTGCCATTCGGTGTTCAAATGTATTTTAAACAATTTTCAATGAGAAGAAATACTAGCACACACAAACTGGCAAACACGAGCTGGTCATGCACACGAAGCGGAGACGGAACAAACAAAGTACGTCTATCTCTTTCTATCTTGTACATTCAACGCCCAAGATCAAAGTAGGTCAAGAGCGGGCTCGTAAACATTCGGTCGGCCATTTGATTTTGCAGATATTTATTTTATTTCATTCCGTGTCCTGAAGCGCTCGGAGGGATACATAAATTTCGTTTGTTCTCTGCTACGAGTATTTACTGTTATTGTTTTCGTTAATTTTATAGACCACAATAGTCACCAGTAACACCATAGAAAACATATTTACAAGTACAGAAGATTCACTCCGCAGCGTCATTAAAAGACAAATACGGCGCAATTCGGTCCGAACAAAATTATTAGCGAGCCGTTTTATTTACCTACAGCTCTTATCTTTATTACATCTACTCAAACAACGTTAGGGTTGTCTTCAAATAAAAAATACTTAATACTAGATCTGACGCGCGGCGACGCTCGCGCACCTTGTCGTCACCTGATACGATGTCGTATGCAGCATTCGAGGATCCTGCGTGAAATCTTTCGAGAGTTCGGCCGCACCGAGCAACGCGAGCCGCTTTTTGCTCTTTACAGAGCGACTGCGGTATCCACCGGGAAAACAACTCTTTTACACCTAATTGTTCATGCAAGATTATTTGTATTTGCCGCATGCCAACGTCTACAGTTGCCTGAATTTCGCGGTACGTCACGTGTCGATCCAACTCGGTCAGCTCACGCACAGCATCTACGTTTTCTTGGCTGGCTGCAGTCGTGACCGACCTTGACGGGGAGCGTCACTGAGCTCGACACGTCCGCGTTGAAATTCAGCAGACCAGCGATCAATTGTGGTTTTGGATGGGGCTTCATCACCAAATGCAGAAATCATCCGCTCAACACACTGTTTTTGTGACAATAAATCATCGTTCTTGAATTTTCTCGAGTCAATTCCATTTTTTCAACGACTAAACAAGTTTGACAAAACCTTGTAACAAGATCAAAATAGTAGTAATTGTAAAAAAATAATTGCAAAAAAATAATTGCAAAAAGTCACCGGTGAGCTAAATATTCAATTTTATTTACGTTATTTATTGTTATTATTTCTGTAACCGCCTTCAGCATCACTTCCAATTCACAGAATAATGTTATCCGTTGCAACTGCGCGAGGGAAAACACTAAAATATCGTTTAGTGTGCTTATACATTTAAAGAGTTCCTTCGATTTCTTCAGAATCCTATCATCATCATCATCATTATTATTATTATATTATTATTATTATCAGATTTAGATATGATGTCTGGGGAACAAGTTGAAATGGAAAAATTAGAATTATCCAAATCGGTTCAGGGATGTTCGAGTACTCGTTGAATATTCATAAAATAAAAGACACCCATTTTAATCCCATTTAACTCATATTTTACCAAACCATTTTTCAACAAAAAACTTGAAATTTGTAGTAGGGGTTGATTTCCATTTTTCTTTTACATTTCACATTCCGACCATAGATAATCTATCTATTACCGTGAACTTAACTTGAAAAATGGCAGACTGATGTAAAAAAATTATAGGGGTTAATTTTTTTACATCACTCTGCCATTTTTCAAGTTAAGGTAACCCCATATATTTAACTAATAGTTTAAAGACCATTTTTAAAACATAACTTAAATAATAACATAATTAGCCATTAGCTAATTTTCATTTTTAGACAAATTTCAACCATTTTACCCTTTAAGGGTTAAATTTCAAAAATTCTTGAATCACATTTCTGTTCGTATTTTTGTCATGATAACACTTGATGAAAATTTCGTATTTTTGTGATGACTAATTTTTATAACTGTAACTTTAAAAATTAAGGTTTTTCCATACAATCTTTCAACCCCTATTTCACCCCTTTTATTTTTATTTTAGGGTCAAAAGTAGCCATGTTTTGCTCCAGGGTTCCATATACCATAATACCAAAAATCATCTTGATCGGTTCAGCCGTTTACACCCGTCCAGCCGTCACCTTTAAAAGGTAACACAGACGGACAGACAAGATAGACCGATGCGTTTATAATACTAGTATGGATGTCGAAGACGTTATTAGTGAAATCGAAGTAAAGGTAAAGCGATGACTGACACCACACCATTTACAAATACATTTCTACGTAAATATTACAGCGTCGTCCACTCGGCGGGAGACGACGTGCTCGACAACAGCTGGTCTCTGTCTCAGCGACCGAGATCATCGACATCCACGTTCATGAATAAAACACATCGCGGAATATGTCGCGGAGCGAGGAACGCTGCAATGGTTTCGCCGATTCAGTTTACCTAAACTCGAAATACTTTTATTTCAAAACTTCGTTACGGCTCTCTTTTGGGGGATTTCGTGGTGAGAAAAACGTAAAAACTGCGGGAAAAACAATTTTAGTTTTCTCACATGAAGCACAGACTCGACAGGGGGGGAGGGTGGGGCGGGCGCGGGGCGGGCGCGCGCTAAGGCTCGCTTTGCGGCAGGTGCCGGGGCCGCCGCCGCCGCCGGGAGCTCCGGCACGCATCGCACGCGCTAGCATGGCTAGGGCTTGCGATGCGTGCAGCGACGGACGGTAATGCCCTTTGCGTTCAATTGTATGTATTGTAACAGATTTCTTCTTACATCTACGACATATTTCACACTCACTCCACACATTTTTAGGTAACCAATTTTGCTTTTCACTTTCCGCCCGCTTCGAGGCGAGCGCGCGACCGCCGCGACCGCTCGCCGCCGGCGCGCGCGTGGCGCTCGGACGAAACGTGTGTTTTATGTTGTAATTGTCAAACATTGGGAGCGGTCGCGGCGGTCGGCGCGTCGGCCACTCCACACACTGTCACAATGTACACACGATGTTATCACTCACTGTCATCGGGCACGCGACCGGGCGAGACTCGTGACCGCGCTCACTTCACTCCGCCGCGTCCGCTGGCCCGGCGGCCGACCCGCACGAGTCTCGGCCGGCGCCGCCGTCGGCCGCTCGGCCGCATTCGTGAGTTGCGGCCGAGCGACCGCCCCCCGCCGCGCCGGCGCCGCCCGCCGGCCCGCGCGCCGGTCGCTCGGCGGGCGCCGGTGCGACGGGGGGCGCGGGGGAGCGCCGGGAGCCGCCAGCCGCCGGGAGCCGCCGCCGCCGCCGCCGCCGCCGTCGCCGCCGGAGCCCGCGTAAGTGCCGCATTGTGTTTTGGGTAGAGAGGCGCCGAGTGTCGTACTCCCGCAGGTGCCGCGCCGGACGGCCGACGCGTCCGACGGCTCGCGTCGCGCGCCCGTCGCGTTCCGTCGGCTGCTTCTGCATCCGAAAAATTGAGACGAGCGGTCTCCGTATACCATTATTATTTTTCCCTTCGTTTAATTAGTCAATGAGCTTCGATTTCGCATTGAAAATCGTCAATATTAATTTCGAGCAACTCGTGCCGCGATCTCGGCCGTCAACGCGAGAGGAACGCGGCGGGCGAGCGCCGTCGGCCGGAGCTGCGTCCGCGCCTCGTGTCAGTCGTCCGGGCGAATGCTGTTCTAGCTTTCTATCATTAGTGTGTTGACGACGTTCGAAAGTAACCACAACTACTGCCGCTTTAGACATTTCAAGTTTTGGAGAAAGAACTTCTAGTTTTCAGAGTTTTGTAGCCCGGCGCGGTGCGGGGTGGGCCGACCCCGCCCGCGCCCGGTCGGGGGGTCCGCACTGAAGGGCGCGCGCTTGTGCAGGAGGAGGCCGACGTGGTGGTGCGCCGCAAGCGGGACGACAAGCCCGAGCGAGACAAGGAGCGCGACAAGGACAAGGAGCGAGACAAGGACAAGGAGCGCGACAAGGAGAAGGAGCGGGACAAGGACAAGGAGCGAGAGAAGGACAAGGAGCGGGACAAGGATCGCGAGCGCGAGCGTGACAAGGAGCGGCGGAGGAGGAGCGTGTCCAGGCGAGTGCTCATCCTCGGCTACAGAAATGTCCCACTTGGGCGAGGTGAAAGTTCTCGGTCTGGCAGTTATATGTTTGTACATGACTTTAGTCCAGCGTTACTTCAACTTTTAATTTCTAAACTCTTTCCCAGAAGGAAGTGCCTTCTCATTATCTTCATTCGGAGTGAATCATTTCATAGAAGAATAAATTCTTCAAGTTTGGAAAATGACAGATGTCTGATGATGTCAAATCCCAAATTAGGAGAACATAGGCCCAGCAAACCTCAGATCCTGAAGATTTCCCATCGTCAACATACACATTTTCAACTCAGGCTTCTTTGCGTAAACTTTGGCAGTCTAGTCCGGTCTAGGTAGGTCATATCTGACTAACTAATTCATTACTCTTTTACACGATAATAATTGATATGAGTTTTCGATGATGCGGTCGTCTTGGCTTTGACGCTGCACTACCGGCTGCCACTCACCGCTTGGACTGCTGTTACATTCCTTGAACCATGTCTCATCTATAGTCACTAATTGACACAAAAAATAAGTGGAATTCACTTCGTCAAAAATTGAAAATTGTTATCGCATTAGATTTTCAGCAAATGCGGCATAGAGAATTGCGCAGATTACCTCCAATATCCTCACACTCTCAGCTATCTCGATGTCTCCCGGTTCGGTTGCTGTGGATGCACACCTCTTGAAAGATTACCGACATTGGTAATCAAATTCAGCTGCACACTTTTTACGGTCGAAAAGGAAGGAGCAGAGTCCCTGTAAACTGGTATCTCCATCGGATACATTGTCGTGAGGGTCGATTCATCCATAACGAAGAACGAGATTACCGCACATAGTTCAAGTTCATCCATTTTCACAAATACCACGCTGGACGTCTACTGCAATTACACACAAACCACTCGATACAATAGTTTGTCATTTTTCATACCGACAAGGCGATTCGAGGCAAACTTCACCCCGTCCTCGTACTATATTTTGCTTATTGTTTTCATTTTTAGAAATAATCAAATTTTAATTGAAATAAAATGTAATCGAACTCTTCACAGGAGCAAGGATCGTCGCGAGGAGCGCGAGAAGGAGCGCGAACGGGAGCGCGAGGAGCGGGACCGGGAGCGGGAGCGCGAGCGCGAGCGGGAGCGGGAGCGGGAGAGGGAGCGGGAACGCGAGCGGTGAGATATTGTACATATTTTTCAAATTATAGCGGAACTGATTTGACGGATTTTTTGACCGTTTTTTGTGGCTGATTGCAGGGAAATTCGCGAGAGGGAGAGAGAACGCGAGGTGCGCGAGAGAGAGCGGGAGAGGGAGCGGGAGCGGGAGCGGGACCGCGAGCGGTGAGTGTAGCGGGCTGGCCATGGGGTTGCCGTAAGCAGCTCGCTGGGAACTTGTACGTGGGAGTGCCCCGGCCCACGTGTCTTGTCACTCACTGCAGTGTGGTGGGGATCAATGAGTTTGGAGGTTTGAGTGATCAAAAGTGTAAAAGGTTATACAGCGTTTTGCTTTCATCGGTGGGAAAGGCGTCTAGATATGTTCAAAGCTGCAAAAATAAACAAATTACATACGAAAGAAATTAAGAGTTCTCATGCCCTCATTCTACGTGTTTCCGGAATGAAATGTATGACATTATGCTGATTGCGCGGAAGGTTCTTACCTACAACTGGAGCCATCACATACAGAGGGGTTACTATTACAGCTATAAACTCTCCTATTTTAAGTGACTCCAAAAAACGTCGGTGTACACGTCGTGACAATAGAAAGCATGCGTAGGATTTAAAACTTTTTGAACCGGTTCACACGGACTTCGCCATTTTGTAATTTGTTATTCCTGCACGGATTTTGTACAAATTTAAAATTTATATTAAAATGAAATTTTAAATTTAAATATTTGAATTTGGTATTGGAACCATTTCATAATTTTTGCCTCGTTACACATCGCTGATGTGCTGCAGTGACATGGTACCATGGAACTGGTCTGATGACGATGAGTTGGGAGATGGCATTGGTGGCAAATCTTTGTTTTATTACTTGTCTCTGTAGTCTCAATCATAAGCTCTTTCTTGATAGTAGTAGTAGAGGTAGTTTGGATGTTTTCTTTTAACATTCTGTTAAAATGTATTAAAATTTATTAAAGTGAATAAATGTAACTAAATAAAAAGAAATAAATAAAATTAAAACCTAAGTTTTTGAGTTAAATCAAGATGGCGCCCATAGAGCAACTATGACATGACAATTGACAGCAAACGTCAAATCGACTACTGCATTGAAAATGTCATCGATCCGCCATTATTACCCTTATTAGTGTTGCATTTCTTGGGAAATAATGAATATTATTTCGAAAGAATTACAGTAGATTCGTAGATTTGTATAATCAAAAATAGTTAAAAAAAAACATTTTCTTTTATTTCCGCTAGGGTACAATGACTGGATTTGGGCTCCATACAATTTTGGACCATCTCTTTCATTCAAATTCAAAATTACAATATCAAATCAAAAGCGAAATTCGAAATTCAAAAATCATTTAATATCAATCAATCATAATACATTTCGTATTTTTTCCATGTTTTATGTCGTCGTCATCAACCTATATTCGGCTCACTGCTGAGCTCGAGTCTCCTCTCAGAATGAGAGGGGTTAGGCCAATAGTCCACCACGCTGGCCCAATGCGGATTGGCAGACTTCACACACGCAGAGAATTAAGATAATTCTCTGGTATGCAGGTTTCCTCACGATGTTTTTCTTCACCGATCGAGACACGTGATACTTAATTTCTTAAAATGCACACAACTGAAAAGTTGGAGGTGCATGCCCCGGACCGGATTCGAACCCACACCCTCCGGAATCGGAGGCAGAGGTCATATCCACTGGGCTATCACGGCTCTACGGCATGTTTTATGTACAAATTTGTATAACTATAAATCATTCATGTTGAACAATACCGTCACTACAATATATGTAAAGCAGAACCACTGACCCTAACGTGTGCGTCTGTCGGCAGCGAGCGCGAGCGCGACCGGGACCGCGAGCGCGAGCGGGAGCGCGAGCGCTCGCGCGGCCGCGGCGAGGCGGACGCCAAGCGCGACAAGGAGCTGGAGGAGGAGGCGCGCGACAAGAAGCGCCTGGAGAAGAAGGCGCGCGAGAAGGAGGCGGCCTACCAGGAGCGCCTGCGCACGTGGGAGAGCCGCGAGCGCCGCAAGGGCAAGGACTACGAGCGCGAGCGCGAGCGCGAGCGCTGCCGCGAGGAGGAGCGCGAGCGCGAGGCCAAGCGCCTCAAGCAGTTCCTGGAGGACTACGACGACGAGCGCGACGACCACAAGTACTACCGCGGCAAGGAGCTGCAGCGCCGCCTCGGCGCGCGCGTGCGCGAGGCCGAGGCCGACGCGCGCGAGCGGGCGCGCGAGCAGGACGAGCTGGAGCAGCTGCGTCGCGCCGTGTTCGGCGAGCGCGCGCCCGACGACCCCGCCGCGCGCGCCGAGTTCGAGCGCGCGCGCCGCCAGCGCGACGAGCAGTACCGGCCGCGCCCGCTGCTGGACGTGACGCTGGCCGGCGAGCTGCAGCGCGAGCGCGAGCAGGCGCGCGCGCGGCGCCGCGAGCAGGCGCGGGCCGAGGCGCGCGCGCGGCTGGAGCGCGAGCGCGAGCGCTATTTGCGCGCGCAGGCGTCGCGCGAGCTGCCCACCGAGGCCGAGCCCATCGAGTCGGACTCCAGCGGCGCCTCGCCCGCGCCCGCGCCCGCCGCCTCGCCCGCCGCCTCACCCGCCCGCTCGCCCGCGCGCTCGCCCGCCGGCTCGCTCACGCCGCCCGCGCCCGAGCCGCGCCGCAAGCACCGCAAGCGCCGCCACCGCGCGCCCGAGTCGCCGGCGCCGGGCACGCCGCCGCGCCCGCCGTCCGAGGAGCGCCCGCCCGCCAGCGCCGGCAGCTCGCCCATCAGCATCAGCTTCCGCGCGCACGCGCCGCCGCCGCCCGCGCCCGACGCCAGAGGTGACACGCACGCACGCACACGCACACACGCACACACGCACGCACGCACACGCACACACGCACGCACGCACGCACACACACACACGCAACCACACACACACACACACACACACACGCACACACAGGCACGCACGGCACACACACATTATTGACAACAACGGCAAACGTACGTCTATGGAATAAATAAATATTGTAAAGATTGTGTAATGGATTTAACGGAACATGATGTACCTGGAGCGAAATTAAAATTTCCAAAAGTGCAAGATCATCTTGTGTAACGTTACTGGCATACGCCATTGTACAGTAGCATACGCCATTGTACAGTAGCATACGCCATTGTACAGTAGCATACGCCATTGTACAGTAGCATACGCCATTGTACAGTAGCATACGCCATTGTACAGTAGCATACGCCATTGTACAGTAGCATACGCCATTGTACAGTAGCATACGCCATTGTACAGTAGCATACGCCAGGGTGTTTCTCCTGCGTAGTTTCCGTTCCCGTGGGAATACAGGGTAAGATAAGAATAACAAAAACAGATATAGCTTACGTTCTTCACTAATAACGTACTTGTAGGGTTTTAATGGTGAAAGAATTTTTCAAATCTTTTTGTCTGTTCTACTTAATAGAAACAATCAAATATTTTCTCTTTAAAATATTAGTATATATTATTTTTAATTTTTGACAAAAGTACTCTGAAAACATAAATATTTATAATAAAATAATATAAAATTAGCTTACTATTGTCGTTTATGCTAAAATCTACAGTTGTCTTTTTTATTGTAAGCAAAATTGCAAACGCCTAAATGTAATAAAATTCCTTGAATTGAGAGCAAAATTGTTGTAATTAAATTATCACCATGGTCAAATAGTAAAATTATCAAATTCCTTAATGACATAATACCACAAAAACCAAATCCTGTAAAATTGTATTCTTGTCGGTTACCGCAGTGAACGCTTACGGGCGGTTTGTGTACAAGTGTCATTGACAACGGCAAACGTGTCCGGACGTATGAAATTATAATTGAATTTACTTACGATGATGTACCTAAATGAATTCAAGAAACTGCAGAATAAATGGCTTTGATAGTGATTTCAATAGAAAATTCAACACATTTGTAAACCCCCCCTCCCTCCCTCCAAGCGGACTTTTTTTATATCTTTACAGGAAAATGGCTCATTGTATAATGTCAACATTGGTACAATTCAGCGACTTTAACATGCAACCATAACTAGGCATCATGTTTCTGCTGTGACGTCGCCTCGAGCGGAGACACCCGCGCATTGGTTTTGTGTCGTGTCGTTTTGTGATGAGACAGCGTCGCCCGTTGTCTGCACCTACAGTTTATCTTCAAGGCAAGACTGAATCGGCACTTTCTATACAAACTACAAGTTATTTATTCTATATCCTTGATCACTTGTGTGCACTCTCCTACTTCTGGGGCTGGGACCTCACTGCACGACGCACTCCCCCGTCCCCCGCGGACGTGTCGCTGGCACCGACGTGACGTCACACTGTGTGCTGTGTGTGTGCGTGTGTGAAGCTCTCTGACGCGCGTGTGCTTGCAGCGGAGCGGCGCGTGCACGCAGCCTTCGCCGACGACGACGACGAGCCGCACGCGCACCCGCACCATGCGCCGCACGCGCACCCGCACCATGCGCACCACGCGCACCACGCGCACCATGCGCACCACCGCGGTAACTACAACTCTTATTACTTTATTCTGATATAATATAATTACTTTTTTAAACTAGAAGTCGACTGTTTTTTATACAATTGAACTTCATTTTTATTAGGGAGCTGTTTACACGACTAAAACGATTACAACTAATATACATCGGTTTTATAAAGACCGTTTTTATAAACGTGTTAGATAGTTAATCTTTTATATTTCGAATGCAAAGGAAACGATTTATTTATTTCGAATGCAAACGAAACGATTTATTTATTTCGAATGCGAACGAAACGATTTATTTATTTCGAATGCGAACGAAACGATTTATTTATTTCAAATGCAAACGAAACGATTTATTTATTTCAAATGCAAACGAAACGATTTATTTATTTCGAATGCAAAGGAAACGATTTATTTATTTCGAATGCGAACGAAACGATTTATTTATTTCAAATGCAAACGAAACGATTTATTTATTTCGAATGCGAACGAAACGATTTATTTATTTCAAATGCAAACGAAACGATTTATTTATTTCGAATGCAAACGAAACGATTTATTTATTTCGAATGCAAACGAAACAATATATTTATTTCGAATGCGAATGAAACGATTTATTTATTTCGAATGCAAACGAAACGATTTATTTATTTTGAATGAAACGAACGTTAACGTTCCAGGTAAAGACAAAAAGGACAAAGACAAGAGTAAAAAGGCCGACAGCAGCGAGCGCTCCGACAAGCTGGACAAGAGCGACAAGCCGGAGAAGGGGGAGAAGGCGGAGAAGGCAGAGAAGGGGGAGAAGGCGGAGAAGGCGGAGAAGGGCGACAAGTGCGCGGAGGAGAAGCGGAAACACATCAAGAGTCTGATCGACAAGATCCCCACGCAGAAGGAGCAGCTGTTCCAGTACCAGCTCGACACCGAGCAGGTAACGCTTTGTTTGACTCACACTTGGTCATTCAACATGATATTTATGAAATCGTAAAAGGTTCTATCAAAATAGTTTATATTATGTTATTGTTATTATAAAAAAAAACAATGTACTATTGAAATTTATGGTGCTCGCGAATTTGAACAGTGAATACTGGGAGCAGTTTTTAATGACAAAAGTTCAAAAATCTTTTCTTTCCTTGTCCTGGATAATCCAGTTAGACCTCTCTACAGTCTGCAGGTCGAAACTTTCGTCTAAATTAGGTCAAACTTCAACGACTTACGAAACAGAATTCAAGAGGATGTTCAAACTTTTTCACAAATTTAAATTTCTTTTTCTTTAGCGTGTGAATTAGCTTGAGGTCAATTTTAATATTGCTAAGGGGTTTCTTGTATTGGACTATCATCTGTCGGGGGCTTGCAGACGGTGAAACTAGCGCGGTGTACAGTGCGACATAAAACAGTAGAAATTAATAAAAATGGAACTAATAAACTTGCTGTGTGGCGACACTACATTCACTGTCATTATCACGAAGATCTGTCACAGTGCATCCAATTATTATTTATAGTTTTTATGTACGAATTACAATAAATATAATTAATTTAGTTCAGATTTACTTGAGTTTATATAAATTTAATAAATAAATGTAAATCATGAAATCACCTGTCTTAGTACCCATAACACACGATGCTTACTTCGGAGCGAGAAAGTATTTTCCAACTATATTTATATTAAAAAATTATATTATTTTAAACAGATCATCTTATTTAAAATAAGAACATAATATTACCTACATATAGAAAAAAAAACAATTATTATCAAGTATGAAGGTAGTTGCAGTCCCAAGCGAGTGACAGTTCCACTCTGCTACTGCTCTGTGTCAGCGAGTGACGTCACCGACACGTGTCGACAGATCGACAGCGCGCTGATGGAGAAGAAGATCCGGCCGTGGATCAACAAGAAGATCATCGAGTACATCGGCGAGCCGGAGCCCACGCTCGTGGACTTCATCTGCAGCAAGGTGCTGGCGGGCTCGGCGCCGCAGGGCATCCTGGACGACGTGCAGATGGTGCTGGACGAGGAGGCCGAGGTGTTCGTGGTCAAGATGTGGCGCCTGCTCATCTACGAGCTGGAGGCCAAGCGCGCCGGCCTGCACAAGTAGTGACGTCACACCGTACCACACACGTCACACATGTCCTATACGTACAGCTGTACAACGACTTCTCTTGTTATATTTCAATTATTTTTATATCAAATACGATGAACTTAGTTACACCACCCTCCCGTCTGTCATGTGTACTTCTGACGTCAATATTCACACACTGAAAGCGTACGCTAATCCATGTATTGTATATATGTTATTTCTGTTCCAAACTGTATTGTAACCGTATGTTGGACCTAGTGGAATCACAAATAGTACTGTCGGCGTCAAAGAGACTCCGGTGTCACGTCACGTCGCGTCACGTCGCGTCACGTCACGTCACGTCACGTCGGCCGGTGTACAGCTGTGGCAGCGCTACTGTCACGTATTCCTAGTGGATGTTGCACATATTTCTGTGCGTGTGTGTCGCACACACACGCTTCGATAACTCAGACTAATTACATGAGGACCTGCCGCTAGACGTTATTTATCTGCCAAAGTATATGGTCAACGATCTAATGCGATTATAAAAACTCTATGAAATCGTATTCGTCGGTTAAAGAGCTCTAGGTTAGGTTGGTGTAAAAGACGGTCAACAACTTCTAGTTTAGTATTTACATAGTACATTCATAAACTGACAGACAATTTTATTTGTGAATTTGAGTGCGATATTGGTCCTTATTTAATTAGTCTGAGATTGCTAATGATTATGATATGATATATATAAGTGCGCACACACGACGACGGCTCGCGCACGCGGCGGACACCTCGCACGGTGAGAAGATCGTTGCTGACACTCCCATGATATGCGGGCGACGGGGGGCAAGACTGCGCGGGTGTGATATCGTGCGTGCGGGGAAGCGACGTGCATCATTAATGACTGCTAGCTGTGACCTGTATACAATAACAGTAGTTTTTGCTGACTTTTTATTTATATTTTAATCTCAGTAAGTAATTTTTAATAACCTTAATATTTATTTTCAACAATTGTTGTGTTAAATGTAAAAAAGCATTTGTAGATCAGCTGAAAATTTTAAAAGATTTATAACATTTTTCAACAATTTTACGATTGTATGTCTGTGCGGCGCCGACGTTGTGTGCGCGTAACATTTGATACAATGTTCCCCGCATACTGACACGTGTCACTTGTTGTTGCGAGAGGAAGCGATCCTGCCCCTGCAGCCAAGTGGCTCGTCGATTCTCTTTCTACGATCGCAAACGCTTCGAAAATTAGAAAAATGTAATGACATTTGCTGTGGACAGGTCACGTGACCAACATCTGTCACTCCCATACAGAGAATGTATGGCAGTGACAGATCGCTTGCGATCGTAGACAGAATCCACGAGCCACGTGGCTGCGGGGGCAGGGGAGGAGGCGTTTCCGTATTCCGCCATTACATTGCGTTACATTACGTTACATTTTTCAAGATAACGAGTGAATGAGTGCGAGACAGAGAGAGTGAACGAGAGCGAGCGCAAAACTGTAGCGAATAATAAATGAATAATTCCAAAATTTATTTAAGTATTATTTATTTACCCTGTGGCGTACTAGGGTAGTTGACTCATATCAAATTTGATATAAACAATATTAATTTCGTACAGTATATAATAATATTGATATTATTTAAATAAATTAAGGATTTCTTATAAACTGAATTTTTAAAGCATGTACTTTTTACATACGTCAAAAACGCTGTCGTCCATGTTGTGACGTCACTCTGTCACTAGAGGAATAACGTCTAAGGCATGTCCAATTTTTGCTTCTCTCAATTTTGTTATAAACAGTGTGTGTATGTGTAAACGTGACGTCATGACATGGCCGATAACACATGTCGCATGACGCATCAGTTCAGTACAAATATAGCGCAGTCTTGGTCACGACGGACACAGAGCCATGGGTAGACAACAGTCAGGCGCGCACAACTACTGGACGGAGCGCTGTAGTGAGGTAGTGAGGTAGTGAGGTAGGTGTGCAGCAGGGCGTAGCAGCCGCCGCATCAGCCGTAACAAAGATACGGGGCTCCTGGACTACAGCGAAAAATAATTAGTATAAAATGTAGAAAATCTACAATGTCTTTTGCCCTGGTAAAGACTGCGCCGGTGATTTGTGAACATCCTAAATAGGTTAGGTCACTGACAATTTTATTTTAAGCGAGCATTTTTGCTTCTTTTGTGAGAAATCTTAGCCTTCATTTGGGCCCCCAACTGATTTTGATACAGGGCCCCTCACAGACACGCTACGCCACTGTGCTGAGTGCCACCTGCGCCTACCGCGCAGTGGATTCGTTTTATGTCTGCTGAAAGTGGTTTTTTTTTTCTATTCTTTACAAGTTAGCCCTTGACTACAATCTCACCTGATGGTAAGTGATGATGCAATCTAAGATGGAAGCGGGCTAACTTGTTAGGAGGAGGATGATAATCCACACCCCTTTCGGTATCTACACGGCATCGTACCGGAACGCTAAATCGCTTGGCGGTACGTCTTTGCCGGTAGGGTGGTAACTAGCCACGGCGGAAGCCTCCCACCAGCCAGACCTAGACCAATTAAGAAAATCTCAATCGGCCCAGCCGGGGGTCGAACCCAGGACCTCCGTCTTGTAAATCCACCGCGCATACCACTGCGCCACGGAGGCCGTCAACAAAGTGTTGGTAAGAATGGATTCAATTATGGACGTCGGGAGCTTTGGGGAAAAATGAAATACCGATATGTAGTAGTAGTATGTACCAGGTAGGTTACTATATTAATACAGATATATATCAGGTATACTTTATTGTACAGTTTACAACAAAGTTTACTGAATACACTAACATCGCGTCGCTACAGAGTACCGCTTGCAGTAACAAATAGCGACTATAGCTTAGAAAGTTCGTTCATGACACTCATGATATGCGGGCGACGGAATCAAAGGTCTGCGCAAGTGTGCGTGCGCGCTGGGCATCGCTATCCCCCACTCGGCCGTATTACGAACGAATTTGCCATGTATCTAAAGTGCGTGCCTGTATCTATGAGTCCGTGCATGATTGAGTCGTCAAATCAATTTGGTTCAGATTGCGGTGTAATCGATTAGCTCCAGCGATCGTGTCGACCGTACCGCCGCCGGCAGCGGACCGACCGAGCGACGGCATGGGCTCCTCGTTTTGGTTCTCGATAATAACAATTATTATAGTACGTATCTAGTAATAAAATGTTTTTCTGTCTATAGGCTAATTATCACAGTTCATACTTTAGTATTTGGTTGATATATCTACATACTTGTGTAGGTAACTATAGGTATCCAAAATCTTACTAAATGGTCTACATACAAACGAATAGATAAGTTGCAGCGTTAAGTCCCGTCAATGTCATTAAAACTTAGAACCCGCCAGGCGCCAACACGCTTCATAGGTGGCGGGTCTCAGCTCCACAAATACACCTACCTACCTAGTAGCTAGCACTGCTGGCTGGTGCAATAGCATTAACGTCACTACGACTCGCTTCAACTGAGATGCCATGATTATCCTACTAATGTAATCGCGAAAGTTTGTATGGATGTTTGTTTGGATGTTTGTTACTCTTTAAAGGGCGCAACTCTGGATTAACACATAGGCTATTTTTCGTCCCGGAAAATCCATGGTTCCCGAGGGATTTGTGAAAAGCCAAATTTCACGCGAATGAAGTCGCTGGCGTCTGATAGTAGGTAGGTATGCCAATATTACGTCCAAAATTCAACATTTGATCCAATAAAGCGGCGGCGAGACTACTGGGGGCTGGCGCACAGGATACAAAATATGCACAAGTGCGTATTTTGCTCACTGCTATATTACACAAAAAATCGCATCTTTAACGACGTCATACAACGGGAGAATATCTGTTAGTGACGCTATGCCATTGGGACAGGAGAGGACGCGAAGTTTGAAAGTAGAAAAGATAAAAATGCATTATTTATATGTATTAAGCCACACATCACAATAGGTATGTCCTAAAAAAGTCACGATCTTTATTTCTCTTAAAGCTTTTCAACAGCTGCACGAGAGCCGTCGCCGCCGTCGCAGCCGTCGCGGCGCGGGCGAAGCATGCGACGACGACGGACGCGACGGGCTGGGTGTGGATGCACCCGGCGGCGCCAGAGCCCAGGTCAGGCGACAGGGGGGGTACAGCACTGCTGCTGCTGGCACACACACAAGACACTTACCAGTTTGTTATTGCAGGTTGCGGTTTTATGTTAACGTGCACGAGTAAGTTGTCATTTGTGTTGTATACAAAGTACAAAGCGTCTGGGAAACAAATACCTACTGTTTATCAAGTAGGTGAGCTGTTGTGCAGGCAATTGGACTTATTATTATCTTACTAAGCTACATTTGACGTTTGTGATACTAACTGGTTCAGTTCCTCATGATATACCTACCTATACCTATATTTATGTATATTTATTTTTAAAATTTAATATTTGCTTGAACCAACGAAGTGTAGGTGTCTGTTAATATCTACATTAGCTACATATCTATACGATATTACATACTACAGGATATTTTGACTGATCACAGGAAGCCCTACGTCATGGTGTAGCGGGAGCTCGGGCAACGCTCACACACACACACCACTGGGAAATTGGCAACAAGACTTGTGCCTGTGTGTGCATAAGTTCCTTAAGTGATACCTTAAGTTGTAATGTATTTACCTAATCAAAACATCTCAATAAAGTTATAGAAACACACGTATTGTTGTTGTGATTACTTAGGAACCTAATGTAGGTATATATAATGGTACTAGGTGCTTCATGACCAGACCAGACTCGTGATAGTCCAGTGGATATGACCTCTGCCTCCGATTCCGGAGGGTGTGGGTTCCAATCCAGTCCGGGGCATGCGCCTCCAACTTTTCAGTTGTGCGCGTTTTAAGAAATTAAATATCACGTGTCTCAAACGGTGAAGGAAAACATCGTGAGGAAATCTGCATACCAGAGAATTTACTTAATTCTAGACTTAGACTTTCTGAGAGAAGACTCGAGTTCAGCAGTGACCCGATTCCCGAAAATGGGTTGATAATGATGGTACTCGATCCAGAGGCGTATTTATTGGATGGGGCCACAGTCTCTCTGTTCGGAAGCCCTTTCGGACCGTGGGCATGTGGCATTATGCCAGCCCCGTGCTAGTGTCAGTATCAGTGGCGTAACTCATGTACAGCGATCTACCGTGTATCACTGTTGTATAGGGAAAGCGAGCTAACAAGTGTTGCGCGCCGGTCGATCAGTCCACTCCGGCACATCCTGTCGAAGGCTATCTAGCGCCGACCTTCGGCGTGTATTGTTGAAAGGATTGTTTGCGAGTCAGACAGGACTCTACAGGAAGAGTACTTTCCGTATGTCGTGAGCTCGGTTATTGATGTAGGCGTGCTGCGTGAGTGAAGCATTCCTGTAGCGGTGCCCAGCGGTCGAAAACGACGCAGGTGCTGCGGAGCGCGGCTAAAACGGATGGCGCTGCAGTGTCGTGCAGCCTCAGAATGGGGAGAATGCAAAAATGGATATGGAGCGAGAGGAAAACCCTTGTGAAGGAGTGCCGGGATCGACCCTCTGCTATTTGTCTCAAGCTCAAGTTGATAAGATCATTGCAGGTGGTGTTATGTAGTAATGTTTTGTGCTTGTGTAAAGTAACGTACGGCTGCGAGCCGGGCGGCGGCTACTCGCAGCCCAGCACGGACTTCTTGCAGCAGTTGCAGCAGCGCGGCAGCAGCAGGCCCGGGCGCGGCGTCCGGTCGTACCGGTGGCGCGCCACCAGCCGGTGCTCCGGCACGTACCAGCGGCCAACGCTGTCGTACTTCGGGCCCTCGGGCAGCAGCACGTGGCGCTGGCACAGCCGCCCCTGCCGCAGACACCACCGCGTCAGTCGCCAAACACGATGGACCACGCACACGCACAGTAAAACCATTGGAACAAGACATTAGTCTGAAGTCTAGTACAGCTTTGTGCGACGGAGCTCAACCGACGAACCTACCGCCGAGCAGAGACGTCTCGGCCCTTGCATATACTGCGAAGTGTTGTCCTGTTTATATAAACGAACAAGATATTTCAAAGACTTTTCATGTTGTAACAAACTGATTGTTGCGCCGCGCTCGTCGACGGCTGGTCACGTTGCTTCTGTTGTCGAGATTCTAACGTTAACATGAGCGGACGCGAGCGTGTTACAACTGTCAGTCGGAACTGGGACCGGATGGTAGTAGCTATACCTTTTCAAGGTTGTGCCAAACATAACAAAGTGAAGTGTTTTTCAGATAGCATGAGTAGGGTGACAGTTGCCTTATGATGGTAAGTGGATAATACAGAATACGTACTATTATTGTGAATCGAGTCAAACGAACTGTCATCGTACCCATGCTATCTGAAAAACACTATAACGTTTGATTCTTGTACTAAGTACTCAGGTTTTGGTCTCGATATGTCCAAGTGGTAGAGGCGTCAGACTCTACAGTGTGTGTAAGGCATGGTGACGTGTGGCACAACTGTGAATGAACTTTCTTCTACACTAATTAGACGCTGCGGCACCTTGTCGCGCAGGCGGTGGACGCGGCCGCCGCGCGCTGGCGCCATGTCCAGCAGCGCGGGGTCCGCCGCCAACTCACTCTTCGCACTGCCCTTTTCTAATATTGCCTTGAGTGATGATTCCTCTCCACCCGTCCGCTCGTCATTGCCGCGCACGCGTCCGACCAACTCTTTATTCTTCTTCATGAAATGTTTATATTTGTTTATTCTCGTTTCGTTTTTGAAACGTAACGTGTTGTTCGCGACGCCAGCGTGCGGCCGTTGGAGCTGTGGCTGCAGTCTGCTGATGTTGCGCCTGACGTGCAGGAAGCGGCTCAGCGCTGGCTTGTCACTGTTGAGGGCGGGCGCGGCGGGGGGCCGCTGCGTGGTCTCGTAGTCGAACTGCCAGGTGAGCGCCCCCGCGGCTCGTCTGTTGTCTCCGTTCCCTCCGCTGAGCGGCGTCGTGGTGACGTTCGCGGGGGGGTGCAGCGGGGGTGCGGTGGCGGCGGGCGGGGCGCGGGGGGAGCCGGCCGGGGGTCGCTCCGTCTCCGCGTAGTCGTCGTTGTTCTTCTGGAGGTTTCGTTTGAGCGCGTTCACGAAGTTCACATTGTGCGTGTCTGACAATAAGTAATATTTATTACGTATCTCTGTTTTATATTATACAAGCCGAGGCCTTGCGGTTTCACCCGCGTAGTTCCTATCCCCGTTTAGGTGTAATACATGTAAAGTATATAAAGTATATTCTATATTCTATTTGGTGATTGGGAGATTGTCACATTTGACGAGCTCACAAATAGCGTGGCTCTCTAAAGCGTGGTTAAAGAATTTTCAAAATCTGTTCAGTATATGCAAAGTTGACCTACAGCACCACAAACTTCACCTCTGTATAATATTAGTATACACTAGCGGACGCCGGTGACTTCGTCACGTGAAATTCAGTTTTTACAACACAACGAACAGTCACAAATACCGCAGAAATCGCGAATTTTTCCGGGATGAAAGGCAGCGTCTATCTCTAGGTTCTATCTTCAAGTGAAAGTCCCGTTAAAATCAGTTTATTCGTTCTAAAGATTAGCTTGGGCACTTTAACTGCAAAACTATCATTTATTATATTGTAAATAAAAAACTTTAGTTTTAGACAGTTGCATGCGGTGTTTACCTATAAATAGATTTGCATTTTATCTTTCTGCTCCTTGCATTTATGTTTAATAATTGTATTATTTGTATGTCTGTTGGTAGGCCAAATAAAGAGAAAAAAAATATCATTAGAAGTCGTCGTCGTCGTCGTCAACAACCCATATTCGGCTCACTGCTGAGCTCGAGTCTCCTCTCAGAATGAGAAGGATAAGGCCAATAGTCCACCACGCTGGCCCAATGCGGATTGGCAGACTTCACACACGCAGAGAATTGAAGATAATTCTCTGGTATGCAGGTTTCCTCACGATGTTTACCTTCACCGATTGAGATACGTGATATTTAATTTCTTAAAATGCACACAACTGAAAAGTTGGAAGTGCATGCCCCGGACCGGATTCGAACCCACACCCTCCGGAATCGGAGGCAGAGGTCATATCCACTGGGCTATCACGGCTCTCATTAGAAGTACGCCACAGTAAAGATAAATTGTTAAAAGTAATGTATTACCGTTACCGGCGTCGGCACACAGGGCGGCGAGCGCGCCCGCGGCGCACAGCCAGGCCAGCCGGCGCATGCCCGTGCCCAGTGCCCAGTGTGAGTGCCCAGTGCCCAGTGCCTAGTGCCTGCTCACTATTACCTACTACTGGAATAGTAAGTAGGTAAAAAGAGGCAAAGTTTTTTCAGAGTTATAAATATTTACTGTTCGAGCGTATGAGCGCAATAAAACGCAGGCTCTTGTGCAATCCGTCGCGTGGTACTCTCCACGTGACGGATTGCACAAGGGTTTCTACTAGGGTATGCCGAGCCACTATACATCGGTTGTTGTTTTTGGGTATCACTTGTGCATATAGATAATTATGAAGTGCACGTGACTGGGTGCAGGTCGTGACGCGGCGACTACAGCGAACTGTACAGGGAATTGTTGTTCGCTGACGTTCTGTTATAGTTGTTCTGTTTCAGGAAGGTATAACTAGGTTTGTAGTATATGTACAGTACCTACGGCGATGGCTTGTTCGTGTGACCCATGGGAACGTCACAGTAGAAACATTGTTCAATTATTATTTCGACTGGTACAGCCGTCAGCCAACCTACAAGAATTCGTTGCTCTGTTTCTGTTTTGCTAACGCTAGTTAGTTTAGTTCCACACGGCGCCCATCGCGGCTCCGAGCTCCAGAGCGAGGAACCTCCTCACAATACGCGTCGGCTCAAGAATAATGTAGCTGTAAGTCATCATTATACCGATATAATATATATAGAAGGGATAATATACGGAGTTTAGACCTGCCGCGCTAACCCAGTGCGGGCAGTGGGTAGATAAGAATACATGTGACTTAAATGAATGTTAATAAAAAAAATCATTCTCAAATGTAGGTATTTAATCAGTGAATGGTTCAGCGTTGTGCCGCCGACGTGGGGTCGAGCGGGCGCGGCGGCGGCTCGCCGTCGTCCTCGCTGTCGGCGGCGCCGGGCTCGCGGCGGTACTGGCGGCGCGCGCTCGCCAGGCGCAGCTCGGGGAACGGGCCGGCGCGCGCGCTCAGTCGCTACACGCGCGGCGGCGGCTCGCCGTCGTCCTCGCTGTCGGCGGCGCCGGGCTCGCGGCGGTACTGGCGGCGCGCGCGCGCCAGGCGCAGCTCGGGGAAGGGGCCGGCGCGCGCGCTCAGCAGCGACACGGCGCCCGGGCGCTGCTCCCGCACCAGCGCGCCGCCCGCGCCGCCCGCGCTGCGCCGGTGCTGCCGCCGCGACTGACAGGGACAACTCGCACATCATCATCATCATCATCAACAGCCCATATTCGGCTCACCATTGAGCACGAATTTCCTCTCAGAATGTGAGTGGTTAGGCCAATACTCCACCACGCTGGCTCAATGCGGATTGGCAGACTTCACACACGTAGAGAATTAAGAAAATTTTCAGCAGACGTTTGCTTTGCAGCTAAAAACCCGAGTATCTCCCGATTTTGCTGTTTACATTTTTCTACACTCAAAGTTTACGATTAAATAATTTGTTTAGTTCATTTTACCTTTAAAATTTGGTACGTCGGTTCGTCCGGCGCGCTGCTCGCCATGTTGTAATCAGAAGCATCTTGGTGGTCGTGCGCGGCGCGTCGCGTCTGCGGCAGGTTGGAGTCGCCGGCGGGGTCGGGCGCGGGGTCGGGCGCGGGGTCGGGCGCGGAGTCATCGTGCTCATAGTCGGAGTTGTCGTGCGTGAGCTGGCGGCGCAGGCGCTGCACCTGCAGCTGGAACTCGCTGGAGCGGTTGTCTGAGCTGGAATCTGAAGCAAATGTTACAAGTTAAAACGATAGTCGATAAATCTAATTTATTGCTCGATGTAGTAAGAAAAACGATAAACGATAAAATTAATCACATGCAAAAATTGTATGAATTTTGTCGATAACATATTTTCTAGCCAGAGGCAAAGTTAATACAACACATACACCGTATACGCCATACTTAATGCTTTATTTTTTTAATGGAGCCAACCTGCGCCTACGCCGGCCGCCGCGAGCGCCGCCAGCGCCACCAGCAGCGCCGCCAGTCGCCGCATGTCGCGCCGCTCTCTGCGCCACGCGCCGACTGCGCCGGGAGCTCTCTGCGTGAGCCTGGGGGAGGGGGGACTACTACTTCTCCGCCATTGCTGTTCCAAGGTAAGCCGACTGAATGGCCCAAGGCCATTCAGTCGGCTTACCTTGGAACAGTTCAATCAGTTTGAAGGCGGTGCCAAGCCAGTGATGTTTTAATTAAACACGTTTTAACTACAACATTTCTGTGGTTCTTTCAGAAACAGCTTTAATTAAAACACAACACTGTCTTGGCACCGCCTTCAAACTGATCAGAAGGTAGCACATAGGTAGGATGTTATTTTTTGCTTTTTAGTTAAAGTTATTTTTTGACTTGGAAGTCGGTTGAATTTTTTTATTAAAATTTTTATTTTTTATTTTTAGTGTTAGCATACCTACTGCGTGTGTACAGTCACAACTTATCTAAGTGGAAAGTTCTTATCAATACAAAATTATCAAGTCCAAACACAAGGTAGCTACTGTGAGCCGTCGAGGAGTTCTCTTCACTGTGCTTCGTCTTCATCACCAGACCCTTAATACAGTCACAATCCATCTAGGTGGAAAGTTCTCATCAATACAAATTTATCATGTCCAAACACAAGGTAGCTATGATTCAAAAACACAATTATTTCTAAAATTCCAAGTCTTGCATTTGAAAATAATCATCCAGACATGCTCTTTGGTACACTTTTCAAGACAATAGACAGAGAGTTTAGTAAAATTTTTAACTTTAAACGCATTAATGCTAGTCAAAAATTAAAGTTTAGCGAATGGGCTACTGTAGGCATTTACAAAAGTAGAGACAAACTGTACGAGTTGTACGAGGAAAAACAATATACTCAAACGCGAACTTATTTAGATTATGTCAAAAGTTACTCAAAAATTTTCAAACGTGTTTGTATTCTTGCGAAATCGTTACACATCAAACAGAAAATAATTGAGTCTGAGAACAAGATACAAACCACCTGGAATATAATTAATAGAGAATCAGGAAAAATCAAACCGCGGGATATCAGTTTTGAATTAATTGTCAATGACAAAAAGGTAAACACTAATATCGAGGTTGTTAATGCCTTTGAAGATTTTTCCAGAATGTTCCTATCTTGTTAACTGATTCACTAGATTCGTCTGCTACGGAAGCCCAGAGACTATTAAGAGGCAATGTTAAAGAGTGCAACGTTCTTTTTGAATTTCACCACATAACTGTATCAGACATTAAAAAATCTTTCAATTTGTTAAAATTAAAAAGAACCGGAGATCTGTGGGGCATGTCAGTGAAAGTAATATCTAATATAATTGATGTAATTGCTCCCCACTTAGCCATTATTTTTAATGAATGTGTGGACTTAGGTATTTTTCCGAACCTAATGAAGCATGGCAAATTGATACCACTTTTTAAATCAGGAGACAAATCAGATCTTAATAATTATAGACCGATTACAATATTGCCAACACTTAGCAAGGTCTTTGAAAAAATCATATTAAATCAACTTTTATGTCATTTTAATTTAAATAACTTGTTTCATCCTGAACAGTATGGTTTTACAAAAGGTCGCAATACAACTGATGCAGGGGCTAAACTTTTCAAACATATTTATGAAGCATGGGAAGGTTCTAAGAATGCTATTGGTGTGTTCTGTGATCTGTCCAAGGCGTTCGATTGTGTTGACCATAACACCCTTCTACTCAAGTTAAGCCACTATGGCATCAAAAGTGTTGCACTCGATCTCATTGCCTCTTATCTCAGTGATAGAACGCAGAAGGTATGCATAAATGATATAAAGTCGCACGGTTCCACTACCATAATGGGCGTCCCACAGGGTTCAATTCTGGGTCCTTTTCTATTTTTAGTGTACATAAACGATTTACCATACCATGTCAGCGGCATATGTGAGATTGTACTGTTTGCTGATGACACATCCTTAATTTTTAAGTCCGACAGAAATAAAGATAACTCTGACGACGTAAACCGTGCCATATCGCATGTGTCGCATTGGTTCACTGCAAATAATCTACTTTTGAATGCCAAGAAAACTAAATGTATTGAGTTTTCATTGCCAAATGTTAAAAAATTAGATAAGTCTATAATGATCGATGGTGAAACACTGGAAATGGAGAGTTCCACAGTTTTCCTGGGAGTGACCTTGGATTGTAAACTTCAGTGGGGTGCTCATATAGAAAAACTGTCTGGTAAACTTAGCTCAGCGGCATTTGCCGTGAGAAAAATAAGACAGTTTACTGATGTTGATACAGCTAGGCTTGTTTATTTTGCGTACTTTCACAGCGTAATGTCTTACGGTATTTTATTGTGGGGCAAGGCTGCCGATTTACAATCTATATTTGTTCTTCAAAAAAGAGCAATTCGAGCAATATATCAATTAAAATCACGCGAGTCCCTCCGTCAAAAGTTTAAAGAAATAGGTATACTAACAGTAGCCTGTCAATATATATATAACAGTATAGTATATGTAAGACAAAATATTAATTTGTACAAACGAAAAGGAGATTTAAACCCACGTCTTACTAGACACGGGCATAAGTTAGTTATTTCTGCATATCGTCTCCAAAGAGTAAAAAAATCTTTTGTAGGTTTGGGTGTACTCTTCTATAATAAGATCCCCAAGACTGTGATGGACCTGCCAATGCATAGCTTTAAGCAATGTGTTGAAAAACATCTACTTAGTCGAGGGTACTACAACATTGATGAGTTCCTTAATGATAAAGATGCTTGGAGGTCGTTGGATCAGCTTCCACCTTCACACAGAAAGTAAAACTATAAAAAATGTAAACAGTAATTGTTATTAATTGTAAATTATAATACTGTATGAATTTTTCAAAAGAGCAACTGTTGAGTTTCTTGCCGGTATCTTCTCAGCAGAACCTGCCTTCCGAACCGGTGGTAGAATCTTTACAAATAGTCAACTGACGTGTCAAAAGTGCTTGTAAACTGAGCCTACTTGAAATAAATGATTTTTGATTTTGATTTTGATTTTGAACCGTCGAGGAGTTCTCTTCACAGTCCCTCGTCTTCATCATCAGACCCTTAATACAGTCACAATCCATCTAGGTGGAAAGTTCTCATCAACACAAATTTATCAAGTCCAAACACGAGGTAGCTACTGTGAACCGTCGAGGAGTTCTCTTCACTGTCCCTCGTCTTCATCACCAGACCCTTAATACAGTCACAACCCATATAGGTGGAAAGTACTCATCAATACAAATTAATCAAGCCCAAACAAAAGGTGACTGCTGTAAATTGTTGACGAGTTCCATCGTCTGTGTTTCGGCTCCATCATCAGACCAACTCCAAACCTTCATAAAGTTGTAGTAGTTTAAAATACCTTACGGAAACACTAACAAATGTACTAGCCGTCTCTACAACTTTCAAAAGTTCCCCTCAATTTCTCCAGGATGCCATCATCAGATCCTGACATGAAAAAAATGGGACCACCCTGGAAGTAAACCCTTCAAAACAAAAAAGAATTTTCAAAATCGGTGCATAATTGACGGAATTATCGCTGGACATACATAAAAAAAAAAAAAAAAAAACATACATACAGCCGAACGTAGAACCTCCTCCTTTTTGGAAGTCGGTTAAAAAGAATCGACGTGCCACTTGGCTAGGAGGGCGGGTTCGGTTCCCAACCTGACGGAGCAGTACCTAAAGGTTGGCCATTTTTAACCGACTTCCAAAAAGGAGGAGGTTCTACGTTCGGCTGTATGTATGTTTTTTTTTTTTTTTTGTTAAAATTTTTACGACACATTATTTGAAGTAGATATTGTTAGAAAGAAACACTATTGAACCACATTAAATAAAGTTCTGAAAATTTTAATATTTAGTGTCTTTACTGTATTTACTTTTGATGCTATCGAAATATACAAAACAAACATACATACATGAAACAAATATTACTCGTAAGCCTAAATGAATGATTTTTTGGATGATGTAAGTACTAGGTAGGTACAAGTACCTACCTACCTACCTACAAGTAGCTCATAGTTAATGTACTATGTAGGGTGACAGATATATGTATGTACAAATTAAATATATTATTATGAATAAGTACTTTAAACTGCGCGTGATTCTATCTCGTAACGAGGACCATTGTACTAGTACCTTGCACATTTTCACAATAATAAGTAATGACCGGACAGCGCAGCGGCGTGAATGCTTGCGTCTATGAAATCGCGACCGCGGGTTCAAACCTCACTTCTGTTATAACACATTTGTACTTTTTTAAATTATTCCTATCGATTTGAGAGCAGTAGACATTTTGATGTGATATTAAAGCAGCTAATTTAATACTCGTATATCAAAAGGCAATTCAATTTGTTTCGGCCATATTGGTGCCTGTGAACATTAACAACAACCCCACAAAACTCTCCTGGCGTCCAACCATAGTTTTAAGTAGTCAAGTAGTTAGTTTTAGTAAAGTAGTTAGCAGTAGTATTATTGAAGTAATTGTATCTGTATAGTTGTAGTTGTAAAATAAACTCATTGTAAATTGGACTAGCTTCTGTTATTTATTAACTTAACCCATAACAATATTTATGCTAAGTTTTTTTTGTATTTTTATTTTATCCATTTGATTTTAGCCTTTTGATATACCTACTTAGAGTAATCGTTCAGGAATCAGGAGTCAACCTACGTGACCGGTGCAGGTCGGCGCTGACTAGAGCGACTCAGCGCGGCGCCGCTGCTAATGAGTATAATGAACATTTCTCAAATAGAACTATTAAAAATACTTATTCAAATATAAACGTTCGAGTTGCGTGTCAGTTATATGTATATAAATAAAATATACATACAAAAGTTTAAGTGCATCATTAGTGCAGTGCCTATATGGCTTTTTTTATTCTATACAAGTTAGCCCTTGACTACAATCTCACCTGATGGTGAGTGATGGCAAACTTGTTAGAAGGAGGATGAAAATCCACCCCTTTCGGTTTCTACCTACCTATTTATTATTCTTTTAATTCTTTTTACCCGACTGCAAGAAGGGTTATGTTTTTCGCGCGTATCTTGTATGTATGTATGTATGTATAACATATATGTATGTATGTATGTATGTATGTAATATTCTTTATTACCTCATATTTTCCAAACCGCTGGACGGATTTTCGTAATTAAGATATCGTTAGATTTGTCTTAATAACCCAAGTGTTCTTAGATAGGTGAAATTTAAAAAATACCAACAAGACGACTGTGAGACGCTATAGACTCGAGGTGAAAAAAAAATTTTGAGAGTGAAAGAATGATTTTCGTCTACATTTTTTAATAGGTCCCGACTGTTTTCTAGTTATTGCTTTCTACAGAAGTGTAGAAAGCAATAACTAGAAAACAGTGAAACAACAACAACTGAGCTTGTTTTATTCTTTTTAGTTTTTGTATAATTTATGCAGTCGGGTTTTTTTATTTGTTTAATTAATTTATTATGTATCTATTCGAGTACTAAATTACGCATGTTCAGGTAACCTATAAGTGGGTCTATGACACAACAACTTCACTAATCTATGTTTTTGTAAAACTCAATTTTAATTGTCATAACCTGTTGGTACCCTATAAAATAAAGTAATAAATAAAATGTAATGCAAAGTGTAGCTGGACGAGGACGGCAAGATCCTTGCCGTCCTCGTCCAGCGTACGTAGTGTAAACAGTCTGATACCAAGAGGTAGTGCAGTGATTTTCAACAGAGGTCCTGGGGTCGATTGCAAGCTCAGATCTGTTCAGTATATTTTCTAAATTGGTTCAGATCTAGTTTGGCGGTAGGCATCGGCCGTGGCTATTTACTGCCCTACCGGCATAGACTTACGCCAAGAGATTTAGGGTTCCGATACGATGCCGAGTAGAAACCGTAAGGAGTAGAATACGTACCACATACCTTTTACTAGTAATCTTGCTACCATCTTCGCTATCATCGGACTGCATTGTCACTTCACATCAGCTGAGATTGCAGTCGAGGGCTAACTAGTCATTGAATACAAACAGAATGGTGCGGCACGCGCGGTGCGCCGGCGCCAGTGCGCGACAACTCGGATCTAATGATGTTCCATTGTGCGTTAAAAAACAAATGAGCGTCACTTGTCCGAGCCGAGCACGTATTTCACCGGCGACTCCTCGGGGGCAGAAGGGGGTAGATGGGAACGGATGGGGCGGCGGGGCATCGAGGGGGGAGATAAAAATTGCTTTACAAATGGACAACATTCGGGCCGGCTCAGATAGATGGGGGGGCGTTAGTTTTTGCGGATTAGTAAAGAAATATAGCATCTGTAACGGATCAATGTTTTAAGTTTGCGCCGATGGCCGATATATCGCATGATTATGGTAATTTATTGTTTTGAGCTGATTTATTGGTCAGTGACGGTCTTCTAATTCGGATATAGTATAAAATATGGAAGCAAAACATTTCTTAAACCACAAGTTATTTAGTCTGTATGCATCTTACCTCATTATCAACCCATATTCGGCTCACTGCTGAGCTCGAGTCTCCTTTCAGAATGAGAGGGGTTAGGCCAATAGTCCACCACGCTGGCCTAATGCGGATTGGCAGCCTTTACACACGCAGAGAATCGTGAAAAATCTCTGGTATGCAGGTTTCCTACACCGATTGAGACACGTGATATTTAATTTCTTAGAATGCACACAACTGAAAAGTTGGACGTGCATGCCCCGGACCGGATTCGAACCCACACCCTCCGAAATCGGAGGCAGAGGTCATATCCACTGGACTATCACGCCTTTCGTGTTCGTATTTGTTTGCAATTAATTCCTAAACCACAAAGTTGATTGCAATTAAATGTTGCACTTCGGATTGTTTGTTTCAGGAGAGTAACAAATAATGTTGTATGTACGAATGTGTGCTTTGTACGATGTACGTTGTAGGTGGAACATATATGTAGTTTTTAAGCTACATTTGATTCCCCATACAAACGCGACTGCCACTGAATACCTCCCTCCCCGCAGCCGCATCCATTAGTATCAAACATTTGAAATGATTAGCGCGTAGCGATCGGCGACAATTTGTAGATTACCGTCCGCCCGCCCCGCCGCCCGCCCCGCTCCCCCGGGGCCGCTGCACTCCAATCATTAGCTGGCGGCGAGCTGCGAGCGGGTGCACAGCAGCAGCACAACTGTGCCGTGAGCCGCGTGCACCCCGACGACGCAGAGATTCGAAGCTGGACAATAATGTCAAGCTAGAGAAGCTGTAGGCACGACTTCGTGCTGTTAAAACGAAACCAACACAACCGGTATGTCTATAACTTTGATGAAGCTAGGACACAGAGAGTTTCAATATTTTTATATAAAAAGTTCCGTCTGCCGAGAGATCAACCGTGTGTTTCCATAATCAAGGAGTGTGGAAATGTTTTCTTTAGAGGAACCACAAAATATGACGAGATAGCGCGCACTATTCTGACGAGATAGCGCGCAATGTTCTGACGAGATAACGCGCACTGTTTTGACGAGTATTAGCGATGTTACAGTTGGTAGATGATTACTAACAGTCTGGAGATACAGTGTTGAAGAGGTCGGTACACGAAGTAGATACAGTCAGCCATCTGCAGTGCGGCAGGCGCGCTTGACTACAATTACGTGTGATGGAAAGCAGTTATGAAGTGTAAGAGTTGTCTCCAACATTCACTCTTGATGTCCATATTGTAGGTAGTATGAAACAGACACCGCAAATCATCAAAAATGTAAATCATTTAGTTTCTTGGATATCCACTGTCTAATCCATCGAACTGATATCCCAAAAGTGACTGCAGTACTTCATTAGGTTCTGATTGCATATCACGTGTTTGCACTTCAGGTTGGATGAGAGTGCCACCAGGGAGACAGGCGCGTCTTTTTGCGGTAGTTACACACATTTTTGTTGCATGGCGTACATGTTGTGTATAATATAAAGTGTGTTTTATGTGCCTACGCGTAGTTGCGGAAAATAACTTCAAACCACTGCCACTAATACATGTGATTGCTGTGAGGCTTGTTCATTTCCTCCGTCAACGGAACAACCGTGAGAAACCCATGTACCTGGCGTATTTCCCCCACCCTCGTCACCCTCATGCATCTAATTAAACATATATTCATTATAACTTTTTTCAATTATGTAGACTTATTTTAGCTGATGTATTAGTTACATTGTAAGCGCGCCCTAAGTGCGGTGCGGGGACGCGGGACAGCGATTACGATGATTAAAACAATTCACAGGCGCACGTCCCGCCGCCGCACTCGCTGCACCGTCCCGGCGTCCCGGGGATCACGCGTCCCGCGCTCTGTGTCCCGCCCCGTCCCGCGCTCTGTGAACTTGAGGTTCCGAATCCTGAGTCATATTATGAAGTTGTTGGCGTTACGCACGGCGAGTGGTCGACTACATAGGATCATTTTATAGTGATAACTTCACGAGGGTAAACCGCTTCGTTACATAATGCTTTACGGCGCCACTCTGTCTGGCTTCTTTTTCTCTCACACATACGCATGTGGGTTTAAGATATCACCCACCACGTTTTTTTTAAAATTAATTTTATTTATTTATTTATTTATTATCATTATTTTAATTGTATATACGAGCCATGTCCTAAAAATACTAAAAATATTTTCAATACATGGCTCGTAAGCAACGACGACGACTTTCATATGTAGGCGTACTCAGGATTCAGGTAATAATAACTTCTTGATTGTTTGAATACCTTCTTTTATTTCAATTACTTTATGATATTTCTATTGGTGGTGAAACTACTCGCGATTCGGAATTGCAGACATTGCAGAGAAGAATCGATAAGAAACTCTACAGTAGCTCTTTTCAAAGATGTTGGTTATAAAACTGTTTCAATTCTACTCGACTTAACTCGTGATTCGCTCAACAGAGAATAATCGACCGCCAACATGAAAACAATAATGTCTCCTCTCAAGTTGTAGCTTTCAAGCTTGGATAAAATAAATCTGATTGGTTCCCGCCATTTTACTTCAACCGGCGTCAACCAATCACAGAATGACAACTGAGAGATCATTTAAAAAGAAAGTTGCCAGCATGAAAATAAAAATGTAATATAATTATGAATCTAGTTTGCTTAATCCTAACAATAATCTGAATTAAGGCTGTCTTTCCCACATAAAAATAAGTGTTTTGTATAACGGAATTATTACTATCAGAATTCCTTTCACCCTGCGGGCAAAGTCGCTAGTTATTACTATTACTTACAGTTTCTACCCTGACCCCCGCAACCCTTCAGTCGTAATCGTGTTAATATTCCTCGGCTGACGTTGCTGCTGCGGCGCTCCCGAGAGCTGCTCATTACTCGCACGGCGGCACAGCAATGCTGCAGTAATGAGGCGAGCACGCACTCGCTGAGGGGGGGGGGGGGGAGGTACAGAGGGGAACGCCACGTCAGCAGGAACCTGTGACGGCAACTTTTTTACATTTATCGACTCTTCACTTCTTCGTTGAAGACTCAATAGTTCCATGGTGCAAGGACTCGAGTTAGGATCGAGGGGCCATAACTTCGATCCCCACCTTTTACACTCTTGACGTACGGTCACTTATTTATCAGTTTTTAGGGCAGATAGAAGAAAAGGAAGAATTAAAAAATATATAAAGTATAGTATTTTTTTTTAAACTAATATGCAAGTTTAGTTTCTACGACTGTTAAGAGTTGACTACTAACTTGATAGTTTCATTTGCCTGAAGGGGAAAACCAAATTTTGGCTACCTTTGAAAGTACCCTAGATGCCCATTAATTATGTAAGTTCTAACATAAAATATGATAATATTTTTGTTTTATTTCTCTTTAATGTATGAATTGTCTTTAACGAAACGCAGTGTCGATACACGTTGGGGTCCCAATGTGTTGGGTCCACATCGCAAAGCGCAACGAAGGTCGACCCCATACGATGGGCTGATGCTGTCGGCAAGTTGGATGCAGACGGTTTAGCTCCGTGGTGTGTGGGAGTCCCTACAAACGTCCAGTCCTGCAGTATCAGGCTGTGGCGGACGTACAATACAACAATAGTCACATGGCACGTGGGGCTGTTGGCTGTTGGCTGTTGGCGGTTGGCTGTTGGCGGTTGGCGGTTGGCGGTTGGCGGTTGTCGCATGCGTTTACGACACAAAGTTTACGACTTTTAATTTCAGATAAGCTGATTTATTTCAATTTATAAATAAACGACTTTTCGTTCGTGGAATAACATTATAAAAAAAAAATATATACGTTACATTTATACTTTTCATCGCTTATTTTGATATTGCGTTACGTAATTTTTATCATAAACGTATCAGTGTCGCACTCGTGTGCAAAGATGCTCTGCTTACCCTGAGAACTCGATACGAATTTGTACTTATAGTGCTTGCCGTTGTGTGTATCCCTTTGCACACCACAGATGCTGATGCGTTCGGTGTGAGACACTGAGCGCACACTGCACGCCCGACCGCGCGGTGTGTCGCCGTCAGCAGCGGGCAGTGGAGGCAGCAGGCGAGTGACGTCATTAGCGCCGCGACAGTCGACACGCACTTTGAACAGTTCGCTCGGCGCCTACAGCGGCAAGTGACCACACCGCGGCGCTCGTGGCCCTATGCGATCCGGAGCAAGCAATTTTGGAGTTTTATCTTGAAACATTTGTTTTATTATAACTTACTGTCAAATAAATATTTTGTAGTCGCACTAATTTCTTCTAGCGTGTTCATACTTCATTCACACAAACCAAATACACGAGAGACGAATTTCTTAGCACCGATTCACCGTGCGGGTGCCGGGTCCATCGCGTGGTAGTGAGAAAAACACCAAGCAAAGTCCAGGACTTGTGACTACTGGATGTAGGGTTAAGGAATTCCTTGACGATCGATCAACACTCCCCTTCTCCGCTCGTGTTGTTCTCGCTGCCTAGCCAAATTTGGTACGATCCTATTAGAGCAGCTTTGGATACTCGTTCTAATATAGAACTAGCTGCACTTCTAGAGAGGCCAAGATCTTTAAGCAAGTCATAGAGAGATTTTGCTGGTAATCCTTTCACACCTACTTCTACGGCGTACAGACTAACTACATAGGCATTTTTAGTTAGTTAATTTGTTAGGTCATAATATTAATTCACTTTTAAACTGTGGTCCTTCGGAATGTTAGTCTCCCACGGCACAGTAAGCTCGACAAGTACTATTCGCTTTGTTTGTTTGGACAAAAGGAAAATGTCTGGTCTAGATCTCGAAATAGCGACATCCTGCGACAGCTGGGATTTTATAATGTTTCTCATACGTATCCATTAATAAAGTCCAATCAGGTACCACATACCTTTTACTAGTAATCTTGCTACCATCTTCGCTATCATCGGACTGCATTGTCACTTCACATCAGCTGAGATTGCAGTCGAGGGCTAACTAGTCATTGAATACAAACAGAATGGTGCGGCACGCGCGGTGCGCCGGCGCCAGTGCGCGACAACTCGGATCTAATGATGTTCCATTGTGCGTTAAAAAACAAATGAGCGTCACTTGTCCGAGCCGAGCACGTATTTCACCGGCGACTCCTCGGGGGCAGAAGGGGGTAGATGGGAACGGATGGGGCGGCGGGGCATCGAGGGGGGAGATAAAAATTGCTTTACAAATGGACAACATTCGGGCCGGCTCAGATAGATGGGGGGGCGTTAGTTTTTGCGGATTAGTAAAGAAATATAGCATCTGTAACGGATCAATGTTTTAAGTTTGCGCCGATGGCCGATATATCGCATGATTATGGTAATTTATTGTTTTGAGCTGATTTATTGGTCAGTGACGGTCTTCTAATTCGGATATAGTATAAAATATGGAAGCAAAACATTTCTTAAACCACAAGTTATTTAGTCTGTATGCATCTTACCTCATTATCAACCCATATTCGGCTCACTGCTGAGCTCGAGTCTCCTTTCAGAATGAGAGGGGTTAGGCCAATAGTCCACCACGCTGGCCTAATGCGGATTGGCAGCCTTTACACACGCAGAGAATCGTGAAAAATCTCTGGTATGCAGGTTTCCTACACCGATTGAGACACGTGATATTTAATTTCTTAGAATGCACACAACTGAAAAGTTGGACGTGCATGCCCCGGACCGGATTCGAACCCACACCCTCCGAAATCGGAGGCAGAGGTCATATCCACTGGACTATCACGCCTTTCGTGTTCGTATTTGTTTGCAATTAATTCCTAAACCACAAAGTTGATTGCAATTAAATGTTGCACTTCGGATTGTTTGTTTCAGGAGAGTAACAAATAATGTTGTATGTACGAATGTGTGCTTTGTACGATGTACGTTGTAGGTGGAACATATATGTAGTTTTTAAGCTACATTTGATTCCCCATACAAACGCGACTGCCACTGAATACCTCCCTCCCCGCAGCCGCATCCATTAGTATCAAACATTTGAAATGATTAGCGCGTAGCGATCGGCGACAATTTGTAGATTACCGTCCGCCCGCCCCGCCGCCCGCCCCGCTCCCCCGGGGCCGCTGCACTCCAATCATTAGCTGGCGGCGAGCTGCGAGCGGGTGCACAGCAGCAGCACAACTGTGCCGTGAGCCGCGTGCACCCCGACGACGCAGAGATTCGAAGCTGGACAATAATGTCAAGCTAGAGAAGCTGTAGGCACGACTTCGTGCTGTTAAAACGAAACCAACACAACCGGTATGTCTATAACTTTGATGAAGCTAGGACACAGAGAGTTTCAATATTTTTATATAAAAAGTTCCGTCTGCCGAGAGATCAACCGTGTGTTTCCATAATCAAGGAGTGTGGAAATGTTTTCTTTAGAGGAACCACAAAATATGACGAGATAGCGCGCACTATTCTGACGAGATAGCGCGCAATGTTCTGACGAGATAACGCGCACTGTTTTGACGAGTATTAGCGATGTTACAGTTGGTAGATGATTACTAACAGTCTGGAGATACAGTGTTGAAGAGGTCGGTACACGAAGTAGATACAGTCAGCCATCTGCAGTGCGGCAGGCGCGCTTGACTACAATTACGTGTGATGGAAAGCAGTTATGAAGTGTAAGAGTTGTCTCCAACATTCACTCTTGATGTCCATATTGTAGGTAGTATGAAACAGACACCGCAAATCATCAAAAATGTAAATCATTTAGTTTCTTGGATATCCACTGTCTAATCCATCGAACTGATATCCCAAAAGTGACTGCAGTACTTCATTAGGTTCTGATTGCATATCACGTGTTTGCACTTCAGGTTGGATGAGAGTGCCACCAGGGAGACAGGCGCGTCTTTTTGCGGTAGTTACACACATTTTTGTTGCATGGCGTACATGTTGTGTATAATATAAAGTGTGTTTTATGTGCCTACGCGTAGTTGCGGAAAATAACTTCAAACCACTGCCACTAATACATGTGATTGCTGTGAGGCTTGTTCATTTCCTCCGTCAACGGAACAACCGTGAGAAACCCATGTACCTGGCGTATTTCCCCCACCCTCGTCACCCTCATGCATCTAATTAAACATATATTCATTATAACTTTTTTCAATTATGTAGACTTATTTTAGCTGATGTATTAGTTACATTGTAAGCGCGCCCTAAGTGCGGTGCGGGGACGCGGGACAGCGATTACGATGATTAAAACAATTCACAGGCGCACGTCCCGCCGCCGCACTCGCTGCACCGTCCCGGCGTCCCGGGGATCACGCGTCCCGCGCTCTGTGTCCCGCCCCGTCCCGCGCTCTGTGAACTTGAGGTTCCGAATCCTGAGTCATATTATGAAGTTGTTGGCGTTACGCACGGCGAGTGGTCGACTACATAGGATCATTTTATAGTGATAACTTCACGAGGGTAAACCGCTTCGTTACATAATGCTTTACGGCGCCACTCTGTCTGGCTTCTTTTTCTCTCACACATACGCATGTGGGTTTAAGATATCACCCACCACGTTTTTTTTAAAATTAATTTTATTTATTTATTTATTTATTATCATTATTTTAATTGTATATACGAGCCATGTCCTAAAAATACTAAAAATATTTTCAATACATGGCTCGTAAGCAACGACGACGACTTTCATATGTAGGCGTACTCAGGATTCAGGTAATAATAACTTCTTGATTGTTTGAATACCTTCTTTTATTTCAATTACTTTATGATATTTCTATTGGTGGTGAAACTACTCGCGATTCGGAATTGCAGACATTGCAGAGAAGAATCGATAAGAAACTCTACAGTAGCTCTTTTCAAAGATGTTGGTTATAAAACTGTTTCAATTCTACTCGACTTAACTCGTGATTCGCTCAACAGAGAATAATCGACCGCCAACATGAAAACAATAATGTCTCCTCTCAAGTTGTAGCTTTCAAGCTTGGATAAAATAAATCTGATTGGTTCCCGCCATTTTACTTCAACCGGCGTCAACCAATCACAGAATGACAACTGAGAGATCATTTAAAAAGAAAGTTGCCAGCATGAAAATAAAAATGTAATATAATTATGAATCTAGTTTGCTTAATCCTAACAATAATCTGAATTAAGGCTGTCTTTCCCACATAAAAATAAGTGTTTTGTATAACGGAATTATTACTATCAGAATTCCTTTCACCCTGCGGGCAAAGTCGCTAGTTATTACTATTACTTACAGTTTCTACCCCGACCCCCGCAACCCTTCAGTCGTAATCGTGTTAATATTCCTCGGCTGACGTTGCTGCTGCGGCGCTCCCGAGAGCTGCTCATTACTCGCACGGCGGCACAGCAATGCTGCAGTAATGAGGCGAGCACGCACTCGCTGAGGGGGGGGGGGGGGAGGTACAGAGGGGAACGCCACGTCAGCAGGAACCTGTGACGGCAACTTTTTTACATTTATCGACTCTTCACTTCTTCGTTGAAGACTCAATAGTTCCATGGTGCAAGGACTCGAGTTAGGATCGAGGGGCCATAACTTCGATCCCCACCTTTTACACTCTTGACGTACGGTCACTTATTTATCAGTTTTTAGGGCAGATAGAAGAAAAGGAAGAATTAAAAAATATATAAAGTATAGTATTTTTTTTTAAACTAATATGCAAGTTTAGTTTCTACGACTGTTAAGAGTTGACTACTAACTTGATAGTTTCATTTGCCTGAAGGGGAAAACCAAATTTTGGCTACCTTTGAAAGTACCCTAGATGCCCATTAATTATGTAAGTTCTAACATAAAATATGATAATATTTTTGTTTTATTTCTCTTTAATGTATGAATTGTCTTTAACGAAACGCAGTGTCGATACACGTTGGGGTCCCAATGTGTTGGGTCCACATCGCAAAGCGCAACGAAGGTCGACCCCATACGATGGGCTGATGCTGTCGGCAAGTTGGATGCAGACGGTTTAGCTCCGTGGTGTGTGGGAGTCCCTACAAACGTCCAGTCCTGCAGTATCAGGCTGTGGCGGACGTACAATACAACAATAGTCACATGGCACGTGGGGCTGTTGGCTGTTGGCTGTTGGCGGTTGGCTGTTGGCGGTTGGCGGTTGGCGGTTGGCGGTTGTCGCATGCGTTTACGACACAAAGTTTACGACTTTTAATTTCAGATAAGCTGATTTATTTCAATTTATAAATAAACGACTTTTCGTTCGTGGAATAACATTATAAAAAAAAAATATATACGTTACATTTATACTTTTCATCGCTTATTTTGATATTGCGTTACGTAATTTTTATCATAAACGTATCAGTGTCGCACTCGTGTGCAAAGATGCTCTGCTTACCCTGAGAACTCGATACGAATTTGTACTTATAGTGCTTGCCGTTGTGTGTATCCCTTTGCACACCACAGATGCTGATGCGTTCGGTGTGAGACACTGAGCGCACACTGCACGCCCGACCGCGCGGTGTGTCGCCGTCAGCAGCGGGCAGTGGAGGCAGCAGGCGAGTGACGTCATTAGCGCCGCGACAGTCGACACGCACTTTGAACAGTTCGCTCGGCGCCTACAGCGGCAAGTGACCACACCGCGGCGCTCGTGGCCCTATGCGATCCGGAGCAAGCAATTTTGGAGTTTTATCTTGAAACATTTGTTTTATTATAACTTACTGTCAAATAAATATTTTGTAGTCGCACTAATTTCTTCTAGCGTGTTCATACTTCATTCACACAAACCAAATACACGAGAGACGAATTTCTTAGCACCGATTCACCGTGCGGGTGCCGGGTCCATCGCGTGGTAGTGAGAAAAACACCAAGCAAAGTCCAGGACTTGTGACTACTGGATGTAGGGTTAAGGAATTCCTTGACGATCGATCAACACTCCCCTTCTCCGCTCGTGTTGTTCTCGCTGCCTAGCCAAATTTGGTACGATCCTATTAGAGCAGCTTTGGATACTCGTTCTAATATAGAACTAGCTGCACTTCTAGAGAGGCCAAGATCTTTAAGCAAGTCATAGAGAGATTTTGCTGGTAATCCTTTCACACCTACTTCTACGGCGTACAGACTAACTACATAGGCATTTTTAGTTAGTTAATTTGTTAGGTCATAATATTTATTCACTTTTAAACTGTGGTCCTTCGGAATGTTAGTCTCCCACGGCACAGTAAGCTCGACAAGTACTATTCGCTTTGTTTGTTTGGACAAAAGGAAAATGTCTGGTCTAGATCTCGAAATAGCGACATCCTGCGACAGCTGGGATTTTATAATGTTTCTCATACGTATCCATTAATAAAGTCCAATCAGGTGCAAAACCTAGGATTGAGTAAGGCTTACTAGATGATTTTGTTATTGAACCTGCTTTGACGAAGTTAATTTGTCTTTTATTTGTAGTCAATCCTTTTTTTATAAATAAAAAATATTTCCGAAAATAACAAAAAATACACAAATGTATTGAAATAGTCGTTAATCTAAAGCCGTGGCCCGGCGCCGCTGGCCGCGTCTTGGCGCCTTTGAAGCCCGCTCGAGCGCCAAATTACAATATTTGACCTTTTAGTCTGAGCCCCCTCCCGCCGCCCGCCCCGCCACATTCCGCTCAGGGCGCACACCAAGTGGCGAGTGTACACACGCCGTACTGTCGAGGGCCGCAGCCGTCGCGCCGGAAACCTTTTTAATTATAATATTTTAAAAGAAAACAAATGTTGTTTACTTTTTTAATAAAATATTACACGAATGTTATAGAGGCGAGCGTGAGTACTCTTACTGAGCCAGGTTTCATTTTGCGTAATTTCTTAATAATGATGTAAGAATAAATAAGAAATTTGTTTTTTTTAGTACTAGCGGACGCCTGTGGCTTCGTCCGCCCTTAGACCTCTTTAATCCGGTCGTCTACTAACTGTACTATGTTGTTCCTTCATCGCACAGATTGTAAAGGACTATTAGCTGCTTACGCTTCATCATCATCATTATCAACCCATATTCGGCTCACTACTGAGCTCGAGTCTCCCCTCAGAATGAGAGGGGCTAGGCCAGTAGTCCACCATGCTGGCCCAATCCGGATTGGCAGAATTTACACCCGCAGAGAATTAAGCAGATTCACAGGTATGCAGGTTTCCTCACGATGTTTTTCCTTCACCGTTAGACCTGCGAAATCGGAGGCAGAGGTAATATCCACTGGGCTATCACGGCTCGCTTACGCTTCAGTTGCTTAAAATACTATGCTTCTTTAGGAAATCGAGTTGTCTATGGAGGTCGTCATTGTCGGCATATCATGATAGATACATGCGCATCTGTTGTTGAGAAAGCTATTGAGAGATCGCTATGGACGGAGGACAAACAGTACACTAGCGCAGTTCGGGACGGAAGCGAAAACCTTGGAACGGAGGAACATTTTAATCTTAGACCAATCATATGATAGAGACGACGTCACATAAAATATTCTTTGCTAGATAACAGTAAATGTTCATTCTGCAGGAGTCTTATTCATGACTCGTCCGCGCGTCGCCGCTCGCCCCCCGTATGGTAATCAAAGCACAACACGCGCGGTGCGAAAACACGCCGACCTGGGTAATATGGTAATCGATGGTAATCACGCCTCCATACGAAATACGGCCGTATTTACTCAGCGGTGACCACTCACCCGCGAGTGCACCGGCCGGTGATAACGAAGTGGGTACGCTTTGATATTGTAATAACTGAATAATGTCTCTCCCTGATGTCTGTACTTCACTAGTGTTTATCTTCGAGTTTTTTTTAATTTGAAATCGTACCTACAGTTGTAGCAGAACTCGGATTTTTTTTTTTTAAATACTGAAAAAATATTTCAAGAACTTAGATTAGTAAGCAATGTCGCATTCTTTTACAAGTGTGTGTCTAATTATTAGGTGTATGTTAAAGCAAGTACAAGTAAGCAAGTTCATTTTCCAAACGAATGTTATAACCCGGAGTTTCTGACTCGTATTTTCGTGATGTCATTGGGTCACTTTTAAGTTTTCAATGAATGAGCAAATTTACTCAATATTGGTCATTAATGATCAATGTACAATAACTGTAAGATAAAACGTTCATCCGATCAGCCAATCGGATGTACTACATGTCTAGAGCGGCTGATCTGACACATTACAAACAAACGCACCCGGTGAAGATGCAGCTTCAAGGTAATTGGCCTGCTAGTGTTATTACCTTGTTGTCTGTTGCAGTTGTTCGAGACATATCAAACCGTCCGACTCAATCTAGCGCGCGGTTCGTCAGCGCGGGACGGCAGGCCGCCTGCGGACGCGCTGTGTTACAGCAACAGATTATTTTTAACTTTCACAACCCTTTCAGTATACAACATCTTACCGGAACGCCAGCTTGTCGGTACGTCTTTGCCGGTCGAGTGGTACTACTACTAGTAACTAGCCACGGACGAACCAAACCTGAACCAATTAAAGAATCAAATTTGTTTAGTTATAGTAAGGTGGAGCGGCGACATATAATTACAATAGCGGACGCCCGCGACTTCGTTCGCGTGGAATTCAGTTTTTCACAAATCCCGCCGGAACCATGGATTTTTCCGGGATGAGAAGTAGCCTGTGTTGATAAAGAGTAAAATCTATTTCCATTCAAAATTTCAGCCAAATTGCCTCAGTAGTCACAGCGTAAAAGAAAAATTTCAAATTGCAAATTCTTATATATTGACGTTCCTTATACTTTCGTATCGTCTTTATATAAGAATTTGCTGTAAGACTATTAAAGGTAATGCAAGCATTATTACCAACTCGCCATCTTCGAGAGCCTTTAGTTGATGTGAGGAGCCAGAATTATTGATGGACTGCTGTGAGCTGCCCGCGGCGGCCGGAGCGGCTCAGCTAAATTGAGCGTCGCTCGGGGCACTCGGCTCCGACTGTCGAGCTAAATTGGAAGAATCCGCCACTGAAGGTATATATATTTAGTAGCAAGAGCTTTTGTGACAGAGTCTGGGAACAACCCCCCGCCATGCTTACTTCTGCCGCAAAACAGCATTGCTGTGTCCGATCTAAAGGGTATGGTTGTCATTGCGTGTCCTGTGAAAATTAGATACTCTATTTATAGGCAACATTCGAGATTATTGGTTGAATACTTTGTACAATATTAACATTGGGCGTATTATAACTAAAAGCCTTCATCGGAATAATTTGTTTATGTAATTTTCTGGATAATGATTCTCCACCATGGTTTTACGATGATGGCAGCAGCAGTAGAACGCGAGGACTAGTGAAGTCACCAGCTCGCATTTCTGGGGGGAAAAGGGAGGGGTCGGGGACAGGAGATAAATAGTAAAGTATTTGTCCCAGATATCCTGTGTGCAGGCGGGCCGCGGGTGCAACTATCCCATTGTCTCACAGAACGCGAAACTCGACAGCACAAAGGCATTGTGCCGCCGCGGGCGCGCGCCGCGCGGGGACGCCGGGCGGCGCGACCGGTCGCCACACCAGCGGGTCTGCACTCACACACTCGCGGGGCTAATTTGAAATATATCATCATTGTCAACCCATATTCGGCTCACTGCTGAGCTCGAGTCTCCTCTCAGAATGAGAGGGGTTAGGCCAATAGTCCACCACGCTGGCCCAATGCGGATTGGCAGACTTCACACACGCAGATAATTAAGAAAATTTCCTGGTATGCAGATTTCCTCACGATGTTTTCCTTCACCGTTTGAGACACGTGATATTTAATTTCTTAAAATGCACAAAACGATTCGAACCCACAATCTCCGGAATCGGAGGCAGAGGTCATATCCATGGGGTTAGCACAGCTCCTTGAAATATATACTTACAACCTATTTTACAATATTAACCTATTTTAAAAGGCTTTTTATCAACTTATAGCTAGGCTGGTAGTACCTTGCTGGTATATGTGCCAAAAGAAAATTAAATCGCAATGGGAGGTTTAACAATTTGCTACCGATTTTGTCTTTGAGATCATGACTCTTTCTCCTCACTTGAAATGATCTGCGTGACTTTTTATTGTGAAATAGAAACAAAGTATATTGGAAAGTAGGCAAAAGGATGTTATTACGAAACCTTGGAATAACAGAATAAAACCTTTTTTAACAGATACAAATCAAAGTTCCTATTTTTTAATTTGTTACTTACTTGTTTTTTGTTTAAACTGTAATAGTAATTTTAAACGAAACTTATAAAGGTTTCAGATGCATCTCAGTGTGAAAAGCACACTCAGCTGACGTAAGGAGTCAGTCGCTTGTGGACTGGTCGCGCGACCGAGTGCGAGGCGGCCGCGTGCGGCGCGTCCCGCCGGGTCAGGCGCTGCAGCTCATCGGGTAATGGCGCTGCTCATTACGCCGCTATTGTGCGCTGCACACACGCGCCCGCGCTCGGAGAGACTTTATCTTATCTCCGCCATCGGTCGCGACTTCCGGAATTCAGATAGCCTTTTCTTTCTTCGTTGAAAGAATAGAACACAAGAGACTGCTGTACAAAAGAATTCTATTAATTCGCCTCGATATCTCAATTATTTTTTTTAGTTTTGTTTCTGTCTGTTTCGAAAGATAAAGCCTTTTCTTGGATTTATCTCGTTCCTTTGTCCGAGCACAATAATTATGATAACAAAGTTAAGCTTTGGACTACTGTTTACTCTTGATGATGTCGAGTTTAGAGTTAAAACTTTTCGTTTTAATGTGAACTCTCTGTCAATAAAGTAGTAACTAGCCAGATCTGTATCAATAGAAAATCAAAATAAGGAACCCTTCTAAAAAAAACAACAAAACTAGAGGAAGTCAAGTCAAGTAAATGATTATGTTTAGCTTGTTCGTGTTACCTATCAGGGCGACTTTGTGGGTAGATTTGACAAATGCGGACACGACAGTTTGCCGCACTGCTAGTGAATACACACTTACATAGATTGAGGGTAGATAATTAATAACAAACATGTCAATGTAGCACACCTTCCACTGCTAGGTCAGACCCCTTGATACAGCTCGTAACTTGAGATTATTTCAAATCGTTACAATAACAGCATTTAAAAATTCCATCTCCAGCATCAGGTCTGGTACACGCTGCAACAAAGTGGCAGCATACAACCTTCATACGACTCTGTGCCGTATTGCTATAAGCATACAAAGTAAATCAGCCTGCACTCGTGTGGCGTGTCACGGCGCGCGGTGCGCAGTACGCGAGGGCGACGTACAAATTGAAATGCATGTTCTCGTCAGCTTCTCGTTATTTTTGATTGACAGTGACACGTGCTTATGTACATATCATCGGCCTATGTTAATGTCCCGCTACACGAGTGGGCCTTCCTCTTTATAGAAAAGGGGATTTAAAGGTTAGATTCAGCACGCAGCTCCAATAAGAGTTGGCGGATTTAGTTGTTTGAATATTTTACGACAAACGATAAACAAATACCCAATTGCTTCAAACTATAGCAATATGAAATAAATTGTCAAGTGTCTCAAACGGTGAAGGAAAAAGATCAAGAATTTTTTTAATTCCCTTCGTATGTGAAGTCTGCCAATTCGCATTGGGCCAGCTTAGTAGACTATTAGCCTAAGCCCTCTCATTCTGAGAAGATACTCGTGCTCGACAGTGAGCTATATATGATGATGAAAGATTCTTAAAAGGATTTCAATATAGATCCCAAAAAGTATTTTTGACTCACAAAAGTTTTGAACTTTAATTTTGAAAATCTGTTTGAGAACTATCTCACCATACTTTTTTTATTTTCTACAAGTTAGCCCTTGAATACTATCTCAGGTGATGGTAAGTGATGATGCAGTCTAAGATGGAAGCGGGCTAACTTGTTAGGAGTAGGATGAAATCCCCACTCCTTTCGGTTTCTACACGACATCGTACCGGAACGCTAAATCGCTTGGCGGTACGTCTTTGTCGGTAGGGTGGTAACTAGCCATGGCCGAAGACTCCCACCAGCCAAACCTGGACCAATTAAGAAAACCTCAATTGGCCCAGCCGGGGATTGAACCCAGGACCTCCGTCTTGTAAATCCACCGCGCACACCACTGCGCCACGGAGGCCGTCAAAAACTTACGCCTTACTCATGAGAGTACTTCTTCACTTGACCTCTTGTAATTTTATTACCGGAAAAATCAGATTATTTATGAGAACAACATCAGACATACAACCAAAAGTTTGTAAAAGTTAAATCGTACCCTATTAAACGTGAACGCGCTGCATTATATTACTAATGTATCCTTAATAAAAATATTTATGGGTCATAAATTATTATAAGAAGCACTTTTTAAAATCGTGTTCAAAAGTTTTAAATTTAAAACAACGTATGCACGAGCGAGGTAATACGATATTCTGTGGATGAAATTGAACCTGCCGTAGCGCCTCGTAGCGCCTCGTAGCACCGGCGTAGCGCCGTAGCCAATGAGCTATGATCTCGCTCCGGGTCATAGCGGAATGCACGCGCGCTTCATTATAGCGCTAAGTGTAGACACGGGCCGACGCGGATAGTGTAAGAGACAGTCACCGCAGCTCACTTCGCTTCATGACGATGGTGAGTATAGATCACGTTTGAATTTTTTTTGTATGTATTCATTTGTAGCAATACGTTAAAATGTTGCTTCCCGTGAGCTAATGATTTTTGTGATTTTGATGACGGTTAACTAATATACCGGCAATGACAAAATTTGTACCGACCTCAATCAATCAATTAGATATTGGTTTAGCCATTCAAGAAGGTAATTAATATGCTAACCGTAAAAGGTAACCTTGGACATAATGTTTGGCTCAGGAGGAATAGATTTGATTTCAAATTTAATTAAAATTTAATTAAGTTTATTTGTTCCCTCTAGTAAATAGAATAACTCTTTAATTCAATTTTAAATGTTTATTATAAATCTATCTGGTTTACTCATAAATCATGAGATCTATTACCGATATAGAATCATCTTGGTACAAGAGAAATGATAATTATATAAAATAGCATTAAAATGTAAAAAAAAACACAAGAGACAAGTACAGACACGTGTTTCATGATTGTGTAGGATACTGAAGGAGATACAGAAAAGCAGGTTTAATATATAAAGATTTTTTCGATATAAAATATCATCTATCAGACCATCATTGAATGGTTGCTAAGCAATGTTTTTTTTTAAATGGGTTTCGATATCACACTAAATATCACTGTAAATAATTATACGATGTCTCCTTCTGCCTTTAGTTTATGCACTAAAACGCGTCTGTGCTGTCATGTGCTGTGCTTACTACATATAAGCCCAATATAAATGGAACAAATACATCTTGCTAAGCTGCGCCGGCTCTTGCACTAGCGGCAGGTAAAATAAAATCTGCATCACGTATCGTCTCCGCGCCGGAGACGATACGATTTAGAACTTTGTAAACATTATTTTTCCTCTTTAATTATTTGTTTTTAAATTTCTTTTTATTTACGACTATAAAATGAATGTTTCGCTAAAATTCGAATTCGAATATGTCTGTATGTATTACTTGCTCTGTCTAAGGTCTATAACAATATTATAACGGAATTAAGGAAAACCCCCAATGAAACAGCTGACCCTACAAGAGCTACTAGACCGAGAGCGTGTGTTAGCCAGACATATCATCTGTTTCTTGAAGGCTGAATGTTGACCAGCCCTTGCTCCTACAATAGTGCGGTAGCCCACTGTTGAGTTTGGGTCATTGTGGCTTTGATTCCGAGGCTACAGATCCTGAATTGCCCTGGCTATCGCAGGCTCTCAATCCATGAGATTAGCCATTTAAATACAATGCAAAATATCACATGGACAAAATATTATATTTTAAACAAAAGTAGTAATTTATATTATTCTTTTGAACGTATATTCCAAAAGTGGAATAAATTTTAGTCGTAGTTCAATTGTTTGTGATTTTATGAATACATTACGAAATGGGCGTAGAGAAATTAATATAATATTAATAAATTCCAATAGTTTTCCCAAATCCGCAGTCGCTCCAGTGCCCAGTGCAGTCACTTAGCGTACACTATCGGCGACAGCGCGCTTGCGTCGCACGGCTGTTGTGCTGCTGCGGGTACAGGTAGGGAGCACGGCTGAAATATATACCTAAATCGCGCAGCACTTTGTATAAAAAGATAGGATCTTATAAAGACACCATCATTATAATAACGTAAGAGATATTAACATAAACGAGAGGTACAAAAGTTGGGGACTGAATGACTTCATTCGCCTACATCATAATTTCATTATTAACTCACTGTTGAGCACGAGGCGCCTCTCAGAATGAGAGAGGTTAGGCTAATAGTCCACTACGTTGGCCCAATGCGAATTGGCAGTACTAAGAAAGTTCTCAGGTATGCAGGTTTCTTTACGTTCTTCCTTCACCGTTCGGTTGGAGGTGCACGCCCAGGACCGGATTCAAACCTAGGCCCTCTCAAAGGCGTTATATCTACTAGGTTACCAGAGCTCTTTTACACGCCACACACGCCTACATATAATATTGTATTAAAAATACAGCATGTTTAAGTTTGGTTGGAATTTTACGATCATATCATGTAACTAATCACTTCTTCGTTAGCTCCTTAAGCCATGGCTAGTTCGTAGTTAGAAAACAAACTTTTACATTTTACAGGCTAAAATGTAAATCATTAGCTTATTCCTAAACTCAGTGATGCTGTTATTTCTACCTATGTTTCGTCTGCTTACCTGGGCGCCTATCTTGTGGGACTACGCAAGATAGCACACGTCTGGGCTAGGCTCATAACTTAGTGGCAGGACGTCGGCACGCCTAAACCGGGCTATTAGCGTGTTAGCGTGTTTGGCGACCAGCGTGCACCCCTCCTCCTTCCCTCCCCCTCCCCCGCCGCAGCCTGCGGACACCGATCGCGGCCCACTCTGTGTCTAATTCATAAGTTGATTTTCCTATTCTTTACAAGTTACTTGACTACAATCTCACCTGATGATAAGTGATGATACATCTAAGATGGAAGCGGGCTAACTTGTTAGAAGTAGGATGAAAATCCACACTCCTTTCGGTTTCTACACGACTTCGTACCTGAACGCTAAATCACTTGGCGGTACGTTTTTGTCGGTAGGGTGGTAACTATCCACGGCCGCACCCTCCCATCAGCCAGGACCGGACAAATTAAGCAACCTGAAATGGCCCAGCCGGGGATCGAATCCAGGAACTCCGTCTCGTAAATCAACCACCACTGCCAAAATCAAATATATACGATCAAGTATTTATTTATTTCTTCATAGTTACACTTGATGTACTTCTCAGTGATCGAATCAGAAACGAGACGATTCACATTATTATTTCGAAGCGCTGATGGACTTTTAATTTCATAATTGAAGTTAGTGTGAGAGTAGATAAAAATTGGTACAGAATACCAGATTATTAAGGAATTGATTTTTTAAAATTCAGTACAAGCTATTTTTTGTCAACATCTTTTACACAATTTTGAAGTAAGGAGGTACACATTTGACTGTCTTCTGTGGTAAGTAGAAACACCTACTCAGATATATGGTAGATAATGATTGTTTGAAATTAATTAGAAAACATTAGTTATGATTAGCTAATAACGACTTTAGTAAACCTTACACAGCGTAATTACGTACATTCGTTACACACTTCATGTAACTGCCGATGGTTCGATGACATCTGTCAATTTCACGCTACAATCGATCTAACTGCTATCCGAATAAGTTCTATAATAGTCTGAATTCATTCTGTATCTAATGTTAGCTATTGGTTTACGTAGTGTACAGTTTTGTGATGGCATATCAATGATTACTTTAATAAGTTAAATTCGATCAAACAGTTTTGAATTATATTTCATGTGCAATACGATCTGTAATTGCGTGATCGCATTACAACTGAATCGAGTGTTTAGGCGTCTGACAATGAGCAGGAGACGTATGAAAGCCATAAATAAATGATGACAACGCGTGTGACATTTAGTGGTAATGCGCGTGACGTCACCTGTGACACCTCACAGCACAACAAGTGTCATTAACGTCATTCATTTTTTTTCGTAGGTGTGTAAAACTACATTGTCAATATCACCTATTGTAATTATTAGGGGTTCCTTTACAAGCTCTTTCTCTGCCATGAATTGGGCGGCCGCCTGTGAGCGCGTGTCATTACAGGCTGCATCTTCGTCAGCCTACTTGCATCAAGTGCAGGCCTAGGGTTAGGATAGTTAGTTAATATCGGAAATGAGTGTACTTAACTTACACTTTATTAACTAAAAGAATAAAAGTTTGCGGCGGTGATGCATACACCCGCACCGTGAATAGTTCCTGCGCCGGCAGGAACTAATGAATAGAAACGTGGCGCGCGTCACGCGGTGAGTGATCGCCGCCACTCGGGCGCGCGACTCGCAGTGAGTGATCACCGTCAGTCGGGCGCCGCAACAAATGCATCTCAATTACACAACATATCGGTTGTGCGGAACACTACGGCTAATAGCTGTGACCGCGACATTTAATATGTTATTGATCCTATATGTAGTAGTATTATTTCATTTTGACAGTTAATTTAATATATGGATTTGTCATTCTGAAATAAAATAAATTATTATTATTATTATTATTTAATACAAAATTACTAAACCGATTTACATGAAAATTAAATGGGACCAATCTGAAACTATACTTTTTCAAACAAAAAAATAATCGGTTAAAAAATGAAGAAGTTATGAGGTAACAAACATTAATAAGGAATGAGGAAGGCGGAGGATTGTGTGTGGTGTTGCGCTCTCGGAAAGGCCTAAGTCCAGCTGTGGACGGATACAGGCATGATGTGATGATGTAAAACATTAAAAATTAAAAAAGCACAGACGCGTCGAATTGAGAACTTCCTTCTTTTTTTAATCGGTTAATGATCCTAAATAGTTCGTATTAGATACAGGCTAGCGTTCGCTTGAATTTGGTGATTCGAAGTCGCATATCCGATCCCCGTATTCGTACACGGGTGACACTAGTTTCTGCTAGTAAATACATACGTAAATAGCCGTGAATTGAGAATCGAAAATGGCTGCGAGAACAGGCACGCCCGCAGTGCGCAGTGCTGGAGCGTACACAAACGTAGATAACAGCTCAAACAGTGTTTCACCTTATCGGTGCAGCGCGCGGACAGTCTGGGCACATACGTAGCGATTGTTTCCCTATCGTTACTGCCGAGGGTCGCCCGTGGGGACGGCATCGCTTCATCTGCATCTTCAGGCACCCTCGCGCGATAAGCGGCGATCTGCACCCGCGCTATCTGCACCCCTCGGGCTTGTTCGGTACATTTTTACTGACGAAATAAGTTAAATTTTAGTAAAGAAAATATTTTCCTCAAAGTCTTCTGAATTTAAAATAAGGTACTAAATAGTTTCCACGCTGTCTGAAAAGTATTGGAACATAAATAATAATAATGGTTAACTAGCAGACTGATTTTCTTGAAAACTTTTTCCAGGGATTTTAAAAAAATTATTTTTGATGTGTAACATCGATCTAATATTTAATATTTTTTCTCTTTGATGCGTAAAATAAACCCGTACGCTTTTCATGGTAGTAACCTCTGGAGTTTTAATTCCTGAATGGAATAATAGTTTGCAGTTTGCATATAAGGCAGATATCGGTTCGCCGACGCACGGTGAGAGTCGTGTGACATCTACTGTAGCAACATTTTAAACCAGTCACAGCTACTTCTAAGCTGAGCTGATGCTATTTTACGGTTTTTTTCCTGAAAACATTTACCTACGGCTTTGAATATTTCTATCGAACTGTTACTTAATATAAAGAGACTTCTGTGTGAGTCAGTCAGAGTCAGCCTGGACAAAGCCTTTACAATACAAACTCAATTTGCCGGTTCCGCATTATGTGGCTTCCAAATAAAGACTTGTTTATGTACACAAAATAAAGAGACTAAAGGTTCAATCATGTTCGCTCATTACAATAGAGCGATCACGTAAATGATTTTCTTTTTTCATTCCAAATGGTATAATGTGTAGGTGCCCCAGAGCCCTGCGAGCCTGTCCTGTGCCGCACAGTGCCACACACGGCGCACAAAAAGCCGGCGTCGGGCGCAGGCCGGGCGCCGCCCTTTCCCTGTTCCCGACCCGATCCACTCGCGAATTACTCGCCCACCGTTTACACTGCGTCGTAACGAAACTTTGTAGAGTTTATGTCACTGAGAATTCCTAATAAGTACGTATCTATCGATTTTAGAAAAAAATTACATACCAACAACATCACAAAAAAAGATTTCTCACAGCTAGCAATAAACGTCATTAGATGCGTGGCCATGTGTCTGTCAACCAGAAGCATACATATATGAGTCCAAGTTGTCTGCACCGTCAATGGCGCTTTTTTTTTAAATATGCTTTACGAGTTAGCCCTTGACTACAATCTCACCTGATGGTAAGTGATGATGCAGTCTAAGATGGAAGCGGGCTAATTTGTTAGGAGGAGGATGAGAATCCACACTCCTTTTGGTTTCTACACGACATCGTACCGGAACGCTAAATCGCCTGACGGTACGTCTTTGTCGGTAGGGTGGTAACTAACCGCGGCCGAAGCCTCCCAGCAGCCAGACCTGGACTAATTAAGAAAACCTTAATCGGCCCAGCCGAGGATCGAATCTAGGGCCTCCATTTTGTAAATCCACCGCGCATACCACTGCGCCACGAAGGCCGTCATACAGCATTTTTAACGGACGTCAAAAAAGCGCTAACAATATAATGCCAACACCTCTTACGCCACTTCTCAATCTTTAATATCGAACCAGCAACGCTGCTTGGCGGCAAAAATAAATATAGTGAATACTTACTGAACTGCATCTGTCACAAAAAATCAGTACTAATCAGATTGTTTGCGATTCGATATAAACCGAATATAAACCGGGTTCCGAGTTAGGATGAGTCGAGATTTTTTGCCGAAGAAATATCCTAATAGCTTAGAATTGATTCAAATGTGTTTGACGGAGACTAATGTAGTGCTGCCTCCGCCGTACGCGGCCCGGCGCTGCCCTACTGCCTGAAGGTTTTTGCGATGTGACTATGCAGTTTTGTAATGACTAAGTTACAATAGCTCAACAGTTTGCTGGAGAACAAAAAATTGAGGTTCTTGGTTTGGTTTGACAATTGAAAGTATTTCTGATGAAAACGCTATTTTAGCCAGTGGCCAGAGTGTAAATCACATGTCAATTCTCTTTCTACAAACGCTAACTCGTCGAAAACTTTTAATGTATGTACGAGTAATATGACAATCGTTATCACCCATATTGTGATCAACTTATCAATCAAATATGTCATAGTCCTTGTCCATACATTTTTTTTATTTTTTGTATTTTGTAGAAAATGAATAATTGATGTCTAACTTGGCTACACACCCAGGTAATTAAAAAAATAATAATAGTTTTTAATACAGTTTACACCTTAATCGTGTAACTATTGTGGTCTATATCTCCATTTCTACGTTCCATCGTACCGGAACGCTATATCACTCCCCGAATAGATATACGTGGTAGGAAAATAATTGCTCGTGTAGCAATTAAGTTGCCGTGAAGATGTAGCCGATAGCGCGGCGCTGCCCGGCGGAGGCGCTCTATGCTAATGTGCGGCCGGCGCCTAGTGCGGGGCTTTCGAATGTTCTACGTAGTGATTCTGTAAATTACTGCGTCGTGACAGCGTTCGTTTCCATGACAACTTCGTTGTTGGTGACATTTTAGTCTTTGTATATCTATATATATAAAAGAAAGTCGGGTTTGTTACAACACTTATAACTCGAGATCTGCTGGACCGATTTTCATGGTTTGTGATCGTTAAATAGCTTGGCTTTGTCGATAGGGTGGTAACTAGCCGCGGCCGAAGCCTCCCACCAGCCATTTTCGAATATTAACGATTTATAGGCAATAAGCAGCGCACTCCTGATCAATTGACCGCTGTGAGATCAATTGCCAACTTGGTGTAAGAGTAACTTGGTATACGTACGATTCGATACTTTTTTCCGATACTAAGATTCAAAGTAGTAATCCGATGTTTGATATCAAAAAAAGTATAGAGTAGGTACAACGCTACAATATACTTATATTGTATCGTATGCACCACTAGCTGTAAATAAATTTTTCGGCAAACAGTAACAGGAAATGAAAATACGTTTAAAATGAGATATTAATACCCCTCTAGTTCACAGATTTCTGTTTATATGTTTCAAAATGATAATGGTGAAGTAGTTTTATTAGATACTAGCTGATGCCGCGCGGTTTTACCCGCGTGGTTCCCGTTCCCGTAGGAATATGGGGATAATATATAGCCTTCAGCCTATAGGCCTATAGCCTTCTTCGATAAATGGGCTATCTAACACAGAAATATTTTTTTAAATCGGACCAGTAGTTCCTGAGATTAGCGTGTTAAATCAAACAAACAAAGAAACTCTTCAGCTTTATTATATTAGTATAGTTGAAAGACATGGTATTTTTCAATTTACAATTCAATTTACAAACAACGATTCTGGGGCTATTTTGGAACATCACCTTTATGGAACACCTTTGCCGCCCTATAAAATTGGCCGCCCTAGGCTCCAGCTTACTCAGCCTACTGGTAAATCCACCACTGCTTAGAAACTAGTCCAATTAAAAATATTCAAGTCAGTCGAACACCTATGACGTAAGAGCGGCGAGTGCAACTCTCGCTAGGGCCCTGATTTACTGCGCACGTCGAGGCGCTGATCGCTGGCCGATAGCCACAGACTACACGCTCACACACTGCCGGTCGCCTCGATGGTGCCGGGGTTAGATTGAGGTCCCAGGTTCGAGTTCTGCTCAATGAGTAATAAGGGTTTATTTTATTAACAAATTCTCTTTAGTAGGTATAGCTCGGAGTAAGGAAGTAGTTGATATGTATAAATAATAATTGAGTGTAAGTGACTGCCTCATTGGTTGAGTGGTTAGTTTATGTGGCATCGGATCCGATGCGCACCGGGTTGAGCTGTGAAATATTCTTCCAATTTCCAAGAAGCCATCGGTGCCAGTCATTATAATTAATACTTGATAGCAGTTATCAATTTATCATAATAGAGCACCAATCCGCATTGGAGAAGAACGGTCCAGCTGGCTAATTTACTAACTCTGACGTATGTTAGTTACATATATGAAATTTAATGTCATCAGGTGCTTACTGAAAACCCTTCGTAGATATCATACAGGAGATCTCAGTTGATTTGATGTTTATTTCAATAGGTTGTTAATAAAGACCAAATTAGTGAATAGGCTAACTAGTCGTTAAAATATGCTGATGATAATGTCACTATCACTTTATGACTTCTGTCACCAACTATCTGTGAGGTGCAAGTGTTCACACGATCGTTGATTAAGCACATAAAGGATGTTCCTTCGTAGAGTGGGTCTGTTATACATATAGGCGACATTTTCCAGCTAAATTTCACGGGACCCTATTTTGCTTTCTGCATCAACTATTACTATAAATAATGTAAGTGCAGCAGAAGTGCAAGCCGCATCGGAGCTGCATGTTGGGTCTAAGTTCTATAATCTATACCACTTTCCCATATGGAGTGAAGCCTATCCCTAAACTTGTCACCTCTAAAATCTCGCTTTACCTAATAGCTTTAATCGGTCAATTTAAATAAGTATTTAACTTGTCGGTGAGCTATCGCCGTGTCTGTACATGAGCGAGTCTGTGGCGGTGACGTAGTCTGCAAGTCCGCGGGTAGAATAACAATTAGCGCCATTAAGCCGCGCGCACACCTCCCGCCGGATCCTCTCTGTCAGTCGCGTGCGCGCGCCCTAATTACACTACACTGAGCCACGGGTTATTTCGCGTGCAAATACAATTAAACTGCATTACTAAATTGTGCTATTTTGTGAAACCATGTGGAAGAATATATCGCATTGCACGCGGGTAACTCGTGGAGGACTGTGTCTGACTTACTTTGATTTTAATATTAATAACGAAATTGCCCGGACTGTGGCGCTAGTAGTACGGGACATTTCGTTATTTTCATTTTAACACTAAATTATTGAACCGATTTATATAACTTAAATGCTAAGACACACTAAAACAGAAAAAAAAAATCTTTTTAACAAAAAAATTTAACCGACTTCAAAATCACAAAAACAAACTAAAAAGTGAAAAATAACAACGTGTGTGCTACCTTCTGATCACTTTAAAGGCGGTGCAAACACAGTGATGCATTAACTAAAGTCAATTAAATAATAAACTTTTAGGATTATTTTATAAAACGCTTAGGATAAACTTTTAAGAGTTCTTTTCCGTGGTTCTCTCAGAAACGGCTTTAATGAATACGTCACTGGCTTGGCACCGCCTTCAAACTTTTCTAGTGAAAGAATCTGAATACGTTCGAGTGTTACACGTAATCTATACTAATATATAAATGATGAGTTTGTTTGCTTGATTGAACGTGCTAATCTCAGAAACTACTGGTTCGATTTGAAAAATTCTTTCAGTGTCAGATAGCCCATTTATTGAGGAAGGCTATAGGCTATATATTATCCCCGTTTGTCAGCTAGTCTTACCTAAATCGTCTAACGATGTTGTCACGAGCGCGGCAACAAGTTCTAATGTGTACTTAGGTTGTGGGGCAGCTTGGGGGTTGAGAATGCAAACACGAATGGGATTTAATACTTATTTTAATAAAATTATTACAACAACTTTATTATTACAACTAGAAAACTCTAATTTCGGGGAACGAAATATAGAGAGCCTAATCCTAACCAGATGTTCTAAATTGTAAATTCATAAGTATTCGCGTAATTAACTACGTGAATTTATGTAAATAAGTAACGGGATATCTAGGACACTGAACAAGTACCTACATTCTACCGTCAGAAGGTCGCTGAGAGCGGGACGCTGGAACATTGCTGTTGTTGCAACCTACTGGACCACTGCGGTCGAAACACGCTATTGCTTTGTTGTTAAAATGTCTACAGCATTTAAGTAGAACATTTGAATAATAATATGTGGTAGTACATTAAGGCACGCCGCGGGAAACCTTCCGCCTCACGAGCCTCACAGTGTTGACACTCGCAGTGTTGTTGCCGCGCTGAGGAGGTGGTGAGGCCGAGAGCTGGTGAGAGATGTGAGGGCGTTGTTTTAACTAGGATAGATATATATTTTAGACTTTGTTTACATCAAAAAAATTTGATAGTTTGTAAAACATTGAATTCATTGTTGTAAACTAATTGATAGCTTCTAAGACGTTACATGTTTGCCGGCTTAGGGCAGTCCTACATCTGGACTAAAATTGAGCTTTATAATTATTACACTTATTAATAATTTCTTCATGGTGAGAATTATGACTTCCCAGTTACAAACCAAGTAAAGCATAATTGCGTTAGTAGAACATGTAGTAATAATAGTATTTTATTTGAGTATATTATTAGTTTACTAATACTTCCTCAGCATACCTACATATTTGAGTCGCTCTGTGATCCATTTAAGAGACCCCGATGTCACCCTTATTTACGCAGCATCCCCATTTTTTCCAAACGCACCGCTGTCCCGCGCCGCTTGCTCTTGGCTCGCTGTGGCCACGGCGCGCAGTGGGCGCTGAGGCTTAATTGCGGCGATTGCGTTAGATCGCTGTTTAGATACTACTAAGCGGCGGCGCCTGGCGCGAAACATGCGCTGAGGCTTAAGGCTGTCGTATTTAAGGATGAAGAGGACGATAAATAATTTGTAGGGTGTCAAGAAGGATGCCCGGGAACACGCGAAGAGCAAGTACGGGGCCCGACCTCCCACTGATTCGGCCCGTATGACTGCGAAGTCGGGTGGGCCACGGGAGGTGGTGGGTTGTTGTATTTACCGACTGCATTCTTGAATTACTTAAACACCCATTAACTTTGGTTACATACACACGCACACACACTGGTTGACACAGTTGTTAGCGGTGAGCATTGAAACATTTTTTTTTAATCGAATGTATCGTGCATCCCCTATGTAGGACGAATGACGCAACCACTCGGTACTACAGTGTTAATTTTAGAAAAGATTAGTGTTGGTGTATTTCTCTAGCTCCTTAGGTACAAACGCGAACTTGTGATAGAATATCTTAAAAATAGAATTCAGAGTGAGTAGTATCATAATCGTTGTAACAAGTTAAACTTAATAATGATAGAAATACGCTCCGCGCTCATGGCTTGCGGTGCGGTGTCCCGAAGGTGACGGCGGCCTTCACCGTAGTAGATTGTAGAGCCTCTGCCCGCCACACCGCGCCGGAGTAGCGCTACTGTACGTCCAGATGGGTCCTGGTGTCTTTTAGAGTTAGAATCGCGAGGATTTTCCAATAATATTCACGTTTTAAGCAAATACTTAATGGAATTCAATATTGTTATCCAAATTATAACTCTAAATACATTCTCCGAAAATGTATGGAGACGATACACTATACATACAGAGTTCTGACTGCATACACTTACTCGTATCGTATACATAATGTCTGTGTTATGAAAATTCTTTAAGCCTGTAGTACACTGAACAAATAAATATGCATGTAAACAAAAGTAAAGCTTTTGTTATATTCTGTAAACGTTGTTGTAAGCTGGTAGCGTGTCCATTGTGGTATGTAGTTTGTAGCTTATCTGTAAGTTGATAACGTTATTGTAAGTCCCATGCACATGTATTGTCAACGCTAACCACTTAAGAATATATTTTTACAAAACAATAAAACCCAATGGGTTGTGTATAATGTAAAATTAATTGAACAGTAAACATGCAACGATAAACACACATTTCTTTTCTCTCACCTTCTATCACACACGGCAAAGGCTCTTCTCAAAATAAATTGTAAGTTTGCGATTATTTTTTTATACTTCTAAAACGACCCTGTAATATAAACTATTTTTAAAACTCAAAGTCAGTTTTGAGATTTAAGAATCGAACGAATTGTATAAATTTTGTTCTTGCAAAACTTTTTTAGTTTGTATGTTGTCGGTTTGCCCGGTGTGTCGCCGCCTCTACGAGCCACTGGACTTGCAAATGCCGACAATAACACTAAGTGGTCACCGCCCGCGCACCGCGTGTGATACATCGCCGCCTTACGTATGAATAACATTTCGTGCGTTCACAACATTGTCTCGGAAACGGCAAACAGTCGGCCGAGGCAAAGAGTATCTACGAGATTGTGACGTTACTACTGAAAGGTTATCGCAACACTGAAACCAGATTTAGTTGCTAATGGTCATATAAAGTATACAAGGGCTCTACTTTCGAGCTCTGGGTCAGCAAGCCAATTGACTAGCCTTGACGTAAGTTAGCTACTTAATATAAATTAACATCAAGTATGAAATTAATAGCTAGTTGGTTTTCGTATATTTGCTAACATACGTCAAAGTTAGTGAATGGGCCTGCAGGTAAACCACATAACATAGAACGGTAGAATATTCAGCGCGGATTCGTGACTTCGATATTATTCTCCTAACAATTTTGACTGACGGGTCAACATCCTCGCGCAGCCATTATGATTAATATACGACCTGATAATAATCAATCATTTTACGCCTGCTAATGCTGGAACACAGCACCGAATCTCTCTATGTGTGGAGTACATAGTAGAGGTGGATATCCTGATGATGACGTACCCCAGTTGATACACACAACAACTACATACAAACAGCAGTGGCTACAATCCCATTACAAGTGTCGTCCAAGGAAGATGTCTCCTCCTCACACACACATACACACACCCTGTGTGCACACGCCACGCACACACACGCGGTAATGCGACAGATAGCGCCGAGCAGAGGTCGCGAGTTGACTGAGTTACGGGACTATACACACCAATGCGCGATCTGTATTGTCATCCTATTTTTATAAAAAAAAAAAGAAATCTTAGCTGAGTATGTTACGGACTCTTCTCGGACCCTTGTAACTTTAATTTAAAGTTTTCGATTTTACTTATTACCACAACAACATGACCTAAGCTCATGACTAAGGGCCCCGTATGGGTACGAAATTAGTCGGGCATACTCCGACCTAATATCACGTGAGTTTTAGCCGTGTTTCATAACACAGACGCCAAGAAGTAGAAATACTCGTGTTCAAATGTTGAAAAAAGCACTTACTTCCTCAACATTGTGATTTATGTGCCTAGTTCACACAGAAGCATATAGTGCAGATTAGCATCTGGCATCTTGAACGCCCCGGAACAAATGTAGAAGCGATCAAGTGTGTCTGGTCCCACTACCTTATTCTCGGGGTTGAAAGTAATCATATAGTTGCATTCCATCATCACTAATGCAAGGTGCGAGCGGCGTGTGTATGTGTGTGTGTGTGTGTGTGTGTGTGTGTGTGTGAGTATATTCGGAAAGATGTTGCTTTTTATTATAATGTTATTTCGAACGTAATGGAATTATGTTACCTACTCGTAATGGCCGGTTCACACTGCGTGGTTTCACCCGCCTGGTTCGCGTTCCTATAGGAATCCGGGGATAATCCTATAGCCTTTCTCGATAAATGGGGTGCTGGGTAATCTAACATTGAATGAATTTTTCAAATCAGAGCAGTAGTTCTTGAGATTAGCGCGTTCAAGTGAACAAACAAACGTTGGTTTGCGTTGGTGTTGAACAGGATGGTGCATGAGCGTCGATGAAGTGAAAACGTCTGTGCGCGCCGGTAATAGCAACACGGTACTTTAATGGATATGCAAGTAACATATCCATTAAAGTTCCGTCGTTGCCGTAGCGGTCCACTCGCCGCGCCAGTAGCTGGCGTCGTGTGGAGCGCGCTGAAGGCCCCGCGTGTAATGTATTACAGTTTTGTGCGCGCTTTCATACATTTAGTTTGCATATTCGCGCTCATTCGACTATATAGCGCTCCATGCATATCATATTAATTGATACATCGCGAATGAATACATTGAGAAAACATTTATGTTTTTGTAATTGTAAGTTTCACGGTTCGCCTCTGTGGCTTGCCTCACGAGGTCTTGGGTTCAAATTCTGGCCCAGCTACTAAGGTATAGAGCGTTTTTTTCGAGATGTAAATATGAAGTACACCTTCATATTTACATATTTGTGCCTCGGAGAACTTGTCGAGCCGTCGATCACCGTCATTATCATTAACAGCTAATGAAGCCTTTGTTCAACGCATTTTTCAAGTGAAGCACAGCAATGCTGCTTGCTTGTTTTGTTTCTTTTATGAAATAAGGTAAACAAAGTGTTATACAATCTGCACATCGTACAGCACGCAGGAACAACAGGCGACAGCCTGCGCAGGAGGGCAGTTACCCTCTGAGTAACTCGGCTGACGGCACCACATGCGTCCTCTGACATGACGTGCCCGACATTCGACATGCGAGTTAGCAAGCGACGTGTACAGCCGCCCACCATCGCCGCTCCACACGCAACTAGCACCCTTACCGCTATCACTATAACGACTACAATTCTATGCATAAATTAAAGTTTAAATTAACACGTAGCGCACTTCCTTGTTAATGTACACCCGATGGATTGCCAATTGGCTTACAACTGAAAGTTGATCTAAATTGATATATTAATAGAGCGCAATTTACATTGATCGTTTTATTTGCAGGTATACTGTACGTGTCAACTCCTGTCAATAAACAAGATGGGATTACAGCTCTTAGCTGAGAGTGAGTAAGGACTACAATGCCGTGCAGCGATTGCTGGAGAGCTCTGTAGGCAGTGCAAGGTGCAGCCGCGGGAGCTAATGCCGCTTGTTCTGCTGTGATGGACAGACAGACAGACAAGGTCGCTCTATTGCAACGCATTTGTAACATTTGTGTTGTGATAGGTAAAGCTGCGCTAGTTCATAATAAAAAAAACGAATTTAATATATTTTATCTTTTGTTTTATTATAACAATATTTTGTACTACAATTGAATTTTATTTTAAAACTAATATAACAATGTAAACAGTTCATGATAGCCGAGAGATCGCGCCCACGCATCAGAGTTGTTGCCTCTTTATAGAGTCTAGTAATAACTAAGATGCTTGGTTGGAATAATAACTAAGATGGTTGATTGGTTGTTTGATTTCCAACTCGCATCAGTTTAGGATTTTATATTTTCTAAAAAGACTGAGGTCTGGACTCTGGTCTGGTGGTGAGCATCGGCCGTGGCTGGTTACTACTCTAACGGCAAAGACGTACCGCCAAGAGAGTTAGCGTTCCGGTACGATGCCACTTAGAAATCGTCAGAGTGGTATTGGTAGAATCATAGATTCACGAGTCAGCACAAGGTTTGAATAAACTTGTACTTACCTCTTCCAATCAAGCCCACTGTCATCACTATATGGTCCCTTAATCGTACCGCACAACGCTGGGTGTGCGGCGTGCGGTGTCGGACACATAAACGTAATTCCATCGACGTCAGCGTCAGAGACGGTCTCTGCGGCGTGATGCTGCGGCGCGGATCAAGAGACCAAAGCTATGACTGTATCGTCACATACTCGTAACTTCAGGTGAGATATCAGTCAAGGACTTGTCATAAAATAAAAGAACCAAGTAATATTGCATTGATATTTATAGGTGGTTAGTTTAGATACTCGGCAAATACTTCGGCGAATAACTCGCACAAATACGAAAGCCCCGTTTAGATACTTGTTTCCATGATTACCAACTCGGTGGCGGTAGAACAGGCGGATGTAGTTGTCTACTACAGTTGCGTGTTGCGCTGCCGGCGGTAGGTGTTGGGGTTGTAGAGCGAGGCGGAGCAGGCGGTAGAACAGGCGGATGTAGTTGTCTACTACAGTTGCGTGTTGCGCTGCCGGCGGTAGGTGTTGGGGTTGTAGAGCGAGGCGGAGCAGGCGGTAGAACAGGCGGATGTAGTTGTCTACTACAGTTGCGTGTTGCGCTGCCGGCGGTAGGTGTTGGGGTTGTAGAGCGAGGCGGAGCAGGCGGTAGAACAGGCGGATGTAGTTCTCTACTACAGTTGCGTGTTGCGCTGCCGGCGGTAGGTGTTGGGGTTGTAGAGCGAGGCGGCGGTGCGGCGGTCGTACCGCGCCACCGCGCGCCGCAGCAGGCGGTAGAACAGGCGGATGCGGGGATGCACTGCCACCTTGAAGGTCCGCAGCCGGCTCAGCACCTCCTGCACCTGCGGCATACCACCGGTATGTCTCGCAGATGTTACTCATCTCAAGAGCAAGCAGATAAACATCAAAACCGTTTGAAGTCCGTTCGGCTTTAGATACAGTGGCAAGCCGTCAGACGACGCCTTTGTGTAATAACTGAAAGAGCTTTACCAATGCACAATCCTATTCTATCTATTCGCATTGTACGTGCCGGACTCATCGCATCACACGAATTTTTCATTTTACGGTACAAACGCAACGCAGAGAAGGTTCTGAATAGTATAACTAAATAACAATACGCATCCAACACAGAAATTACAACTGCAACATTAACTTTCCTTTGCGAGTTGCTTAAAAAGAAAAAAAAACGCAAATGTACCTAACATGTCTACCTACTTATCAATTATCTATCTGAATAACTTAAATGCGATTCGATTTCGATTCATTGTCTTGCACACAAAATCGACATCGTGCCACTAGTCTTAGAGTAAAACCGTTTGTTAAGTAGAGGAGGGTACTACGGTAAAATTGACGATTTCAAATTTCGATGGTGACTAAGCTGGATGGAAGCAGTGGGATCTGCTTTTTTCTGCATACAAGATTGTATTTTATTTTTTACAAGAGAAGAAGTAGATAACATTTATGTCTTGTACAAAATGAGCAAGTTGTTGCTGATTTTCTTAGGCAAATCGAATTAGGTGAACTCAGTTGGTTGTTGTTACCTTCTGTGAATTCAGTTGTCAATAGCTTGATATACAATGGTTAAAGAACGCGGTCGCGCGAGCCTTATTCTAAGTCGATGGGTCAAAGGTATAATAGACATATAGCGATAGGTTTAGCGCTTTGTGTAAGTTCTGTATCGTGTGAGAATAACAGAGCAAGAGATTCCGCTGCAATAGTTACGTGTTTGGCGAGCTCCGCGTCGTCAGACAACCGGCTGAAGTCCTTCTCCAGTGAGAATATGTGCGTGCACTCCTGCGACATTGTATCTGTTACTTTGTGTTGAATACAAACAGGTGCTATAGTAGACGACGTCACCCGAGGTTTCGACATAGTTATTTTTTGCACCGTGGAAGAGGTTGGAAAACCCATCAAAAGTCGACGGGAAATTTAGCAGCGTTTCTGATGTTGCAATCTCGATTATCTAGGGTAGTATAGTATTTTTTTATTCTTTACAAGTTAGCCCTTGACTACCATCTTCTGATGGTAAGTGATGATGCCATCTAAGATGGAGCCGGACTAACTTGTTAGAAGGACGATGAACATCCACACCCCTTTCGGTTTCTACACGACATCGTGCCGGAACGCTAAATCGCTTGGCGGTACGTCTTTGCCGGTAGGGTGGTAACTAGCCACGGCCGAAGCCTCCCACCAGCCACACCTGGATCAATTAAGAATAATTGAATCCTCAACCAAACTTCAATTGGTCCAGTCGGGGATCGAACCCAGGACCTCTGTCTTGTAAATTCACCGCGCATACCACTGCGCTACGGAGGACGTCAAAATCTTAGTGATGTTGACTTCCGTACCTCAGATATCGCATCGTTCTCGATAATTAGTGGTAACGTCTGATATTGATCGTTAAAAGAGACAAATGCCCGTCCGAGTTTTATTTGAGAAGTATGAAGTTCTAAATCGTATCTTCAATGAGGGCCTGGCTCTGTATGGGCTCGTAATGATTATGCGTTATACTAACAAAGTTGGACGCGCTAGTGACATATCTAATAGTATAAAATCTTTGGTCCAAATCGAATCAGTAGTCTGAGAAAATTCAAAACATCCTAACCGTATGAATTAGAACGATATAAACACCCCGATCAATAACCTCCTCGTCCTCGAGTCGGTAAAAATGTAAATAACATAGACAGTAAGTACTCACTAGACCCGCGAGAGCAGCGACACACAGCAGCGCAGCGAACATCGCTACGGCCACTACACTAGCCGCCCCCCGCGCCCCGCACAGCACCCGCCACTTCATTACACGCGCTATAAACTTCGCCAATTATTTTGCCGCCACTTTTATACCTGTTGTATTTACTGAAGACTCGACTAAAGTGGTTCCATACACTCTGGCTCAGGCTTACCTATCAACTATACTAACCCACAATATTAACATTAAAAAAATTACAAGTTTGACGTGGTGTGAACATATACTTAACTGATTTTTATTGAGTTACTAGCGGACGCAAGCGACTTCGTCCGCGTGAAACTCGATGTAAACTTTCAACTACCCCTACCCACGGACGATTCGAATAACAATTAGGCGTATAAAAATAGATGTTGGCCTATTCTCATAGATACTGAATAAGCACAAAAAATTTCATCAAAATCGTTCAAGCCGTTTCGGAGGAGTATGGCAACAAATCTGTGACACGATAATTTTATATATTAGATTGAAAACGTTAGCAAACAAACCCTTTTAGTTTAAAACTGAATGAACCGATTGTGATGAAATTTTATGTCCAAGGCTTTTTTTTTGAAGAACATAATCAATGGTTCATGTTAGCCCACAAAATATCCCTTTATAAAATAAAGTTTTCGTTTTCCTTTATAAAATAACTTGATAACTGGACTTTTTTGAGTATGCTTTGAGTTTTCAGAACACCTAAATACCTACATAGAAATGAGTTTAAAACTACACAACCATTGGGGAAGCAGACTTATAAGCCAAAACCTCGTGATTCCAAGCCATGCAGGCTAACCGCTGCATCATCGAGGCTGATAATCAGTATTTAAAGGAATATTATAATTAACAATATCTCTGCCTCATTGGCCCATATGGTTTGGACAGCGCAATGTTGGTAGACCTCCCACTAGTTGGGCAGAGAACATCAACCAGGGTGCAGAGCTGATGGACGCTGACAGCTTGAGTCTGTGGTGTCTGGAAGTTTACAAGAGGCCTATGTCCTCTCAATCATTATCTAAATTTGACTTTCAAAAAAAACTGAAGCTAAAATATGCAAAGTATTTTTTGTAGTTGCCAATCTATCTATCTACAACTAACAGACAATTACACGGAGGTTGGTTTAATTTACTTCTTTATTTAATTACTAGCGGACGCCCGCGACTTCGTCCGCGTGAAAGTCGTTGTAAACTTTCAACTACCCCTATCCTACCCTACCCTACCTCTACCCTACCCTATCTCAACCCTACCCCTACCCTAACACTACCCTACCCCTACCCTACCCTACCCTTGCCCTACCCCTACCATACCCCTACCCTACCCCTACCCTACCCTACCTTCTTTATTTATTATTTTTATTCTTTATTCTTTATACCCCCCGCGAGTCGCATCGAGCGCGGCAACCGTTACACAAAAATAATCCATATAGCATGAATTAGTATTCACGCGCGATGGCTTAGCGTATTTCTTGTATAACTTTGGTGTTTCTTTACCGATTTTTATGATTCTTTTTTTATTGAATAGGTAATAATGTTAACTTTTTTAGCTAGGGATGAGTGATGAGTGTTATAAACATAAGAGTAGACAGATATAATTAGAAAGCTCCGAACTGCTAAGCTATCGGGAGTTACGCGTGTTATTGTGAGTCAACCATAAAAGATCGACATATATATGCTGTTGTGTTTTTATAGATAATTTTAAGGAGAACATTTCCGTCATACATGATTTCTATGTATCTTTAACCATTAAAGCTGTACACGCGACGGAAGCTAAAAAAATTGAGTAACTTCTCCCGTTTTCTCAACATTTCTCTTCACTGCTCTGCTCCTATTGATCGTAGCGTTATGAAAAGTATACTATAACCTGCCCAGGAGTATGTTGAATAATTGTACCAAGTTTCGTTAAAATCCGTCCAGTAGTTTTTGTTTCTATAAAGAACATACAGACAGACAGACAGACAGACAGACAGACAGACAAAAATTTTACTGATTGCATTTTTGGCATCAGTATCGATCACTAATCACCCCCTGAGAGTTATTTTGGAAATATATTTCATGTACAGAATTGACCTCTCTACAGATTTATTATAAGTATAGATTTCACTTATATATTACAACTTTAAATATGACCATTTTAAATAGGCACATTGCCTAGCTGGAAATTATTGTAATAGTTCAAAGGACTTACAAATATCACAATCCTAAGAAGACTGCATCCTGCGGCTCGCTTGAAGTTGTCAGTCCACCTGGTAGGGGGTATATCAACCCTGTCAGTTATTGTAACAATTATAAAAGCAATAAATTAAATTAAATTTATTTATTTCCTTTAATTTCTTTTTATTTCATTTTACAGAAACAAGATATTCCAATATCTGATAAAAACAACATCAGGTATTGATTTTAACAGTCTTTGACATCCTTTATACCATACCACAATGTTTCTGGCCCACTGTTGTATGAACTGTGTTTATGAGTTGTTGGTCTTCCTAATTTCATTGGTATGGTTCTATGGCATTCTTTTCATAGGTATAAGTTTGCTTAATATTCTGGAAATTAAAACATAGCAAATCATTATTATTTATTGTACATTGTTAGTCAAGCCTAGCTGTTACCTAGGGACGGTTTCACCGCCTTTTGATAAATGTTGCTTTTTAAGTGTACACATAAGTTTTGTAACTTTCTTACTTTAAGTTTGTCACTTAAAGATAAGACAAAGACAATAAGCTACACTTATCAGAAATTGGTGAAACTGAAACCAGCCCTAATGAGCCACTTTGTGATAAGTTGTAGTTGTTTTCTTCACTTAATAAGCACTATCAGATATTAATGATAATGACCGATAATTTCATGAAAGTAAGAAAGTACTATAAAATGCCTCAGTACTATAAAACCCGAGCCAAGGTTCAAACCCAGGACCCTCATGATCTGAAGCCACATAGGCTGATAAATGGAAATTATAGTATTTATTACCGGCTGTTAAAAATATGTATGTCTATAAGAAACCAAACAGATTTTTTGTAACTCATACTTGCAAAAGGAAGATATTCATACTAACTTTAATCATATTTTGTATTGATAAATGACACATTCATTTATTATGAAACACAGCTAAAACTCACATGATACGGAGTATCAGTCATACTATGGTTCATAATAACTTAGTATGAATAACACTCACTATAGTTTAAATTCCAAGATCTATGGCACTTACATTTATCACTAAAGATTTCCACAACTTGATGTGAGCTTTCCGCTTGACGAGCTAAACTCATGCGCAGCTCTCTCAGCCTACTCTCACTCTCTGCTATATATGCATCAATGGACAAATTAATGTCCAACAACTGTTTATGCAGCGTAACTACGTTTTTAGTAGTCGTACAAATATTTCCTATAGAAAAAAAATGGCATAAATACTTTAAATATATAAAATCTCTTAGACTTTCATTCACACAGCAATATCCTGCATGTTTTTTAATGTAGGTAAGCAGGTATACGTCTAAACTTATACATCCTTACGTTATTCGCAGTATTAACGTCGTGTTATGAATAATAGTCTTATGGACAACATATTTATTAGATACACATGACATAGAAAACACTGAAGCTGACGCTGTATTAATTCCGTGATTAAAAGGACAATGCAGTGTGAATCCTGTGTGAAGACCTCACCTAATAAATGTGCAGCTTCCAATGCATAATCTTCACCGATCTTATCGTCATAGTCAGTAGTTGAATCCATCGTACGTTTGCCTTATCAATTAGAATAACATAGGCAATTATTTCTGATGGGCCTTAATTATAACACACGAACACGATTAGAAATCACAAGTTATTATTTTTTATGAATTCATTAACATAAGTTCAAACAATTGACAGAAAAGATCGTTTTGTTTTGATTTGGTTCGTTTTGATATAATGTCAAAATTTGACAATGACAACTGACATTGAGCTCAAGACATTGAGCATTGAGCTCAAGAGTTGCCAATCCATTGTCTTAATTCCCCACAAAACAAAGCAAAATTCAGGGAGAAAAATATTTTCTTCTGCTCAACAAATTCTTAATTATGTAGAAATAAAGGAACAAATTAAAGGTAATTAACAGCTTCTGTTCATGTTTTTAGGGCTTTCGCCATATTCTAATTTTATTAAAAACCTACTAGCGGATTCTCGCCACGTGACCTCATGAAACTCAAAAAAAGAGTGCGGATTTTCATCCTCCTCCTCACAAGTTCCATCTTAGATTGCATCATCAGGTGAGTTTGTAGTCAAGGGCTAACTTATAAAAAAAACTCGATGTAAACTTTCAACCCCTTTAATTTCACCCCCTTATTTTAACATTTTTGCATGTTTAATATATTCTCTGCCCCTATCCTATTCTACTCGCATCCTACACCTACCCTACCCTACCCTACCCTACTCCCACTCTACAAATACCCTTCCGCTACCGAAGAGCTACCCTTGCCTACTACTCTCTACCCTACACCCACTGTACACGTACCGTACCCCTAAGTTTATTAGTATAGAATTATAGATAGTATATTTATGTATAGAAGATAGGTAAATAACAAGTACTTAGTAAACGCAATCAAGAGCTAAGTTTTTTCATCATCTTTGTAATTACCGCAAATGTTACGTCTATCTGGAGCCCTACACAAGGGCTTTGTAATGAGCGCGTGAACTACACCGTTACATGTATGTATTCCACCCGCAGGGACGGACACCTGGGAGGTAGTTCGCACCTCATTATGCTGCTAATCCATACTGATCCGCGCCATGTGCTCTAGTGCGACTCTGTATCATCTTTAGTTATCGTGTATACACATTCATGATACTGTTAGATAAAATTAATATCTTATTGTTATACTTATTAAACTTCCATTACTATCCTTCAAAGTGCCCCACTTTGAAGGACGTTATCATTCCACGCTCAGCGTTGTGTTGCTCTGTCTTTAGCTGATGGTTCTCAACTTATCGGTGTGCCCTAGCATATACGAGTATGTTTGTTAAGTCTATTAGGTTATTACGTGTCAGTTACCAGTGTCATCCAAACTACCAGATCTGTATCAGGGATTCACCATCACCAGCTGCTCTAAGCGTAGCTGGATGTTGTGTTCCCAGTAGCGGACTATACGAGTTACGACGCTGTGTATATATACTGATACTGACATACAACGGTTCTTCGAGCTATGTATTCAATACTCTGTTATTTGTATCGATACCTGACATCGTACTAGGGGATACTTATGGAGATTTGTTTCGTTTTTGTTGCCCTCTACCCGCGCCCGCCCCAGCCGTGAGTGGCTTATTGACTACGGACAGAGAATGTTAAACGATTCGGCCGGTTAGGATCCTTGTTATTCATGTGTATGTTTCGTTAATGATCCGAGGCGCAACCCAACTACTACTAAGTCTGGATGAAGAGTGAGATCTCAAGTTCCATTCGTGACTAAATTACATTTAGGTTTTTGTTTCTGTTGTAACCAAAATCCAGTCAGAAACGAGGACAACAACAAATCACATAGCTGCTCGCTGGGCACCACTGCATCGATGAACCAAAATTATCGCTCGTGTCGTTCTCATGTGAGACAACGCACTGCGCGGTTCCACGTCGACTCGAAACGTCGTGGATGAGTTCAAAACGCGCGTCACAGTTTGTTACGCGTTTTAAACGTATGTGCGTTTAAAGTAAAGCGAGGATATACATCTGTTCGATTGAACATGCGTTACACACGCGCAATGCCGCTCGACTTTTGAACTGTTCTACGCGGGACAAATACTTGATCATTAATTCAACATGGCCTTAGGGTCCTACGTGTTAAAATGGTGACTTCAATCAGAGAGCACAGTGTTGATGGACCCTTTAATGGATCGATGACATCAGAAGAGAGAGAGTTCAAGGGAATGCTAAGTGTACCGTGGTGTCCGTAAGGCCCTACAAAATGCCAAGTCCAGCAGTGAACCAAAAATAAATGAGAATAAAGTATTTTCCCGTTCCGCAGTTTCCGTAAGTCGGTTAAAAAGGGCAACTCTGCTGTAACTTCGCGAAAGGAAAGTTTAAGTAAGAACAAAAAACAAAGTGTGTAAGTGGGCCAAATAAAGTATTATCTGGAGTTTAGCAGCGCAACACGAGCTAAGCGGGCACGCGTTTAATTACCCGCCCCGCGTCCCGCGTCCCTCGCCCCGCGTCCCCCGCCCCGCGTCCTTCTCTCCTCTTGTCCGCAGCCACCGTCAGGTCAGACACGCCGTGCATGTTGAGTAGCACGCAGTTAGCAACACTTTGGATGCGTCAAAATTAGTTACTATTCGTGTTTAGGTCAGTTGATTAACTTACAGTACTAGTTGAGCTTACTGTGCCGTGGGAGACTAACATTCTGAAGGACCACAGTGTAAAAATGGATAAATATTATGATGTCACAAATGAACTAACTAAAAATGGCTATGTAGTTCGTCTGTACGCCGTAGAAGTAGGTGCGAGAGGATTACCAGCATAATCTCTGTATAACTTGCAGATCTTGGCCTCTCTAGAACTGCAGCAAGTTCTATATTAAAATGAGTATCCAAAGCTGCTCTAATGGGATCTTACCAAATTCGTGTGGAGAACGACACGAGCGGAGAAGGGGAGTGTTGATCGATCAACACTCCTCAAGGAAGGAAGGATGTAGGGTTAAGGAATTTGAGTGGTGTCAAAAATTTTGGATTGGATTTTTGACACCACTCTAACGTGAACATGATTTGTATAACTATTAGGATAAGTTAGCTTTAGTTTCTTATAAATAAATAATTAGTAGAGCTCATCTACTGAGGATTACCTACCTACTACCGCCATGCTTATGTCTGCAGTCAAACACAGTGCCGGATTAAGACAACTGGACGTCCTAAGCAATTTTCCCCTGAGTGTCTTTAAGTGAACTACAAAGAAGTAATTTTAAAAAGTTGTGATAAATTGAAACCCCCGGATTTTGAGATGCGCCCGCCTTGATTTGTGCCCTCCCTAGACGAGATGCCATAAGCAATTCTTTAACTATGTTATAGGCTATTTCAGCATTGCTGCATTGACCAATATATCCGACGAATTCAAGCAACGTCACCTAGAGCTGGCAGTAACTTCTGTACGTACATTTCACACTGAAACCTCGTCCTCAGATAACGTTGACTGTGCAATGTACATTACAAAAAACGTAGAGGATAATCTGTCGAATCGCTTGAAAATTCGTCAATATTTCGCGGAAAAAAGCAAAAAAAACAAATTATTTCTTATATATAATGAACTTTCGCGATCGCCTGCTATTTATTATTAATATATTTTTATTCCACAGCGAGAGAAGCAGGCTGTCGATGTTGATGTAGAAGCTTTATCCTGTTGGTTGAGCAACAAAACTCGTTTACACGAGAGCCGATGTTTCCGCCAAATCATGACAAATGTAAAGTGGGGATCAGCGCCGCTCCCAATACTTTACAATACAGGGCCGGGAGGGGGAGGGGGGTCCTGAACAGCATCACTATTACTTACCAAGACAGTTGTATCGGATCTGATATTTATTGCGGACCCTACGACGCTTGGCTATTGGGTTGAGTTAAGGAGGCGTTGGTGTTACGTTCCCATTGTTTCTGCCGACCACCTAAGCAGAGCAGTGCGACGCCAGCCGGCCTCGTCGCTCCAGTGTTTGGCCTGTGCCTTCGTACCATGTGCTCCTGGGTAGTGTTGTGAATTACCTACTGAGCTTTTCTCTTCTGATATATTTTCCGCAAAAACTCTTAGCCCAGTGTGGGGAACTTGTTGGTATTACTATCCGTGCTTCGGAGAGTAAGATAAGCCACCGGTTAAGGTGAGCCAACCCGCATTAGAGCAATAACGATGGCCATGATATGAAAAATTGTTTTCATTTTTCCATATTAATTTTCACGATTTAAGCAAAGTTGTATAGTACTAGTTTGTATGAGTACAACAGTAGGCATCGAACTTAAGACCCCGTGTACTTCAGCACCCATAGTATTTCTGAAGTAATAGGCGGAAGTATTTTAGTTTTAAAATACTTTTTCTTACAAGTCGGCAATGCTCGCAACTCGTTTAAATATAATTTTTCTCCGCGGACTCCATTCCGCGCTGCGATAACAAAAATCGCCATTAATTTATTTTGAAAGACATTCATACCTCTCATTTGCGCTTTTATTAATTGTTATGCGAAAGAAAGAGACGGCAACAGGCGGAACAAACAGCGCTATTTTATATAATGAGGAGACTTTATCAGAACGAATGGTGCAGAAAAAATGGCTTCGCGACTGAACGTGACTCTCCCTCCTCCAGGTGAGAAGTCTAGTTAGGGGGGGAGGGCCCAGCTGTGGGACTGAGGTAAGGGTGACATTTAGTAGCTTTACACTGAATAGCAATTTTTTTTAATGTATCTTAGAAAAAATTTCTTACGCCTTTTTTGACGCAATTATGATTTCAAATTCCAGTTTGGTTTTATCTAAAGATTTGTCTCTTTTAAATCAGGTTCAGATAAGGCTGTTCGTACGTAACTCAGTCGCCGTCAGAAAATTAAAGCAGTTGTTCGTTTGATATTTAACATGGGTAAGGCATTCTTGCACTACCCAGCGCTGAGCTGTACGAAGCTCGGTGTTTCGCAAGTCAGTTCGCCAGCAGGTCGCTACGAACACAAAAGTAGTCTTTAATTAATAATGCCCTCCCCCCTTAATTAGCTAATAACGTTAATTGAACTTTATCATCTCATTATCAAAGTACCCTCGCTCGGCAGGCGGTTGTCAAATTCGTCGCAAACTAATTGAAACTTTATATCTTGGCGGAAAGGAACTAATATTGCGTGTATAATTAAGATAATTTGATGGATTGAGGAAAGGGATTAGTGTTGTGTAGGCAAAGAGATGGATGTAAGATATCTGCTTTTTATCTTACTTAATAGCGAACTTTATACTTGTTATCGCCGCGCAGGCCGCTTTTAAATTTACATGCTTTAATAAATAGTGTAAGAAATATTTACATGCTTTAATAAATAGTGTAAGAAATAGTAGTCTGTCACGGATATGACGTCGCTCTATCTTGTGTTGGTTTCAGTGCACTCGTGGCGTTCGAACCGTCCACATCTCTTGTTGTGTAATTCTTTATGGGTTACTTGGGATAGGCGGGGAGAGTGACTTGAGTGGAAAAGGGGAGTGTTTGATATCAGTCAAGGGATCCTTTAACCCTACACACATCGTTCACAAGTATGTGACTTCACTCTAGGTCATTCTCTGCCATTCTAGGGTCTTATTTTGGTTACAGTTTGATTTGTTAATTAAGTTGTCCTGACAAATGTTGTGTATCATAACCTTTGTTCGACATTAGTAGTTTTCTTATTTTTGTAATCACCCTTGAGTCCGCTAAAATACTTACTAGCGAACGCTTGCAATGATGTTCAAAACGTTTTTTATTCCTTACAAATTAGCCCTTCACTATAACCTCACCTATTTAGCAAAGTAAGATGGAAGCGGGCTAACTTGTTAAAAGTAGGGTGAAAATCCGCACACCTTTCAGGTTCTATACGACATCGTACTGGAACGCTAGGGTTCCAACCGTACTATAATATATAGTAGTGTACTATATTTTAGGTCTGCGTACTGTTCACAATTGAAGAAATATATACCTAGAACGCAAAAATACTATATTTCTTACATTAATTTTCGACAACAGAAATAGTGTGCAGGTAGTATGAAAGTGTCTATATTATTGTTGGTTTTCATTAATTTTAAAATTAAACGAAAAACCACAAACACATGCCACAAAACTTTTTGTCTATAAAATATTATAGACAAAAAGTTTTTGAAAGATACCAAAGATGCTAATTGCCAATAATTATAGTTTACACAAAAATAAATAGGCAACAAATATATAATTATCATCGTCATTTTGCTTAATCCATAAAAATACTTTATTTAAATCTGTAATATACTATATTAAAAAAAAAATGTTGGCAACTCTAGTTATATCACGCCCGTGCTTCGAAGAGCACGTGAAGGCGATCCTGATCATTATCAAAACAACAAAAACATTACGTCATCAATGTTCTGTATTTTTGAATCCAAAACAGCGGTTTAAAACGACTCCTCGGCCTCGATTTCGCCGTTTCATGGGATCCGTTCAAATATTGTAACGGTTTTACTGCGCAAACAAAAATGAACTCTATCTGTTTGGTAGTACAGTTGCAATTCGCTCGCGCTCACATTTACGTATTCAGTAAGAAAATTTGCTAAGGTCGTGTGTTTAGGTTTTCTGATAAGAATTTAGTGTAATGGTGAATAATAAAGTATTTGTCTGTGCGTAGCGGCGTTATGTAAATGCGCTCGCGGGCGCGCCGAGATAACAGTCGCCATTGTGCGGCGGAACGACAACCCTTACTGACATTCTTTTATTGTTTTTTGAGGGAAAGACGGTTGCCATTGAAAATGTCATTTAGTGGTTTGGCTTTTACGCAGTGGCGCATTTTAGGTGGACGTGGATCCGAATCCAGATTTCGATTTATTTCTAATTCATAGTTTACTTATTTTAGGGAAATGCATCATAAAATTATGACAATTAATTATAATTATTAATCAAAATTAAAATTTTTAAATCATATTATTTTCATATTGAAGATAAGTCTCTTATTTCATGCAATGTTATTTGCGCAATACTGAAGATTTTTTTAAACCGCGGCGTTTATAGTTATGCACTGATAATTATTAATTGAAAGCATCAAATCGTTACTGTACAGACCAACTGCCAACTTCATCAACATTGTCGTTGGCAGTGCACTTTGATGGCCCGCTGCAGGGTTAGGCTCCTTAGAGCCAAGACTCACTCTTAAAGCAAAATCAGCATACGTGTACAAAACTATTTGCATATTTTCAGCATTATGTCGTTTAGCAGTCATATTTCGAAAAACATGTTTTCCTCGTTACCCTTTCAGTTTAAATGAAATATACAAGTATATAGACTGTAGAAGGCAGTCATAGATTAATAAGTAAACAAAGAGTCTATGGATGCAGTCCATTCCAAAGAGTTATTAGAATTCAAAGATAGTCGCCGGATGCATCACGTGACAAATACGTAGCCATGTTAACATCCGCCAGATTGTCACATACCGTTTGTGTAAGGGTATAAAAGACAGACACCGAGCGAGGCCAGGGTTAAAGTGTTTTCAGATTGCATGGGTACAGTTGCCTTATGACGTTCATAATACGTATTATCGTGAATCGCGGCTAACTTTCAGGAGTAAAACGAACTGTCACAGCATCTATAGTCTAAGTGAACCAGCGGGATACACAATAAATAAAACTTTATGTATAAACTACTAGCGGACGCCCGCGACTTCGTTCGCGTAAAAATTGATGTAAACTTCTCTACCTTTACCTTACCCTGCTCGTAAACCTACCCAATCCTACCCTACCCTACCCCTACCTTACTTCTACCCTACCGCTAACGCTAACCCTACCCTCTCCCCACCTTACCCCTACAATAACCCTACCCGTAACCTATCCATACCCTACCCTACTCTACCCCTAATCTGCCCCTACCCTACCCCTACCCTAACCCTACCTTACCCCTACCCTAACCCTACCCTACTCGTACCCTACCCGTACCCTACCCCTATCCTACTCCTCCCCTACCCTATACGTTCCATATCCTCCCCTACCTTTACCTTGCCCCTACCCTACACTACCCCTACCTTATCCGTACCCTACCGTACCCTACCCTACCCTATACTTTCCCTAAATTACCCCTACCCTACCTCTATCCTACCCCTTCCCTACCCCTATCCTATCCCTACCCTCAGCAAAATTGGTCCAGCCTTTTGTGCGTGGTGCAATGACCAAAAGACTATAATTTCCCAAGCGACTTCTATGCTAATACTATAAAGAGGTAAAGTTTGTGTGGTTGTCGGGGGTAATCTCTGGATCTACTGGACCGATTTGGAAAATTCTTTTACCAATAGAAAGCTACATTATTTGCGAATGTCATAGGCTATGTTTGGTTCTCATATTCGCACGGGAACGGGAACCACGTAATTGAAACCGCGGGGCGTCATATAGCGGCATTTCTGCGACTTTCAGAAATTTTGTAGTATCTCCGAAACTATATAACTAATTAACATACTGTAAAGAGCAAATCTTATCTCTATAATATCCTTGTGATTATTAAATAATTTATTTTGATAAGGATTTAAGTTTAGTTGTGTAAATAATGACGTAAACCTTAATTTAAAATTTAAATAATTTATTAAAGTACTAAAGGTACTATATCTGCTAAAATATAAAAGATAGATATATGGTGTCGCGGACTTTTTTGTAGAACTTTTAAAGGTTCAAAAAGCCTCCATACATTTATTTATGTTATACGCAATGGTTGAGGCAGCGCATGCGAATAACTAAGTTTTTCGGTCCGAACTGTAAGAGAAAACCCGCGATAACTCAGTAGTTATGTATGATAGAAATATAAAATATAGCCTATAGCACTCCCCGATAACGTAGCATTCTACTGGTGAAAGAATTTTTAAAATCGGACCAGTAGTTCCGAAGATTACCCCATTTCAAAAAATTGTTACAAACTTACAAACTTACAAACTTACAAACTTTACCTCTTTATAATATTAGTATAGATAAACCTTTTTCCAACTATCTCTTACCTTTTATTCAATAACATAAAATGCAATAATAGAAGCCAAGAATAGTACAGAAGTGAGGCGCATTGTTATCAGCGGCTCGCCATAAAACTTGCCGTTCAATTTAACTGCAATACAAATACTTCGAGAATTCATTCCGCACTCGCTTATAGACGTGACCCGCTGTTCCACGTGACATTACATCACTGCCTAGCTGATACCACCCGTAATACAATCATGATAAAGTTTAAATTAAACTAAACGTGAAAATCGCATGAAAAAATTCAACGACATTCTGAAACCAATCTTGATTAAATCTGATTAAAGTTGAAATTAGAATGAGTGTTAATGTGCGCGTGAATAGACTTAATGCTTTATAAGAAACCGACTTTAAGTTAATTAGCTATGAGTTTAAAATGCAACGCGTTCGAATGTCGCGTGAATAAATTGAATGCATTTAGCGGGAAGGATAGCGCATCCATTTATAATCTCACTCTTACGACGTGACGCTCCGTGTACTGGGAGTGTTAAACGACTTGTAGACGATGCAACTTGATAGATTGATATTATTGAGTATGCCAGCAGATGGCTCACAATTGGAGTGCTTGAAAGTCCTTTCAAAAGGCCTACGTCGTGCAGTGGACGACCATCGGCTGATGTCATGACTGATTATGGTGAACTTAAATGGTGTGAAGGAAAATTAGAAGCAGAAGTTGATTAATGAATAATATCGAAGGCCGGGAGGTTTATTTTTTTATTCTTTACTAGTTAACCCTTAACTACAATCTCACCTGATGATAAGTGATCATGCAATCCTAGTTGGAAGCGGGCTAACTTGTTAGGAGTAGGATGAAATCCATACTCCTTTCGGTTTCTACACGATATCGTACGTACATCGGTCCAGTCATATAAAAGAACTAGAGGCTTCACATGTCTATTGTTCTTTTATTTTAAGGAATAATAGTTAATAATAGAACTCATTGTGGTGACTCGTCTGGGAAGTACCAACGCAACACCATGCTAATAGTTATCGTTGAGCAGCATTACTATGGGTATGCTTGTTGATGATATTACAAACTCTTCAGACAGTTTTGAATCAGATTGACGGGCGCCAGTCAGCGGATTGTAGGTCGCGACTTTGCAGACCCTGCGAAGTACCTACGGCTCTTCTATAGGTAAACATTTGCTATACAATTTGTAAGAAAGACGAAGAAAGTAAAATGAAAAACTCTTTAATAAACAATAGACACACAGCGTAGGAGTTTATAAAACAGCTCCGATATGTAGGTCAGGGTCGCGAACCTTCACATACACACACACAAACACATATTACGCTCTAGTTGCAACACACAAGCGATGCAGCGCTTTACAGCGATGAATAGATTTGAAAAAATGAATTTCTAATGCGACTGACGACTGAATGGTGCAGAGCGAGCAATACCGTGAGGAATCAACGGCACAGTGCATTGCTTACGACTCGCACACGAGGTATATGTCGCATGGACCATAATTAATTAGGGCGTCCTTGGGGTGAAATGAATAACAATAACGTAAACATCCATATAAAACGAGAGCTTGCGATAGCCAGACATTTTCTCAGCTAAATCTTTGTCAGTGTATGCTCCTGCCACAATAGGCAATAATATGTAAGTTCTTCGACAACATTGCCAGGAGAGAAGAAGATAACTTAGAGAAACTAGTGATTACTGGCAAAGTGGAAGGAAAGAGACCTCGAGGACGTATCCCGATGCGTTGGTCAGACCAAAGCCGCGCCCCTCTCGACACTAAGGTACACGAGGCTCTGCACGTCGCGACAAGCCGAGCCACATGGTAGACATCGTCAAGAAGCAAGCTTGAGTAATGAACTAATGAGGAATATGACGCAAGGAGGAGAAATATGTGAGTACGGTAATCAATTATTATGTTTTTGGTCTACCAAAGACCAAAGACTTAAGGAGGCTTCACTTTCCAACTGTACCAATATAAAAGTTATTGAAAGAAAGAAAAAAAAATAATTTATTGAAAAAAATGTGCCACACTTAACACCTTAACGCATCAGAACACAACTATGCCATATTTGGCACAACCTTGAAAAAGGATCCAATTTAACTCGGAATAAAATAAAAAACAAAATGTCCAGTAATTGAACATCTGAAGTAGCTGTTTATCAAAATGATCAAGCAATTGGTGTCACCCCAATCCGCACCAAAGTTAAATGAGAACATTGAACCAAATCAGAAATCATATTCCCGCGAAGCCGCCCGACTTTGAACGCAAATTAAAACATAAGCCATTCCATTGAGTGAGACAAACAAGTGAATCCGCCGCCATTGTACACTTTACACTTGTACACACTTACATCAGCCGCAATTTGTGTTACAAAGTGTTCTGCGGCCGACGATGTACGACCGGCTGAGATACACACTTGCTACCAACCTGGGATTTTTTAAATGAAAAATGTGTGAAATGTAAGTAGAGATCCAAGAAAAACAAGCAGTGTCACTCCCTTACGTAGATACTTACGTACACTAAAATATATTTACAATAATCGGGTTAAATCTGGAAAACTCCATACTAATACAAAAACACAAACAAACATACTGCTCCCGGGGTCCGGGAGGGGGGGAATGAAATAAGTAGACGCTGAAAATATGTGGTTCTAGTGTTTATTCATTGAAATATACGAACGTTATGTAGAATAATGATTGTGTAATGTATATATCACTCAAGAAAGCAATATGATAACTAAATCATTCAAAAAAAATGATCTAATTGAATTGAATTGACTTCTGAAGCTTATTAATATTGTAATACTCGAACATACCTAAACATAGTATAACAGGAACACGTCCTACAAAGGGCTGGGAACTGGAAGCATAGGTATTTTATAAATTAAATGCAACATCGACAACCATATTCTTTATTCTCTGGAAAAATCCAAATTTGCTTGCCTTTTTTGGTTGAAAAGTCAAAAAAATATAAATAGTTGCTTAATAGCTTAGCACTTAGAGTATCTTGGGGTTCGTATATCAGAGTAACCAAAGAAACAATTATTGCCCCTAACAACATTTTCGTTCAGTCAATTCTTCCCTTTAATTTATCTATCTTTCTCTGATGTGGCGTGTGTTGCATGGGTGCGAGGGGGACGCGACGAACACACAAACCGCGATATGAATTGTTTGATTTCCGTCAAGTTGGAGGGAGGGGTGGGGGGCGTACCTGTTGTTAACAGGTTAGGTGTAAGGGTTGGGTAGTGTCGATAATGTTCAGTAAGTTTCAAAGTAGTAGGGCTCTATGTGACAGAGCACGTTTGAAAAAGTAGTGCTACAAACGGTCTATCAAGTCAAAGTAAAAATTAATTTTATTCAAGTTTACAATCACTGCTGAAATGTCAGGTCTAAATTGGCTCAGGTCTGATCTGGTTAACCTTCTTGCCTTCCCATGGCGAGAAAATATCCATGAGGATTTCGCCACGTTAAAAAAAAGAAGGTCTGATCTGGTGGAAGGTATCGGCCAACAAACTCAACAGTTGCTCTTTTAAACACAGAGGATGCTTCTTATGAAGCTTATCGCGCCATATCGCTTATTTTATAGTACTTGTTCAGACGAGTTGTGAGTTGTGCCCCAAAAAGCTTAATCAGCTAAACACAATATTAACACAGAGGAAAATGAATATTAACGGCATGTATCGACACAGCACGGTTTTCCTTTCTGTTTCTGGCGCACCCCGCATCACGTCGACGTCACCAATTCTATTGTTTCTTACATTTCCGCAGCTGTTCGGAGCAAGGATTGTCTGATCTTTCATCTTGTACGCGAATACCTACACGGCGCTTAAATATGGCTACCATTTTGAATAAATACTTTAAGAATATCCATTGTATACTCATAGGTGGCGAGGTAAGGAGCAAGTTTGACTTGCAGCGAGTACAGACTTACTTTTACTGATTACTCTAATTCCAATTAGAAGTGACGGACGCAATGATATTTACGAGACAACGAAAAGCGCAATATTTCGGACTCGAACCCAGAACCGAATAATAATCGCAGTAGTAGTTAAAAATCAAATTATAGTAATTATGATAAAGTACTATTCGTTTTTCGTTTCATCTCTTTCACGTTTATAATAATGATAAAAAAGTAAACTTGAAAGGATTACGTACTCGTCGTATGTTATTTTTCAAGACATCGCATCTTTATTTATATTATTAAACAAAACGAGTTAAAGGTTTGGAGCGTGAAAGCGACATACTTTTAATGCGGGCACAAACTAAGCTAACTCAGAAAGAAATATCATTTGCTTTCATATCTGCCCTTAACGAGTAGGTAAACGAAGCTAGTTAAACGAAACCCTGCGAAAGACAAGTCAGTTTTCCTCGTGAATATCTGTTAGTGATTCAGGCTGCGACTTGCGTCATCAAAAGGCCTCGCTACAGGAGTGTTGCGATTCTGTTGCGGCTTCAGCGTCAGTAGTTCTGTGTCCCCCTCCCCCTCGCCGCGATGTTGGACACACTCACGATAAGATTTAGGGTTCCCTAATAAAAGCTGAAAATCCGCGTTGTGTGTTCTACATTTGCTTGGTACATCTAGCACAATGCTAAGATGTATCCTTTTTCAAGATTGTGCCAAATATAAAATTAAGTTGTTAAGTAAATATGATGTTAGGTGTTAAGTTTGGCACATTTTTTGAAATAAATGAAATTTCTTTCTTTCTTTCCTGTTATATCTGAAAAGAAAAATACGGATCACTTATTAGAATCACTACTTTGTTTTCCGTCATCTGCTGTTTATCACATCTCTTTATTTTGAAAACGCGTGAAACTATCGAGTTGAAATTAAAATTATATTTTTAGTCCAAGTTACGCAAGCAACCAATAAGGCTCAACCTATCGGCGACAAACAGATTTTTTAACTGCTTATATACAAGAAGTTTAGGATAAATCGGCAAATCGTACTTTTGTAATTAAATCATAAAATAAAGATAGTCTTTATTTCTGGTAAGTAATAGAGTACCTTCTGCACGGAACCCTCGGTGGGCGAATATGACTCGCTTGTCCTGGTTTTTAAAATAAAGCCCGTCGGAATTAACCGTTTTCTGTTTTAGAAATCTATAGAAACTTACTGCAAGATATCCTATAGGGGTGCGCCTGCAAACTGCTTTGTTACGAGCGACAAGGCTTCCATTCTAAACCCGATCAGCGACATGACATCAACTATTAATTTTAAAAAAGGAAGTAAAATACTAAGAACTTATGTACGTATGTACGAATGCCCTAAATAAGCAATGGCATTTTTTTAATCAAATAAAAAACATATAATTTGAATCTCCCAACTTTCCCCGGGAGACGGCGGGAGACGACGGGAGCGCGGAGAGGTCCCGGGGGAGTCTCATCCGATTACGGGCTACTGCGTAATTAATAGCGTATTAACATGAGCGGGGAATTCTAAATTAACTTATAAGTGCGTTCGGAAAAGAATATCTCAAAAAATATTATGATCTTTCATCGACATACAAAAACAGATGAATCTATATCATTTGTGTTTAGAAATTTACAATTTTTCGTTTTATGGTAGCGATTGACGGATCAAATAGATGGTCCGACACATGTTTACGACGATGAGACGATGGTCTGTTCGAGGTCTCAACTTGCAATGCATGGTGTCCTGCCTTTGAAGTAGAATACCTATTTCTAAAGTAATTTGTTTGGATTGCCCTATGTACCCACCAATATTGAGAGTTCATATTTGGTGAGGTACTCAACAACATGATTGGTTCCTCCGTTAGATTTATCTGATGCATTCGAGTAGATTTCAAACTCGGCTTCCCAAGTATGATGGGATCGGTCTCAAAGAGCTATTACTAAAATCGAAAACAGGACTCATTGGTCAGCCTGTACCAGTAAAGGAACGTCTCAGCTGATTGCTAGCGACGGACTGTTAGTTGAAGCACTTCCGCCGTCAGCTTAGTGCTGCTCCGCGCGGTCATTTGACAAACGAGTATCGACGTGCCGCCGCGCCCGCACGGCGCTATCGATGCTGCTCTGTCGATAATTTTGTCGACAATTGACGTAATCGGGTCTGATTGTTGCCGTGAAAAAGGGTTTGGGGCCATTAAATGCACGATTCTGTTTTATATTTATTTATAGTTATTCTATTCTTAATTTGTTACCATTAAAACAACATAACAAGTTAAATACCTATAAATATTTAAAAAGTAAGTCGTAAGTAAATATTTTTTCCTCTAAATCTGTTAATCTTTAGGTATTGGAACAGCGTTGTGGGTTCATGTTACCCATTACAGGAGAGAGGATACTTGCGTTGCAGAGGAGCCTGTGGTGTCAAATAAGGAGGTGGCATTAAATTCTCCCTGCCTTTTGTGCTGAACTTTGATTCTAAGTTTATATCATTTACCTCACGAAAAATGCTTTAAAGTTTATTCCTCTTTTTTGAAATCCATCTGGTACAGTGTGTTCATGTTTTTGTAATCAAAACTGTTCCAACTTCGATTCTTAACTCGAATATCCAATTAGGTATTTAAATATGATATAATATTTAAAGCTCCCTTCTATGACATATCCTACATGTCTTAAAATCAAGTAATTACCCCGGGATTAAAAATATAACTTCATGCGGAAAAAGTACCTACCAGGCGTCCGCTAATACAGAAATAAATGTTTCCACTTTGATGTCGATAGGTGTTGCTACTGGAATGCCGTGTTATCATGACATCTGCTATGTATTGTACACAACAAACAACAGACTCTAGTCACAGGTCAGCACACATCGACGTACGCTAATCATCGCAGCCAAGCGTTAACTTATATAATAATTAATTGACTAAAGTGTAATGTTTGTTGTTACAATACACGATACGAATACTCGTAACATCCTGGTGCACAACGGCTTACTGTAGGGAGCTAGCGTGCTGCGTGCACGTCGCCGTCTGTAGCTCACTGTAGCTTACTGTAGCTCACTGTAGATCACTGTAGCTCACTGTAGATCACTGTAGCTCACTGTAGCTCACTGTAGCTCACTGTAGCTCTGTAGTGTTCGTAGAGAGCTACGTCATTCATTGTTCTGATTAGTTATTAGATACTCTATGACTGCTGACAATAATAAGCGGCCTGTAAGTTGAACTACGCGCAGTAAATGCAGGATTTTCAATTATTTGGCATCTTTAATGAACATTTTTTATAATTGTACCAGCTCAGACAACTGTCATTTACTTGCCGGGTGAATAATCTAACTATACTAGGATAGTAGTTGTACTTAGTCGTGTAGCTTCTAAAGATTGATCAACTTATCAAATGTCTGTTTTGTCCCTACTTTGAATTACCAAAAAAGGAATTGCAGCGAAAAAAGCGTGATAAAAAGTATATGCTTAAGTTTCATGGCTACACACAACTCATTTAGATTCTTTCAATTTTGAAGTCAAATTTTAGAAACTTATTAACAAATTTAATTTTGGTGAAGGCTTGTCGGAGTAAATAACCCATGTTACCAACCGGGATAATATCTTAGATTACACTGCTTATTCTTTTAGCTCGCGCTTGTCTACGATCTTGCCTAAAGGAATGCAATGATGAATGGGACGCGCTAACTATAAAGTTACTTACCAATTCATTCTTGTAAAGGTATTGAGGTTGTTAGTAGCAGGCAACACATACCTACGCTGGAAAATCATTCAAAATTTTAGCTATTCGGATAAGAAACGTTAAAGCGAAATGTGTGGTGCTAGATTTTAAACACGCAGGGATGCCAGCTTTTACCGTCTTGTGGTGGTGGTGGCAGTTATTAAAAGCCAGCATTATTGAGTGAGGTCGAAAAGTTCTACAGATTATACACCACTTCCCAAAAGTCTGTTGACAATTTGGCTAAAGATCCTCGAGCCAAATTATAGCCGATATCCGACTATATACGAAATTAGTATGGCTCTCAAACAGCGTGGTTCTGTTCTTTAAAAAGGGTGATAATACTGAAGAATTACAAACCCACTCGTTGTTGAGTCATTTATAACTTTTCTTTTATTTTAACTCCAGATCAGTCGCAAGTGGTGCCATGAAGAGCGCGGGGAGCGACGGATTAAATGTGAATTATTGAGTATTCGACCGCGCGCCGAAAGGAAATTAATTAAAAATGATATTAATTGGAGCTAATGGAATTATCTTCAGTTTTCCTCGCGCACTGAAGGAAACTTGACATTGGCGATTTGCAGTTCTATATTACCTTCTACAGTACAGTCATCTGAACTCTCAGAATCAAAATAAACGAAATGCCTATTAACATTTCTCAATACCTGTCAAATCAAGTTTTTAACAAACACAATCTCTTCAGTTTTATTGTATAGATTTATTCAAAATCATGTCAAAAATAAAATTAATGTTTAATTATTCATTTCTTGTACTCAACAGTTGAACACCCCGCGACGAAATAGCAAAAAGATCGGATAGAAGGACTCGTTAAAAAGTTTGCCATTTCATATTCTGAGAGAGAACTCTTTTTAAATGAATAAATAAAGTGAGCAGATTTGCATCTTAACGGCCCCGCGGCGCTCGCTGTGCGATAGCTGTCCCTACACCTACACCCACACCTACACCCACACCTACACCTACACCTACACCTACGTCTACATCTACAGGTGCATGTAATAAAAGAGCTGAAAATGAATATCTGTACATTGAATATTATTAGCATGAATTCTAAGAAGCGATAAAATTAAAAAAAACACCAAAAGCAATTTCACTTAATTTCGTGACTATTTTTTTACGATAACCTCCGAAATTACAAAACCTAATTCTGTAAGAAGTCCGCATATAAAGGTTTTGAAAGGTTTAAGAAATTACGGAGAACTAATTTTATTACAATAAATAAAAATTACCTAAATATCCGTAGTTTGAAATAAAAATACCATTTTATAAAGTAAATGCCTCAATCATAAAAATGTACTATTTATGATTGCACTGGTTATTGAGAAATGTGTGGTTTCATAAATTCATGCAACACATTCCCATATAACTGAATGTGCAATAAAAATCTGAAAAATGATTTGTAAAATATTTATATTTTTAGTTTTAATTATGGAATTTGTTATAGCAGTTAATGATGAGGTGAAAAATAATATCCAAGAGTTGGAAACACAAAAAAATGATCTATACAAACAGATACAAAAAGCTATTGACAGAAGTGTGTCATCTTTACTTAAAGCTAATGACTCGGAGGCTACTTTAGGCCTACAATACATGAGAGACTTGAAAAAACATATAAAAGAACTCAACCGAACAGAAAAAGAGTCTCACGAAGAAAAAGATATAGAGATTGACTCAAAATCAGATTTGGAAAATAGACGAAGTTACAAAGGAATGAAGTATTTAATAAAAAGACCTAAGAATCCCTTCGATTTTGAAACGATTTTAAAACCTAATAAAATCTCGGGAAAAGAGTGGAACGAGATGATAGTAAACCGAAACAAAATGCAACAGAAATTGGACATGTGGATAATAGAACGACAAAAGGTATAGTTTTGTGCCGTAAAAAATCGTTACCTTGTAATATCGATATCGGAATTGAAACTACTACAGATAATTACTTACAATAATATCGCAATAATGACATTGGTAAAATAATTAAAAATCCTACTAAATTAGACAATAGTTTATAAAATTCTCATGATATCGTCCGCGTTTGAAGATATATTTCATCATTATCATCATTAACAGTCGATGGTCGTGCACTGCTGACATAGGCCTCTTGCTTGGACCTCCAAACAAAACGGCATCGAGCCGCGAGTATCCAGCGGTTCCCTGCAACCAGCTTGATATCCTTGATATCCACCTAGTAGGGGGGTCGACCATCACTGCGCTTACCGGTGCGAAGTCGCCATTCCAGCACCTTGGGACCCCAACGTCCATCGGCTCTTCGAACTATGTGCCTGCCCATTACCACTTCAGCTTCTCGACTCCCTGAGCTATATCAGTGACTTTAGTTCTTTTGCGGATTTCCTTATTTCTGATTCGATCACGCAGAGAAACCAGCTCGCTCCATCGCCCGCTGACTTTTATCCTTTTTATGAGGGCCACAGAATATACAAATATATTTAGTATCCTTTAATTGTCTAAGAGAGAATAAGTCATAAATCTAATGTTTTTAAAAGGAGAAGGAGAGAAGAAAACAGCATAAAATGGAGAAAAAGAAACTGGAGATGTCGGGGAAATATGAGAGATGCCCCAGAACTGGACTCTACGGAAGAAAGAAGAATGAAGCTAGAAAGAGATCGAGAAAATGTGTGACTGAAGTGGACGCGACGACAGGCCAGCGCTACCAGAAGTGCTACATGCCGCCGGAGTCTGCAGAAGGACGGGGGAAAATTAGTAAAAAAGAGTCCTCGCAATACAAATATCCATGTTGTAGAAAGTGCTGTAAGAAGTCCTATATGGGCTGTCTGTGATGTGTGGGCTACTAACATTACACAAACACACACACGCGATTTGTATGGGTTACAATTTTTCATGAGAAATTAAACTTACTAGAAAATCTGCCTGAATTTGTTGTTGGCTTCTATTTGGGTGAAAATGCATTTGGATTCATATAAAAAAGCTGTGAAATATTAAAATTATTTGTACCATTTTTTGAACAAACGATTAAATTTTGATTACCGGTACGAGTATATATATGTTCAATAATTTTAAAAATTCTACAGAAAATATTTGACTTTTATTAAAAAAAAAAACATGATGCAATCTATATCTGCGCTAACTTTCAGCAAAATTAGATCAGTGCTGTTATACAAGTTTGATTAGTACTTTCAATTCAGAGAAATATTAAACGATTCTGGAAATATTCAAATAAAATTTTCAACGAATAAATGTGGTTAAGCAGTGCAAATCTCTTTGATACAAATATTTCAAACGTTTAACACTGCGGTAAAATCACGTCATACAACATGAAAGAAGTGAAGTTTAAAATATATTCAAAAGTTGCTTAAAAATATACAAAAAGCCACTGCTGGTAATTGGTACACTATGAGGAGTGCAGTATATGATATATCTGTATGTATCGGCAGTGAAATGAGTCGCATCACTCTCGAAAGCCACAACATTGTGTTTGAGGTTTATTAAAATAAAGTGCAGCTTTATGGCGCCGCGCGACAATATATGTATTATTTGTTACACAGCTCGGTCGGCCCTCACAGTAGCTGATCGTTGTATACATGCTCTGGGCTCGCCATGAACGTCACACATGCACAATGTTTGGGCAGTGTGGTCATGAATAAATATTTTAAGCCTGCGCCCAATATAGTGTTAGTAAGGAGCTCTATTTCAAAGTTTAACGACACCCCTATAATCATCATCCTCATCAATATCAACCCACATTCGGCTCACTGCTGAGCTCGTGTTTCCTCTCAAAATGTGGGTAAGGCCAGTAGTCCATCACGCTGGCCCAATGCGGATTGGCAGACTTCACACACGCTGAGAATGAAGAAAATTCTCTTGTACGCAGATTTCTTCACGATGTTTTCCTTCACCGTTTGAGACACTGGCTGAAAAGTTGGAGGTGCATGCCCCGGACTGGATTCGAACCTACACCCTCCGGAATCGGAGGCAGAGGTTATATCCACTGGGCTATCACACACACACACACACAATTATTTAAAATACAAAAACGGCTATCTTCTAAAGCCACCCTCCTCCTCCAAAGACATCCTCCATAATTGGCTACCGTACCTACCTATAGTAGAAGATACTTTCAGCCTCCCTAAAATGAGGGACGTCTGGCTATTGCAGGTCCCGGTCTACAGGAGCGAGTGGCAGTAGCGATACTCTCGCAGCAATATACCCCCGGGGGTGCGAAGTGGTCGGGGAGCGCTCCAGTAACAAGTGCTACAGCGGTTGTGTAATAATAATTGCTGTCCTGGTGTTGATGCAGGAAGGGAAACTGTTCTTTTGTTCAAACTCAAACATGTACTAAGGAACCATCTTCTATACGGAGATTGGCTACCATTACGGCTATCCTAACTTAAGAGCTGGCAGATCGGAACAACCATCTCGTGCTCCTACTGTATGACTTGCGGGGATGTTGGTTAGAAGGATAATCATTATGCCTTTCAACGTGGAAGCCAATTAAAGTATATCTGTTTATGTTTACGTACGTTACAGATGAAGTTGCGAATATTAGCTAGTTCAGCTGATTACTTTAGTTGCAAGTATTTACTGAGATAAGTGAAACACGAGACGGCGAGCCAACACATTAGTATTCCTTAAGTTCACAAGCTTGAGCTAATAGCACTGATTAAATACCTAGCTCTGCTACCCTTCACTACCCCTTGCGATATCCCTCGGCGCCCTGCGTTAGTCTTAGAGTTAGCAAATATTGTTTGTTTTCTGTGGACCGGATCTCGAGAACTGTTTAAGGTAGAGACTACGGTAATTTGCAGTTTAAAAGCAAAGATATCTTTGGTTACACTCATAGGCTTAGAAAAACTGTTCATCTTCATCAGTAGATCCGAAAGGGGTATCTGTACGAGAGACCCTTTTCAAAGTATGGGTCCAAGGTACAGATCTATAGCTAAGCTGCCCCAATACAACGTAACTTAGGAGCGATAATGTAACGATTACATATGACAATTATTCATCATTATCAACCCATATTCGGCTTACTACTGAGCTCGAGTCTACTCTCAGAATGAGAGGGGTTAGGCCAGTAGTCCACCACACACAATGCGGATTGGCAGACTTCACACACGCAGAGAATTAAGAAAATTCTCTGGTATGCAGGTTTTCTCATGATGATTTTCCTTCAACATTTGAGACATGTGATATTTAATTTCTTAAAATGCACACAATTGAAAAGTTGGGTGCATGCCCCGGACTGGATTCGAACCCACAGCCTCCGGAATCATATGCACTGATCATATCCATGGAGGCAGAGGTCATACCCACTGGGCTATCGCGGTCGATTATTAAAATAAGAAAATGGTTGTAAAATGAGAAAAATAAATGTTTTAAACAGAAATTGTCTTGGTTTTTCTCGGAAATCTCAACACTATATCACTCACGGATTAATTATGATCCATATTTAACTCATATTGGTAAAATTAAAGTAAAATCATTTTTGTAATGAAAAAAATACGTAGCCTATATTTTTGTCTTGCTATAAACGCTGTGTCGCTTTTTCGCCTATAAGGGAGATTTAGAGCTTACATCCGAACCGCTGCTGCGATGCGGGCTGTTGGGCTCAGCGTTCGACTCTGTGAAGATCACTATCACATGTTAGTGACTGTGGCCGGGACCGACGGCTTAACGCACAGGCATGGGGGTGTAACGCCGTTACATTGCAACCCCGGACGGATTACAATTTATTGAAAGGAAAATCTACGCAGGATATGTGACAGTAGCCCAATATATAATGATTTATTTATTTTGCTATCCTCCGCGAAAAACTGACTTTGCAATTGCACGTTGCAAAGTCTGACTTTGCAATTGCACGTTGTAGAGTCAACATCTCCTGAGGATGCTCCGGTTTCGGGGTGAAACGTACGTAGAGAGTATTGTCGGACCTGTCGTTGTCGCATGGGTTCGTCGGCTTTTCGCGGATAATAGCAAAATAAATAAATTATTGTAATATATTCACGATGAACTTCCGCAAAATAACGCCTGCTTCTATCCAATATTTACAGTAGCCCAAGTTTTTTTATTCAATAAGTTGGTCCTTGACTACGCACACACATCACATCTATGTGCCTAGGCATTCGGATGTTAATGGATGAATTTTAAGATGGAAGCGGGGTTAATTGAAAGTAGAAACAAGTACGTTCTACCCATATCTCTGACGGTTTTTATGCGGCAACGCTAAATAGCTCGGCAGTACGTCTTTGTCGGCATTCTATTAAACCACACCTGAGCTATTTTGGAAAAAATAAAATCTTTGGAACCATGAAATTTGAAATTCAAATTCAAATTCAAAATTCATTTATTTCAAGTAGGCTCAATTTACAAGCACTTTTGATACGTCAGTTGACTATTTGTAAAGATTCTACCACCGGTTCGGAAGGCAGGTTCTGCTGAGAAGATACCGGCAAGAAACTCAACAGTTGCTCTTTTGAAAAAGTCATACAGTATTACAATTTACATTTGATAACAATTAAATTACAATTTCTTATAGTTTTATTTCCTGTGTGAAGGTGGAAGCTGATCCAATGGCCTCCAAGCACCTTTGTCGTTAAGGAACTCATCAATAGTGTAGTAACCTCGACTAAGTAAATGTTTTTTAACACATTGCTTAAAGTTGTGCATTGGCAAGTCCATCACAGTCTTGGGGATCTTGTTATAGAAGAGTACACCCAAACCCACAAAAGATTTTTTAACTCTTTGGAGACGATATGCAGAAATAACTAACTTATGCCCGTGTCTAGTAAGACGTGGGTTTAGATCTCCTTTTCGTTTGTACAAATTAATATTTTGTCTCACATAAACTATACTGTTATATATATACTGACAGGCTACTGTTAAAATGCCTATTTCTTTAAACTTTTGACGAAGGGACTCGCGTGATTTTAGTTGATATATTGCTCGAATTGCTCTTTTTTGAAGTACAAATATAGAATGTATATCAGCAGCCTTGCCCCACAACAAAATACCGTAAGACATTACGCTGTGAAAGTACGCAAAATAAACAAGTCTAGCTGTATCAACATCAGTAAACTGTCTTATTTTTCTCACTGCAAAAGCAGCTGAGCTGAGTTTACCTGACAGTTTTTCTATATGAGCACCCCACTGAAGTTTAGAATCCAAGGTCACTCCCAGGAAAACTGTGGAATTCTCTATTTCTAGTGTTTCACCATTGATCATTATAGACTTATCTAATTTTATAACATTTGGTAATGAAAACTCAATACATTTAGTTTTCTTTGCATTTAAAAGTAAGTTGTTAACAGTGAACCAATGCGACACATGCGATATGGCACGGTTTACATCGTCGGAATTATCTTTACTTCTGTCACTCTTAAAAATTAGGGATGTGTCGTCAGCAAACAGTACTATCTCACAGATGCCGCTAACATGGTGTGGTAAATCGTTTATGTACACTAGGAATAGAAAAGGACCCAGAATTGAACCCTGTGGGACGCCCATTGTGTTAGAAAAACCGCTTTGAATTTCACAACTTCACGGGCCTTAGTATTTTTTAATTCCAACTCGATACTTCCACGTGTTTCCGCGATAAGGCGTCTTAGGTCTTCGTAGACAGACAACAAATAAATCCTATTAATATATCCTCCAACATAAACCGACTTTTCAAAAGTGCTTGTAAACTAAGCCCAATTGAAATAAATTAATTTTAACTTTGACTTATAGGGTTCCGTGTTTTATTTGGAGGTACGGAATCAAAAACAAAAAATCAAACTCACGGTTTACGATAAGTAGTCGTAGTACTGAGCCAGCTCCCGGCTAATAAGGTCGGTAGTGTCAATAAATCAGACTTCGCTAGTCGCACACTTGCTTGGGTGCGGGTCGAGTTACCGAGCCGATTAGTGCACTAATCGCCAGTGATTGACCCGCCAGTGGCTTTGTGGGCTCCTGCTCCATACACGTGACTGTACCTACTCACTCACTGACTGACATACTGTAGTACATGACCAATATTTGTTACTGTGCTCATCCGTGGAAGTAGTCATCTCGTTATCAACCCATATTCGGCTCACTGCTGAGCTCAAATATCCTCTCAGAATGAGAGGGGTTAGGCCAATAGTCCACCACGCTGGCCCAATGCGGATTAGCAGACTTGACATGCAAAGAATTAAGAAAATTCTCTGAGCAGGTTTCCTCACGATGTTTTTCTTCACCGTTTGAGACAAGTGGTATTTAATTTCTTAAAATGCACACAACTGAAAAGTTGGAGGTGCATGCCCCGGACCGGATTCGAACCCACACCCTCCGGAATCGTAGGCAGAGGCATATCTACTGGGCTGTCACGCTCTATCATTTCTATCTATCATAGTGCTACCGCAGCTATTTTCTGTCACCACACTGCATCACTAATTTGTGAAGTTCACTCCCAGGAGTGGTTTAAGATTTGTGTTGAGCTATGAAGTAAGTAAGTATTACGCTTTTCTATAATCTAAACCTAGCGGACCCGGTCAAGCTTCGCTTTGACATATGTGCATTTCTTCCCTACCTACTCTACCTGTACCCTACCTAACCTACCCCTACTCTACCTACCCTAACTTCCAACCCCCATGGTGAAGTGGCGGATTACAAAGGGACAAAAATTAGTCTATGTCACTCTCCATCCTTTCAAGTATCTCCACCTAAAAATCACGTCAATTCGAAGCTCCGTTTCGCCGTGAAAGACGGACAAATAAACATACAGACAGACACACAAAGATTCACATTTATAATATTAGTAAGTAGTATGGATAAGTCAGTATAAAAAGTTGTGGATTAAAGATAGGAAGTTGGTGGTATAAAGCCTCGAAATCCCTGTCATTATGATTACCATGGTAATGATCATTAGAGTGACACTCTCTATCTGACTACAATTTAGCATTGGAGCTTGTGTGATAGGTCTAAGCCACATATCTGCTTCTTTCATCCTTTTCCTGTAAGGATAGAGGTTTGGTTCTACCGTTGACCGTTTAAGTAAACTGATCCTGGCTAAAAAATTCTACAAGTGATAATACGATGAGATAAGTCGATGTCTGCCGTCTATACTTAGTGGTCGCCGACCTCAGTAGTCAGATGAAACTTTAAGGAGAAGATAAGTGAGATAATTAACGACACAGCTAATCGTACCCCCTGCCAATGAGTACCACAATGTGTGTATCGATACGCCCGCGCGGCAGAAGGCATTGTTTGCAGCCCGACCCGAGACAAAGCGGGTCCATTCGGAGGCATAACAATAAAAAATCCCTCCGCCACGAGACCTCCGTCCCTCCCCGCCCTTCGCTTCCCTCCCCGGAGCCGAGATAAGATAGCGCGTTATTCCTAACCCATTTGTATTATTGGCAGATGAGCGGTCACTACGGGTTTACGATTAATTTTCACTTTTGAAGACTTTAATTCAGATTTTTTTATTCTTAACATAAAAAGAATGGTAGGTAGGTATGGCATTTCCTTTTATTTATGTTTTCTGACGTTTCAAAGGTACTTGTAAACTAAGCCTAGAAATAAATGAATTTTGAATTTCATTTTAATTTTTGTACATCTGTTATTATGATGAAAAAAAATTTTATTTTAAGCTAGATATTAAAAATTAAATAGATTTTGTGTCCCCCGATATAGAAATCTGAAAATAGGTACATTATTCAATGAAAATCTATTCTCTGCACGAAGCTTTAGCACTAAGTACATTACGTACATTGTATTAAAATCATCACGAAATTCATAAAATAAGGAACAAAAGTTCCAAGGGCGGCTGTGGTATAAAATAGAACTAGTAGAATTACTTATAATATTCTTGCCAACAAGCAAACACCTGCGACTCTATCTGCTTTTTTCTTCGTCAGTCGTTCCATCCGTAATATTCCGTTTTTTCCTTGACATTTCTGACCTTTAATCTCAATAAAACAACAAACTATAAAAGTTTCTTGCTTCATCTACTTTCAACTACATAACCACACTGGATATATCGATAATAGATACAATTAAAATTATTCCCATAAAAATATAAAGAAGTCATACCGATATCTCACGAACGGCGATGTTAGAATTAACATCAAATGCTATGTTCTTATTTTGATTTCCCTATGAAAACAGCATGAAAAATCTTATTTCGAGTTAAAGTTCGAGAGTCGATGGTAAGGACCCTTATCAGCTCTAAGCTTCACGGAGCAAGCGTGGCTGTGAGACATTACTCAGATTAATTTGGGCCTAATGAAGTGCCCCAGTGTCCGAACCTTACAGCCAATCCCTTCTCTATGTGCCCGCTATACGCCCGCTATATGCCCGCTATGTGTCACTGTGTATGTATTGAGGCGCTTTCTATTACATTATCGCGGAGTTATAGATCTTTTAGTGTTGGAATTCGGTATGTGTGTTGTTCCAAGTAGCGTTGGAGCAGCGTGGTGGGTCTAAGCCCCATATACCCTATAATGAAGGAGATTTAAAGTTGAAAGTTGAAACAGGCTGATAGCGATGAATTTCAGAATGTGAGTTACCTTTAAAACGCATAAAGCTTTGTAAAGTTTATAGTACCTATATTTTTGTTCAAGTGCTTAGCTTGTTAGATTACGGTCCAGGGTTTAAGTCCTGGGTCAGTAGAAAAATACATTGTTGCGGTTCTACAAATAGTCAATAGTAGCCTGCAGTTAGGATGTCGACTAAAATTTGTAAAATCATTGGTCCTGCGCTAATCTCTCTATCTCTATGATGGTGGCGAAATTAAGAAATGAGAAAGAAGTAGTAATACTGAGCTGTTCCATTCTTCTAAGAAACTTTCTGTAAATAAATTTTGGTTGAGAAGTTGGTGATGTCACGGCCCCATGCCTCGGAGAGTGCGATCACTGTCATTTGACAGTCATTGTTAAAGAATTAAACACCGCCACAAAGAGTTAAAATGCGCCAACTCGCATTGGACCTAGCGTGGTTGGTTTGAGCTGAGACTGATTATTATGATAATGAGAAGTTAAGTGATAATGAAGTGGAAGACAGGACGACCAAGACTCGGCCATAGTAAGACAAGTAAACTGGTGGGACTTTGACAAAGAAATATTTTATTAAAACAGGAACTGTAGGGTCTTACCAAGTGCGGAGTCCAGAGTGACCAGAGAGAGGAGCCTGGGTACCTACCACTTATTTATATACTTTAGTTAAGCGGAGAATCGAAACCAACTTTCTGTTTATAAAGCAACGCATCCAAACCACGTTCAACATCAAAATAAGCTAACCAAAGAAATTTAGTTAATCTTCAAGATCTCAACTATTCACAACTGCGACTATGTGCCGACTCCCGAGAGATCACTTGAACAGAAAGAGAAATGTTTCCACCATAATCACACGGCTATATTTAGACGTTTTTCAAAATGTGCAAACAAAAATAAGAGTCGCTCATTTTTGACATTTGGGTCAAGGGAACGCAAAGGAGAGGTGTAGCCCGCGACCCGCGCCTCTACCCGCTGCCTCCTACACCGGCTTCTTAAACAATACCTAAGGCTGCTATCCATCGGAGTCGGCTAGAGAAACTATAATAATATTATAATGAACTCATTTATAATTTTAAACTATAGATAAGTCAGCTTCGTGATAGCCCTGTGGATATAACCTCAACCTCCGATTCCGGAGAGTGTGGGTTCGAATCCGGTCTGGGGCATGCACCTCCAACTTTTCGATTGTGTGCATTTTAAGAAATTAAATGTCACGTATCTCAAACTGTAAAGGAAAACATCGTTCGGAAACCTGCATACTAGAGTATTTTCTTAATTTTCTACGTGTGTGAAGTCAGCCAATCCGCATTGGGCCAGCGTGGTGGCCTAATGGCCTAACCCCTCTCATTCTGAAAGGAGACACGAGCTCAGCAGTGAGCCGAATATGGGTTGATAACGATAGATAAGTCATGTCCCTACAAAATTACCGCAAAAAGTGATCCGAATTTAGCTACACCACTGAGCGCACACATCCACAATTTTGTTTTTAATTCCATTTAAATATGGTTAAATAGTTTTTACATTTCCTGACCACATTATAGACACTATTTAAGTATTTTTTGTTTAAACAACGTTGTTTGATAAGCGACTAATTATAATTAAGTAAATTTTCCAAGTTTTCCACGCCTCAGTTTTGATGCGCTAGCGCCCCATCTCTATAAAATATCATTGAATGAACTAAACAAATAGTTTATTTTCAAAGCTATGCTTAGCTTCATATATTACTCCAAGCACTTCCGATATTGATAGGGGTTAAGAGTTTCTTAGCAATCATACGAATACATTTTATAGCAAATATCTATATTTAAGACGATTACGTATATTTAGTTTGTTTATTTTCATAATATAGATTATAGATATTATAAATAGATGTCTTTCTTTATACAACACGCCAAAAAGAAACAACCTTAAGAAAGTCACGTCACTTGGATATTAATATTTTAAAGCACATTAGTTACGCCGACGTAGCCAGCGGTGGACGCGCAGCATAACACGTGAAGCGGTGAGTGGTCGCGGCTCGTAATTTGGGCTCTTCGCGACTCTTTCCTCAACAGCCTTTAACGGCCCCGTTACCGCGTTACCGTTACCTACGGGCTTGTAATTATACTGCTTGACTTCTCTGCGGGGTAAAAATGTGTAATATGTATATTATAATCAATACATATAAATAAAATTGAAGTGTTTGTCTGTGATTCTAGGATATCTGTTTTCTCAAGTGTTTATAGTCATTTACACGACACCAAAACACAAACAAGCATTTTTAAAATTTTTGTCTGACTTAATTTTTGTTTGTCCGAGATAATCTTTGGAAAGGCTGAACCGATTTTAATTGGACTAGGTACTCTGGAAGATAAAGGAGGTTATTGAGCAACATATATATAGGCTACGTATATGTATATCGAAAAAATACATAGTGCCCGTGGGATTTGTTAAAAACTGAAATTTTTAATAAATGAAAATAACTTTTTCACTACTCTTGCTCAAAAACACTGTCATATTACCACTCCACGGGGTTAAACGAGCATATTAGCCTCTAGGGGCTAAAGTAATTTTGTTTTTTTAATTCTTGTCTGTTACGAGTACTAGCCTACTATAAAACGGAGGAGGTTTTATTCGAAAATTGAATCATTATAGGTAAGGCTCTGATTGTTTTGAAAAATAAATGCAGCGTTCTTGTCTGTGGAATGCGTTCATTTTTTTATTTAATTTTTATTGAAGACATGGGACATCCTTTACGGTGTAATACCTTTGCCTTTTTCTCATGTGAAAAAAATAAAATTAAAAAGCGAGAATTTAAAAAACAAATAATACATACTTGATTTAATTCAGAAAATAATTGTAAATTTGTGACTGTAACTTTCATATATTTCAACATGAATTGTTATTAGTGTCTTCATCTACTGAGAATGGTGATCCTAATTTGGAGATGGATGAAATTTTCAATCTGTTACCATCAAAGTCCAGACGCATTTACTTAAATACTTACCTACGAAAAATTTAATAAGTGAAGAAAACAACAACAAATGGATTCACTTACGAAAGGAGTTTTTAAAAACTATTATCTCCCACGTTTACCTCATATACTCGTCATTCAGTAGTCGGAAATTATGTTACCGGGTAAAAGCATCTCTCATAATATCCAAAATTGTAGACTTTGTACATTTTATTTTCAATTAAATAAATCATTGAATATTGAACTAAACTATTTTATTTTCTCGCAATCGTAGTGAAAAGCAGAGTGTAACACGTGGGGCTAAACCCATTATATACTCGGTTTCTATTTAGGCGGCCTAAAAATACCTCGCATATAATGGGTCTTTTTAGTCCCTTCTATAACAATCTACTATTTTTAATAAATAAACACTAGTTATTTAATAATTAACGTTTTCTTTTACCCTCTGAAATATTCATTGTTTCAGAAAAACTTCTCGCCTTTCGACGATAAAGACAATCTCGCGTACTTACAGTAAAGTGATTGTTCTTTTGTTCCTACATTGAGTTAGTAGAAAATGAGTAAATAATTTATTTATATAAAAATTAAGAATGACTGGCTTCTGCGAAAATCTTTCAATATCGACAAAAACTCAATAAAATTTAAGAGAATAAAATCGTTTAAATGTAATCAAGCGGCTATACGTGACGGAGTACAATAGGAGGGGAAGAGCGGAAGACGGACGAAGTCGGGGAACAATAATTTCCTTATTTATTCGGAGTGGCAAAATATTTGATTGCGCTTGTTTTGTTGTCGCGAGCCGACGCGGGAAATCGGAAATTGAGTAATGGCACTGTTACCCCGCGCTACCCCGCGCTACCCCCCTCCTCGTGATGTCTCGAGCTAAAGAAATCCAAGAACAAGTATCGGATTTAGGCATCTGCCCTTATAACCCCAAGATTAAAGGGGTCGTCAGTAATACCTACTTTTAGTAAGGTTTTAGACTAGGTTTTAGGCATCAATCAATAAATAATAAATAATAAATCATAAATTGTAAAAAATGGAGGTTGCCTCCTCCAATACGGGCTTGCAATGAGTCCTAAAGGTAGGCAGTGTATTGTTGCATCTATGGTGCACGGTACTGGCTGTGTAGGATTTTGTCGCTGTATGTGAGTCTTGAAAATGATCATCACTGTCTTTTACTGACCTACTAGCGGACGCCCGCGACTTCGGCCGCGTGGAATTTACTTTTTCACAAATCCCTCGGGATCCATGGAATTTTTCGGGATAAAAAGTAGCCTATGTGTTAATCCAGACTATAATCTATCTTCTCTTCAAATTTCAGGCGATTCGGTTCAATAGCCGAGGCGTGAAGAGTAATAAACATCAAAATGATAAGTTTTTCGTAAATCTAGTGAATCTAAGGACTTTTTTCGGAATAAAAAGTAGCCTATATGTTAATCCAAAATAAAATCTATTTCCATTCTAAATTTCAGCTAAATCAGTTCAGTCGTTGCGGCGTTAAAGAGTAACAAACATCCAAACATACATCCAAACATCCATACAAACTTTCGCATTTATAATATTAGTAGGATTGTAAGACCAGGCCTCTGCCGCTTCCATCTTAGACTGCATCGTCACACATCAAATAGCATTCAGAGGTTTATTTATCATTTGTATAAAAAATTCTCTTTTAAACTCTACAGATATAGTAAATACAATACAATGAAAGTGTCGATCTGTGCAGGAAGGCACTTATCGCCGCACAAAATGGCCGCCTCGCCCGCGGCCGCTGATTGGGACAATTACAGAAAGTCGCTGAATAAGTATGTACTTAACATTATCACAAATTACTATATAATTTTACATCTTTTGGTATTTTTATAGCTTCTCTGGTACTGTTCGTAAGTGGAGGTTTTGAATGGAGAGGTTTTGGGTTCGACTGGTTTGTTTTTGGTTTGTGTATAGAATAATTGGCTCATACAGGTTTTGGCGTGGCCAGTGACCATCCTACCGGCAGCGATGTAACAGCCTACGCACCTACCTCCCAGGGGCGTAGCTACCGCCGTATCAGCGATGTGTGATGAGTTCCTTAATGATAAAGATGCTTGGAAGCCGTTGGATCAGCTTCCACCTTCACACAGGAAGTAAAACTATAAAAAATGTAAACAGTAATTGTTATCAATTGTAAATTGAGAGCTAATTGCTACCTACGCCATGCGATTAATCTTACAAACTAATATCTCTTCTAACTTCCAACTGATATCTCTTCTTTTGCTATAATATTAGACTGCATTGTTACCTAATTATCATTAGACGAAACAGCAACCAAAGTATAACTTATCGTTTAATTAATAAAATTGTAAGGAATGAACAAGTTAGAAGCTTTTCCCTTAAATTAATTATTGAAGAAAGTACATGACCTACCATTTCAAAATCTAAAATATAAAATTCTCGTCTTGCGGTGTTTGTTACCGAAATCCAGCAAAATGGCTGGGTCGATTTTAATAAAACTTACATACGACACTAAATTTAGACTTGTCTACCATCCACCCCTAACCCCAAAAATTAAAGAATACTCAATAGTCGAAATGTGCCAGCTGATATGGACGAAATTCAACTAAGAATCCTGGTTAAAGGATTTGTCAACAAACTTGGGCATTGAAATTCATTCCAGAAACACAGATGTAGGTAAACTTATATTATCTATTAGTTGGTTTCGGGTTGTCGTCCACAGGAGCAGCTGTGGATTACGCGAAACAAGTGCACAGTGGACGCGCAGCCTAACGCTGTCCGCTGTTTGCGGAGCCAAAACCAACAGCGCTCTCTAGTTTTCAATTCCGAAAAAAATGATGTACAAATACCGCGAAATAATCCGAATCATTCAACTCAAAACAATCATACACTTGAAAATATTTCAGACTCGCTCGCGTGGGCTTTTTTTTATTTTTCCATTTTAATTTCCTCGATATTTCCAACTCAGGAACCGTATTCTATAGTCTCGATACCTGAAAAATGCATACAACGCCACATGCGATTGTGGACTTTAACGACCGTTATTTGCGCAATAACCGCGTTCTTTATTGCTTAATCCTGTTGTGATATTGCATCTCGCTCTGGCGCAGTGTATCAGTGCGGGAGGGGGGATGTTGTAACCGACATGTCAATTACTTAGGGAGTCTGAATTGGCTTTTGTTTCTAGTTCCAATGCGCGGAATGTTTGCGGTCTGAAGTCATACTTGTCGTTTGTTGGCTTATTGCATTGTCGATGGAATTAATAATAATCGCTTCTATGAGGGGCCTGCGTACAGTACGGCTCCTCGGTACGACTTCTACCGCCACGACTGAGTCTGCCGACAAGATAGGTATGTCAGGCAAAAGTAGCATACGATCCGTGGGCCGCTACGGTTGACAGACTGCTTGCAGGCTGAGTGTATCGAAACATGAGACAGAGTTCGAACCGCCACATCGCTACATTTGCCGTAGAAGAGCAGGACGCAAGCGGCTTGCTCACGACTGTCATTTGCATCCTTGACGAGGACCTCCGGATGACAGATACGGGGAATCTGTCACTGGACATCCTCGAGTTGTTGACGTTTTTAGTGTTCCTGAAGCGATTTCAATAAGATAACAGCTTGATAACGAGTGCCGCTGGTTGGGCTGCGGTAGTTTATGAAATGTTCTCGTTGCTGAGTCAACAGATGGCGTGTCGGAACATCGTGGGGTTTTAGTCGGTTAAAGTCCGACATAACCTTCTTGCCTCCCCGTGGTGAGGCAAGAAGGTATCCGTGAGGATTTCCCCACGTTAAAAAAAAGCAAAAATGACACAAAAGTTTCAGAAAACACGCACTGAATTATTTGATGTAGTATGTTTTTGGACCCATGAGATCGCAAACGAGGGTCGACACACTCGTAGCTCAAATGTAAATCTATACTTATAATAAATCTGTAGAGAGGTCAATTCTGTACATGAAATATATTTCCAAAATAACTATCAGGGGGTGGTTAGTGATCGATACTGATGCCAAAAATGCAATCAGTAAAATTTTTGTCTGTCTGTCTGTCTGTCTGTCTGTCTGTCTGTCTGTCTGTCTGTCTGTCTGTCTGTATGTTCTTTATAGAAACAAAAACTACTGGACGGATTTTAACGAAACTTGGTACAATTATTCTACATACTCCTGGGCAGGTTATAGTATACTTTTCATTACGCTATGATCAATAGGAGCAGAGCAGTGAAGAGAAATGTTGAGAAAACGGGAGAAGTTACTCAGTTTTTTAAGCTTCCGTCGCGTGTACAGCCTTAATGGTTAAAGCTACATAGAAATAATGTATGACGGAAATGTTCTCCTTAAAATTATCTATAAAAAAACAACAGCATCTATCTTTTATATCTATCTTTTATGCTTGACTCACAATAACACGTGTAAGTCCCAATAGCTTAGCAGTTCGGAGCTTTCTAATTATATTTGTCTACTCTTATGTTTATAACACTCATCACTCATTCCTAATAAGAAAGTTAACATTATAACCTATTCAATAAAAAAAGAATCATAAAAATCGCTAAAGAAACACCAAAGTTATACAAGAAATATGCTAAGCCATTGCGCGCGTAAATACTAATTCATGCTATATGGATTATTTTTGTGTAACGGTTCCCGCGCTCGACACGACTCGCGGTGGGAGGAATAAATAACGAAGTGCAGCCTTAATGAGTAGGGTAGGGGTAGGGTAGGGTAGGGGTAGGGTAGTGGTAGGGTAGGGGTAGGGTTGGGATAGGGTAGGGTAGGGGTAGGGTAGAGGTAGTTTAGGGTAGGGTAGGATAGGGGTAGTTGAAAGTTTAGAACGACTTTCACGCGGACGAAGTCGCGGGCGTCCGCTAGTAAACAATATACCGAAATCAGAAATACATCATATTTTGTTAACTTATTGACTGCTTATGACGCATTTGGTCTGAAGATTACTGGGATTCGGGTTTGGTGCGGTGCATAAAAAGCCTCTTTATTACTTTCTGATATGAGGGTGAGATACATCATTATCAGCCAAATTCAACGGCCCAATTCAAAGGTGATGAAGCTTAGACTCACCACGCTCCTCCATTGCGGACTGGCGAGATTAACGGGGTAATGTTTGATTCTTTAACGACTGCATTATCAGAAGGCAATAGCCCGGACCAACGGCTGAAGTGCTCTCATATAAGGAAGCAGGCCTGGTCCTATAGTGGGCCGTTGAAAAAGAATGATAATGATGATGACAGAATACAGATACAGCGACCACTTCATCCATAGGCCATCAAATAATGTTAAGTATTTATATTTGTCTGCTTGTCTCGTAAAGTTCACTCGAACGTGCGCTCGTTGAGACCCATCAATGCACCTCTGCTCGGCAGTCGGCAGGCCGACGCAATAAGTTGCACACAAAAGCGCACTAATTAACAGAGCTCAAGTATTTTATATCGCAGGTTTGCTGAGCTCTTAATAGCTTTTAATGTCTCCCTCGACTCCGTATCAATAGGAATGTAGTAACAATAAAGAGCACGGATCAGAGATATTCAATCAGAATTTAGAAATACCATTTTTAGATAAATCAACGGTTTTTTAATAACATTAGTAAGTTTTATATTGTAACTTCATTCATCATCACTGCTAGATATTTTGTAAACAATTCCTAATCTCATTGATTGCAACTTCATCATTATTAGCCGGCACTGGATATAGGTCTTGTTAGCACTGCCAATACCAAGGTCCTGCGCCACTTGCATGCAGCGGCTTTCTTGAGCGTATACCCGCATAGCGCTGACCAGTACGGAATTGCCTGTAATTCTGTAACCTTGGGATTCCGCTTCAGCTTTGCGGTTCATTGAGCTGTGTAACTTTACTTCTTCTGTGCACCTCCTTATTGTGATTTGTGATTCGATAAATTTTTCGCCCGCTTTGTTCTCTGCTAAATTTTAAATTCATCGACAGTTAAAGTTGCGAACTTTCGTGCTGTTATTTTAGAATAATAGGCGCTGTTTTTGAACAATCACATCCTTCAGACACAGCAAAGTTGTGAAATAAGCATGATGGTGGTACTTCCCCGAAGAGTGTCCTATCTGGCAGCTGGCGCTGAGCGCGATGTCAGCGGGCGGCACTAGAGCGCTCTCGGGCGATGCAGAGCGATGCTTTAATTGGACGCCCTCTGTCGGCGCTGGCGGGAACTAATTGATTTCGTTACGCTGCGGCTGACCCGCCGCCCGACATCGCCGGACGTTGGACACTTGGTTAGAAAAAGTGTATTTGTGTTTGTAAGATATTTTGTTGGCCTCGCTGGTCCAGTGTTTAGTTCCTCGGTCGGGCTATACTTATGAGGTACTGAGTTTTCCTTTCTTCCAAGATATTTTCAGTTAAAATTCACAGCCTGTAGTTGGGAAGTTGGTGGTGTTACCTCTGAACACTGGTGGTGGTTTAGAGAATACGGTAAGCCGTCGCCCCGGGCACTAACACCTGATAGTGTTTAAAGAATTGAACATTATCAACACGCCAACTCGCATTGGAGTAGCGTGGTGGGTCTAAGCTCCATATCCCCTCTCCTATAAGGAACAAGGCCTGACTTAACTACCGCAACATATTACTCAACTGGGAAAATTCCATTGAAAAACCAAGGAAATACGTACTGAACTGTTTAATCTTTATCTGTTTATAGATAAAAGCAGCAAGCATGCACGATTCACACGTCGGCGTTTTAAAATGCAGAACAAATCCCGCGACGCGCTGCAAATGACGGCATAGCATACTACACTTAGTGCCGTATGAATGTTGCTATCAAGTTGAAATGAGCTCTTGGGACTGTTAATGCTTAAGTAAAGAGGTCCTGGGTTGGATTCCTAGCTCATGTCAATATACAATTGTAGGAAATAAGTAGTCTTGAAAGGATATGACGTCACACAACTATCTCGTGTTGGCTCGTCCCGACGCTAGAAGGCGCTGGTTGTTTCCGTGCAGAGCGGAAGTGGTTGGGGGAAGACACTGGTGTTACAAGGCGCTCGTCGTTTCAGTGTTCTAGAGGTGGTCGATCCGCCAACATCTCTCGTGGATTAATCTTTCTTGGATTACGCTGAATTAGGCACAGAGAATGTCTCTCTGTCTCGAGTAGTGAAATCTTTTTTTATTTTGGTTACATTTTGATTTGATTTGTTAATTAAATTAGGACAATTTAATTAACAAATCAAATATTGTGAATTTTTGTTTCAACATTAGTTTTTTTTTATTTTTAAAATCCACTTTTGAGTAGTTTGCTGACTAAATTTAATATTCTCGTGGTTAGTACCTACCTTCTTTCAGCAAAGGCGTAAGTACCGCCAAGTAATTTAGCGATCCTATATGATGCCGATGATAGTGAGATGATTCTCAACACAGAGGTCCTAGATTCGAGTAAATATAGGATTTATATCATCATCATCAACAGCCAATGGACGTGCTGCTGGACAAACCCCTCTTGCAAAGATTTCCAAACACAACGGTCTCGAGCCGCGGGGGCCCGTGCCCACTCTAGAATGGACCTGACCCACCCTAGGATTCTGCGCTACCGATATGAATTTTTATTATGATACTAATAATAGACTTGATGTCGGGTGCCAGGCCCTAGGAAATAATCCTAGATACGCCGTGGTTAGTACTACTCTACCGGCAAAGACGTACCACTAAATGATTTAGTTTACATATAGGTATGATACAGCGTAGAAATTTTTAGAGACATGGGTACCTACATTAAACCTATTCATATATTTAAAGTTAACTTGTTAGGTGAGCCGTGATAGCCCAGTGGATATGACCTCTGCCTCCGATTCCGGAAGGTATGAGTTCGAGTCTAGTCCAGGGCATGCGCCTCAAACTTTTCAGTTGTGTACATTTTAAGAAATTAAATATGACGTGTTTCAAACGATGAACGAAAAACATCGCGAGAAAACCTGCATACCAGGAAATTTTCTTAATTCTCTGCGTGTGTGAAGTCTGCCAATCCGCATTGGACCAGCGTGGTGGACTATTGGCCTAACCCCTCTCATTCTGAGAGGAGACTCGAGCCGAATATTGGTTGATGATGATGATGAACCTGTTACCATCTTAGACTGCAACGTCATCTTAAAATTAGACATAAGGCAGTAGGCTGGACCTTGACAAATAGTCAAACTGAACCTTTCTTATGCGACTGTAAACTAAACCTTCATGAAGTTAATGAATTTTGATTTTGATTTTTGATTGAATTACAATGAGTCCAGTAATGAGTACGCAGGACGCAAAGTGTAAGCTAACACAGACGCGCAAACAGGCGACTGTCAACAACTCCTCTACTTCCATCACATGCTCTCTGCTGACGCGAGGTAAACGTGCCAGTTATCGGTCACTTACTTTTGTCATGGGTTTTAAACTAAAACAAAGCTGTATTATATAATGAACTGACGTATTAGATGTATTAGCCACTGTTACTCGTAGGCAGAACAAATGGTTATTTCTGAAATGGTAAACCAAATAAAATTGTTATTAAGAAAATACCCTAATCAAAAATTGTGGAGCCATGCGTACCTTTAAACTTTGGTATAAAAACAGTTGTAAGGAGAAATATAATATTAAGCATTTTCTAATCTAACCGATATTAAGACCTTAACATTGTTTTTCATCTAGCATGGTTGTCGTCTAGCACACTTCCACCCATTCGCATTGGAACACGGGGATAAAATATAACCTATAATAACATTACTCATAAATAACGTTCCTTCCTTTTAGTTTTTATTAGATTTAGAGATTACCCCAATAAACTCACAAAATTTACCTCTTTAATATAAGTAATAATAAGACTAGCAGACACTCCGTGGTTTCATTCGCTTAGTACCCTTTCCCTTTTCCGGAATATAGGGATAAATTGTTAAAGCCCACGATACTCACAACTAACGTGGCTTTATATTAGCATTAAGAATTTTCAAAATCGGTCCCTTTAAAACCCCAAAAAGTTTTTCCAGCGCAAGTGTCCACAGCGCGCGCGTACCCGACCGCGCCGTCTATTAACGCGCATTAATTGTTAAAGCGTGGCGGCCATTTTGATTGGATATTAGCTCGCAGATAATTGTGTCAACTAAATTACCCGCCGCTTATTTGCGATGGACGAATTTAGAATTATTTACATTTTGCGCCAGGACTAGCGGAAACTCATAGACGGAGCGACTGCCACCAGAAAATTTTATTTCATGAAAAAAGAAATCCTGTTCACCAATTTTATTGTAACGTTGAACCAAACTGCACCTTATGTCCCATAATACTTAGAGTATGCCGTTTTCGAGTTACCTGCTTCCACAAATTATCTCAGTACTTAATTTCTGTTTTTAGTTGTATTTTATGCAACACCGCTAGTTGTACTATTTTATTTAATATTTCGACTGAGTTGTGAGTATCACAAAAGTCTGCTAGTTTAATAGAGGCGATAAAATATATGACTTACAGACCCAGTAGATAAATCATATGAACTAAATAAATCAAATCATATGAAAAAATACAGGAGAAATATAAGTTCAAATTTGGCGGGCTTGCAAAATTACATAAAAGTCAGTGTTATACGACAATAAAGTGGTAGTGAGTTTTGTCAACACTTTTGAGAAAACCATTCTATCTATGTTTTTTATCTAGTCAATGTGGTACACTCAAAATACTGCACTGCAGCCCTCACTGATCACGGGCATTTATAACATGGGAGATGCATGGCGCGCATTTATTTACTGCCCAAAAACAGCACCACCGCAGCTCTCGCTGTATTGTGTACCTCGTATGGCTTGGCGCGCTCGGCGCAGTTGGGAATGCCTAGCTTTATGACTGGGGGATTCAATCGTCATACTTAAGTTTTTATATTTGGTTTGATCGTACCTTACCATGCTACTCCATAGCAGCAAATAAAAATCCTTTACGAATTAAGCATTCCTGATACGATGCGAAACTTTACAACTTCGCATTACCATCAAATATTTTTATTAGCCAATTGACAGAAAACAGGCTGTAGTACTTAAAGGTTGATTTGATTATCTTAAGGTTAATGATCACTATCGGAAGTTATTGATATAGATCCGAGCCGATGGCCGTACTCCCGGAGGCACGGGAAAATATTAGGTACCTTCAATTTTCCAAACTGTGACTGAAGTTTTCTTGCTTAAAATATATAAACCCAATATATCCGATGTAGGAGTCAAACTTCCTAATCTTTAACTAACGAGGCATTAGAACTAAGAAAGTTTTAGCTTTATTCGATGTATCGACGAGCTCCTCTAATACCCGTAACAACGGCGTACAAGTTCGCATAGTATTTGTTTAGTTTATCGTTCAAGTGCAGTGTAGCGCTTGCCGGTGAGTGTTCGCCGCAAGTTCCTGAGACCGTGTCGAGATCAATTAGAGGCTCTAGCGGCGCTAAGTCCGCCTACAGCTATTATGTGCCGTGTTGCTTAGCGCGCTTCACACTGGTTACAATAAACGCGGCGCTGATCTAACGAATATCATTTAGTCACCCCGTAGACAACAAGCCGAGTTATTGCAGCTTTCGTTGACATTACTCTTTGGAGAATAAACTACAGAGAGTACCTACATATTAAAGAGCATTTACCTGATGTATGGTAGAGCATAAATTTTGTTTTTGCCTTTGGTTATATAAATATGAAAATTGGTATGTACACCTATTGGTATTGGTATGCGTTCTATTAGTTAAATGTAAAGCATAATATATATATATTTTTTTTATAATATCACCCGCATATTTAAACCATTAAATGTAAATGTAATTTTCCAAATTACTCGTATAGTCACGGAAATAAGTAAAGACATGTCAATTTGTCAATGTAAATACGGTTAAAAATGGATTGAAAATTTAAATTAATTTCAACCTTAAATGTCGTGGGCGTCTACTAATATTAATCTTAACCAATTTTAAAAGAAGATAAGACCTTTTCAAACTTATTTCACACATTACAAAGCTACACCCTTATCGAGTAACAGGCTACATTTGATCCTCAGTTTTCCACGGAAACCTGAACTACGCGGGCGAAACTACGGGGCGTCTGCTATATTTTATATGTATAAATAAAAGCGACAGGGCCAACGCGGTCAGTGTGAAACACCTCGAGACAGTTGTTCAGTTAGAGCAGACGTCGATAAATCGCCGCAGTCTGAGATGACACCGCTTGGTCAACGTTCGGTGACTTATAGCATTATTAAACTCCAAGTCAATGTGCAAAGTCCAAAATATTTTGAAAAGTCAACATTCCTCATCATCATCTTTCTCACTCATTCATGAGGAAAGTAGAACTTACTCCCATCACGCTGTTTCAATCTGCATTGCTTAGGGTGATTATCTTTGGCACTATGTGAACGAATTTCATAATCATCACATCAGCCGATAGACGTCCACTGCTGGATATAGGCCTCTTGCATGGACCTCTAAGCACAACGATCTCGAGTCAATAAATTTACCTTCCGATAAATCGTTACCGTTTAGTAACGATTCATATAATTTTGTTTGTGTCTGCTTTTTGCAGGGAATACCTATTCTTAAAAGTAAAATTTATAGACAAAAAGTAATAGACAATCAAACATACAATATAATTTATTATTATTGGAATAGGCACGATGAAAATTCGTATTTCAAAGTGTGCTAAACAATTTCAATAAAGTAAAGCAGTGTTAGTATTCAATAACAATTTCCAGCGCGGAATTACTTTCATAGTTGGAGTCGAGCGGAGGTCAATTTCGTTAAACTAAATATTATCACAAGTTTCAAGTTCGGACGACTAATGGCCGAAGTTCGGCCGATCGTCCGCAGCGACTTGATAGCCCATCACTAGCGGCTAGCGATATCTATTCGTTACTAATCTACTACGTCACTACCGAACTTATTTAAAGCCAAAAAGAGAGTCTTTTGTAAGTCTGACATGTATGCACCGTAGCTCTTAAACGGGTGAGCTTAATGGTTGCGGTGATTTTAATTGAAAGGTTTTCCAGCGATGGTTTTTTTATTTTTTTACAAGTTAGCCCTTGACTACAATCTCACTTGATGGTAAGTGATGATGCAATCTTAGATGGAAGCGGGTTAACTTGTTTGATGTAGGATGAAAATCCACTCCCCTTTCGGTTTCTAGACGACATCGTATTGGAACGCTAAATCGCTTGACGGTAGAGTGGTAACTAGGCTGAAGCCTCCCACCAGCCAGACCTGGACCAATTAAGAAAACCTTAATCCGCCCAGCCAAGGATCGAACCCAGGACTCCCGTCTTGTAAATCCATTGCGCCACGGAGGCCGTCAAGTGGTGGTTCTTACGTTTCTTTCCATTTCTTCGTTTCCAGATAGGTCTAATTAAAATTGGTTCATCCATTATCCACAAGACACATCAAATGAACAATTGAATATTTTCAAAATTACTCGAGTAGGATTATCAATGAAAGAATGTGTGTTACATGAAAATCGGTCAACTTTTTTAGTTTTAATTTGCAGAATTAAAATGTACTTTGTAAAATTTTAAAATTGATATTAGATTTTCCATAAGATAGTGTTACGACGAGCAAAAACCCCGGGCGTGCCGCGTGGCCTGCACTGAACTTTGTGGTCGGCTTATTCTTCCTGAGTTTGCAATTCTAATGCTCGGGCCACGAAACTGTCGCCTGCTCAGCGGGCGTCTTGGTTTATTCGTTACAACAGACAAAACACGACAAACTTCGAGGTACTATCTCTTTCATCGTCCATATGAGAACTACAACGTCACTAGGTCGGTACGGATCTCACTCAGTCTTGAAACTTTGTTTTTTTTTTTTAACTGAACGCAAGCCTTACGAGTACCTACTTCTGTTCTTTGAACCCTCGGGTAAGAATTATAGTTTCAGCCTTCGTTCGAATCCCCCAGTGACCATGTCGGTATCCCATTAAGTATCTTTCGTTAACAGAAATAAAACCGGTCAAGTGCGTATCGGGTCACGCGCAGTGTAGGGTTCCGTAGATTAAGTTAGCTCTTTAATTCATTATGTAATGCACCAAAATATCGATAATGAGAACCCATACCATGGGATAAACGATAAAAAATTCATCTCACTTTGCAAGTAGAGAAGGACCCCACTTCATAATTCCACACTTTTTATTCAAAGTCAAAGTCAAAATTCATTTATTTCAAATAGGCTTAGTTTACAAGCTCTTTTGAAACGTCAGGTAATAATATTAAACTTGAAATAATGGTGATAATAATTATTCGAAAACTTATAGTTAATTCGAAAGTTACGCTCATCAATGGCTTGAATCGTACCTAAAAGATAGAATGCAGTGCACTGAAATATGTAAAATAAATAATAGTGCTAAGAACAAATTTAGATCTAAATTCAGAATAGTTCAGAGAGGCGTGCCACAAGGCAGTGTAATGGGTCCGTTTTTATTTCTAATTTATATAAACGATCTTCCAAAATGTGTAAATCATTCTTGCATTTTATTTGCAGATGATACAACAATATTAATAAAAAATAATAACATTGATCATCAACAGGTTGTAAATGAAGCACTAAATAATGTGATAGAATGGTTGGGACAAAACTATTTAAAAGTTAATTTAGGAAAAACAAAAATTGTGCAATTTCACTCCTATCATTCAAAAAGGGCTCCTTTAAGTGTTCACTACGATAATATAAATATTAGCGAAACTGATATGAGTAAATTCTTAGGAATTATATATGACAAGCACTGTAGTTGGAAGCAACATGTCAATGTTGTGTGCGGTAAATTAAATAAATTCGTTTATGTACTCAGGAGATTAAGAATGACAGTGTCTAAGGAAGCTGCAATAACTGCTTATCATGGCTATGTATCTTCAGTCCTCTCTTATGGGCTTCCTATTTGGGGCAATTCTGTTGACGTTGAAAGAGTTTTTAGGACACAAAAAAAGTGCATTCGAGCTATTTTTGGTGTAGGACCGCTTGTAAGTTGTAGATCACTATTTAAACAGCTGAATATATTACCGCTACCTAGTATGTATGTAAGAGAGATTTGTATTATTGTTAAGAAATACCCTAACTACTTTAAGCATAAAGACGGAAATAACCAAAGATTCCCTCATAAAATATGTCAGCCAAAATGTACCTTATCTATATTCAAGAACAACGCTTACTATATGGCTATAGCGGCCTTTAATAAGCTACCCAGTAAGTTGCAAGCAATGCCTCTCCAAACTTTTAGGAAAGAATTAAATAAATGGCTGCTCGAAAAGAGTTTTTATAATATAAATGAATTTATCAATTTCATGAAATAATTACATTATGACATAAGCAATTTAATCTATTAATTTTCATCATCGATTTATTTTTCATTTTCTTTTTCATTTAAAGTTTTGTTCTGTAAATAGCAAAATTTTATTTATGGTTTATTATAATAAAAATTGATAATAAAAATTGTAATAAATATATGTTAAATTTAGGTTGAAATTTTTATTGTAAATTTTCACATCAAATATAATTATGTTATAAGGATAAATTATTGAAATTAATATTTTAATTGTAAAAATTTTGCATACTGTAATCGGTTGAATGTATAGGTGACTCAATAATTTTAAGACCAAAACATGTACCACATTCTAGCAAATAAATGATTTGATTTGATTTGATTTGATTTACGAGGGTTCCAAATGAGTATTGTACGTACGACTTTATACACATTTTTAATATACATACCTACTCATATTAATTTTCAGCCTTCTAGTAGTAATAGTCTCTGCGATAAGCCGCGAACAGATGGACGGACTTTTTATGGTTCCTTATGGTCGGTTCCTTGTGGAACCCTAAAACGATCTCACTAATTTTGTGACACTACCGTTTCTAATTAGATTACATGATAATTTATATTTGTTTCAACTGTAGAAGTCCTTAAGGAATTCAGCAAAAAATATATTTCTCTTATTTTTTGTAGAATCCCCATTAGGACACTTTTACACAGTAGGATGTTTTAGATTATTATTTGCGTTAAACCTCGCGTTTCATGGACTTCGGGGTATAGGTCGCCTGGCGTTTTCTTCCAAAGTTTGCAATTCCAAGCACTTTTGCTTAGAGTTTGGAAATTTCCAAAATTAGAAACCGTTGGAGCGTCGCGCCACGCAACAATGGCGTCTTATCAAATGCAAATATTGGAGGGACGAGGGCCCTCCACCTCAAAGGGACTTCAACTTTGTTTGTGTCGGCCTGTGTTGTGATTATTGTCGATGCTTTGTTAGATCAGCGCCGATCGGTCCGCGCCACTCCAATTGCGTTATCTACATTCGTTTTGGAAGTCGAAACTCAAAATTTGGTTCGGTAAGGCGTTGCTAACGACGAGGGTTGTTACATAATGCTTGATGGTTTGATGTTTTTACCTGACTGAATGTGTGGTTCTAAAATATCCAGCTAGTTAGTAGAGTTTTAGAGAAAAATACCTATGTGTATGTCTCATATTTGACATGTTCGCAAGATTCCTTCGAGTTTCAACAGAAAAGGTTCCTGAGAAGGAACCATAAATGAGATTTATGACATGAATGACAAAATGAAATATTTATCGACTACAATTACTAAACTAGCCGGACCGTGATAGCCCAGTGGATAAGACCTCTGATTCCGATTCCGGAGAGTTCGAATCCGGACCGGGGCATGAACCTCCAACTTTTTTGTTGTGTGCATTTTAAGAAATTAAATGTCCCCAGTTCTATTAACGCCATGTTTTTCTACCACTAATCCGCTTTTAGTCTGTCGACTATAAGCGATTAAACCTACAAAAAAAATATCACGTGTCTCAAACGGTAAAGGAAAAACATCGTGAAGAAATCTGCATACCTGCATACATAATTTTCTTAATTCTCTGCGTGTGAGAAGTTCTCTGTGTGTAGCGACTCAGCCAGTCCCTCTCACGTTCACAATGTCGAGAACGCACTGAGCAATAAGGCTTAGCGCCTGGTCGCAGCACTCTGTTCGATGCACGGACGGACAACACGATCGAGTTGTAATCCTCTACTTTGCTCTACTCAACACTAAAATAACTGAGTTATACTCGATGTGTACTGTTCATTTAAAGCAAACAAATTCAAACTGAAAGTAGAAACTAGAAATAGCTAGTGATATCACACCTTATAATAATTACTTAACATGTTCATTAATTAATGAAAATAAATTTAAATAATAAGCTTTTTTATATTATTAATAACAACCCATATTCAGCTCACTGCTGAGCTCGAGTCTCTTCACAGAATGAGAGGGATTAGGCCAAAAGTCCACCACGGTGGCCCAATGCGGATTGACAGACTTCACACACGCAGAGACTTAAGAAAATTCTCTGGTATGCAGATTTCCTCACGATGTTTTTCTTTCACCGCTTGAGACAGGTGATATTTAATATCTTAAAATGCACACAATTGAAAAGTTGGAGGTGCATGCCTCGGACTGGATTCGAACCCATACCCTCCGGAATCGGAGGCAGAGGTCATATCCACTGGGCTTATAATACTCACAATTCATCAAAATCACAATAAGCTTAGTTAATATAATATTTTGAATAACATTTTATAAAAAAAAAAAACCATAGATAGTTTAAAATAAACAAGTTATGAAATGGCACGTGTTCTCTACCTTCATTTCTTTTGAGTAAGAAATACATTTTTGGACAACAAGACGCTATTGTAGTGGAGCAGTAAAAAATAATAGTGTGACTCAAACGCAACCGGCTCATTTACTTAGTAGACAAAAATCAAATTCCAAAATCCTGAATAGTCCAATCAAAAGTAAAGTTCACACAAAGTAATTTCCTTCAATAGAATAGCATTAGTTTAATTCAATAGAATAGAATGCCAAGCTCGCACGTGCGCTGCATGCACATGCGTGCACTGGCGAGCGGCGCCGGTGTACTGTTCGTAGTGTTATTGTGACTACCCCAACGATGGTTATCGCTGGACTCTTTTGTAACAGTAGGGAAAGGAGAAGTTCGAAATTGGGCCCATTTTGGAAAATCTTTCAAATTGATGCAGAAATGAAGAAAAATCTAAAAAACTTGTACTTTTTACCAGTTACTCTTACCTTTGTCAAACAGATAATGCAATGAATTTGATGTCAAACGGATCCAATCACGTTGAGCAAATGTGCAATTTAGCTATTTTGGCCAATGTAATTTTTTCTGAAAATTCATGAGATTTTCTTATATTTTCTAACTGACCAATTTTCAGCTCTGTATCATTTGAGTAATTTTTGGACCCGAGTTTGTATGGAGACTGGGTGACTCCTTTTGCACCGAAAATGTCTCGGAAGGAAGATAAGTAGAGTATTTCATAGCCCTTCCCAGGACTCGAACCCAAGATCTTCACGATCCGAAGTCTCATGGGCTCATCATTGAACCCCACGAGGCAGTATACACATCAACTATGTCTGTATGTGCGCGCACGGGTTGTTATAAAAGGAAAATAGACCGTGAAAATAATGAGAACAGAGAACTCTAACTAAACACTACTACCTACTGAATATTTCGCTACATGTCTTTGTGTTACTTCACATACTTGTAAAGTTTACTTGTACTCGTATATCTACAACATTATGGTTCAATTCAAACAGATTTATTTTAAACTAGAAAACACCCGCGACTTCGTCCGCGTGGAAATCAATGTAAACTTTCAAGCCCTATTTCACCACTATAGAGTTTGAATTTTAAAATTTTTTTATGATTTATGAACAAATTTTTAAAATTGCAACTCTAAAAATGAAGGATTTTCCATACAAACTTTCAACCCCCTTCTTATTTTATTTTCGCAATAAAAAGTATCCTATAACCTTTTCCGTATTATGGTCTTAAACTGTGGCAAGTTTCATTTGAATTTATTCAGTAGTTTCAGCGTGATGCCTGAATAACAAAAAAACACGGACAGACAAAAAAAATCCGATTTGAAAAATTCTTTCAGTGTTAGACAACCCATTTATCGAGGAAGGCTACAGACATCGATATAAATCGTTAGATGGGCCGCTCCGTATTAAAGAACGCTCAATTTTATGTCATTACCCAAAGACGTGCACGCACATCTTATCTTAGTACGTAACAAGCGCATGCTGTGAGTGGACGTAGACTTAAAAAAATATTTACTGGTTTTTGTTATTTTAATCCCTTAACTATGCCTTCGTGTTCATTTTGGAAGTGTAAAAACACAAGCCACAACATGACTAAAGAGAAATGTGTTACGAGTGATGACGTACTCAATGTTCGAAACCAATGACAATTCCGCGACGCTTTGAGGCCGATCTAACGATCTACGATCGATGGCTACAGGCTATATATTATCCCCGTACTCCTACGGGAACGGGAACCACTCGCGCGGTATCAGCTGATGACCCATGTGACTAGATCAAATCAGGATCGAACTTACCTGATTTGATCTAGTCACCTGGTAATACGTACGAGTATTAGCAGATGAAAGAGAGACACGGCAACATATCTGTATATAAAAAGATATATAAATTTAAAAGATGGATAGATGTTGAGTAATGGCATGCCATTTGTCGGCATGAGCTATCATTTGTCATTGGTTGTCATAATGTAGCGATAAGACAAAGAAGAGGAAAGAAACCTCGGCATCTCTCTGCGACGATCGTTAAACACAAAAAGCCGCGCCTCGGCAAATTGTACCAAAGAATGAGAGCCTGCCATGGCCAGATATCCCTCATTTTACAAAGGCTAAGAGCTCGTCAGCTAATGCTCCTACGACAGGTAAGTGAGTAAGGTAGCCAATGAAGTATGGAATGTGGTAACTTAGAAACGTAGCAGGTTTTAAGGGTCCTAATGCTTTTTTAATGAATAAAACGTAAATTTTGGATATTTTTAATAAAATATCACGAGAAATCATTTCTCCAGTCACCAGAGTATTAGCTTTGTGGTAATCATTCGCTAGAGAACCTTAAAGTTCTCTTAGACGGTGTTTTTCGAAGCTGTGAAGCTGAGTGATTTGCGATTGGAAATATAATTTCTTATATTATGCCTTAACAATATATAAAACAACGCTTTATACTTGGACGGTTGATGTTCAGGATCCTTGAAACTTGCACCACAGTCTAAAACTTCATAATAAGCTACCTTTGTACTTACTACCTACTATACAAAGAGCATAGGCTGACAAACTTTTGGTCTTCATAATATGAGATAGGTCGAGCTATCGCAGGCTCATTCTGCAATATTGTGTTATTTTTTGTAGAGAACATCTCAAGGACGCCCCCCCCCCATTATGTTCAAAAATAACTATCATCCCTTCCCCCTTTGCGACGTCACGAACTCGCGCTTAGCATTCTGGAAATATCCTGTTATTATTACAGAAACGGAACGACAGTTCGATCAAAAACAATGCCTATAAAAACTGCCTATAAGGAGGCTTGGGCTTGATACTGTTTGGAGTCATTAGTTTTTGTTTAGTTGGGATATTATGAAATGAAATAAATATGGTTTGAGGAAGGAAAGTTTGTGGAATACAGAGCTTAGACCCACCGCACTGCTCCCGTGCGGGTTGGCGAGCTTATAGTGATAGTGACCACGGGGCTAAAAGTTGCACGACGTAGGTCGAAAGTAGAATCGAAGCCACATATAGGCTAAAGACTGTCAACGAGGCTGAGACTCAATATCTACCGACGATGAGACAGTAACACCGCAACAGTACCATCTTACAAACTAAAACTTACAAACTGAAAGCTGAGAATCGAACCCCGTCCAATTAGAAGTATAAACAAGCTTACAATAATGTATTCATCGCCAAGTCGCTATCGGTATCATAAAGCGCCCGACCTCGCGAGCGAGCTGTTCTTACTCCAACTCACAATTATTATTATTCCCAATAACAACTTCGACAACCACTGTAAAGACTACTTCATACCACTACTATAACTTATACCTTTTTGTTCTCACTTGCTCAGAAACAGCAGGCAGCTAGTAGTAGTTCATTCGCTGTAGCAAAATTAAAAAAGGTATGTTGCGTACTGCAGTTTTCTTTATCTTTCGTGCCTTTGAATGCCTCGAGACATTCAGGATTCTTTTTTTGAACCACTCACTTTGCTCGTTGTTCAATCTTAGAATTTTTTTTTTAATTATTTTTTAAAAAGAATCCTTTGCTTGCTCGACATTCATTACGCGCACTTGCGCTAAAGATCAAATTTTACTACACTAGCTTCTTATATAACTATTTCTTTTTTTTCTCTTATCTTTAACACTCAAAAATTATAGTCAAATCTCTGACCAACTGTTTACCCAGAACTAATTAAATTAACTAAATAAAACAGAAGTTATTGCCAAGCGTGGATAAAATCATAGCAATATCTCATCCAACAATCTCATATTATTTCAATGAAAGAACTCTCTGACATGGCCGTACACGGACATAAGTTAAACGCCCACCAAGCCGCTTCAAATCTGGTTGGTGAGCTAAGGGCGATGTTTCACTCTGTAACAACTACTATACTCTAAAGCAACATATTGTGCAAAAAGTTCATTATTATTGTTACTTTATTCGAGTTTTTGTTGTTGGCTTTTAGTAGTATTTGATTGAGTAGTAAATATGCACTTCTTATAAACTAAGACATTTTAAATAAGAATTCAAATACGTTAACTTTCCAATGTTTTCTGTGCCAATACCAATGTAATAGTTAAGTGATTGATGGTAACAGTGCATTGAGATAACCAAATGCAGTTACATGATCTTACGTCGGAACCATAGAAATAAGAACAAGGGAATAGAAATGGCGTGTTCAAATACAAACTATAGAAACCAGCGTTTTTGGCTGTAGAGTATCGAGTGCGAAAACACTACGCAGTGTGATATTCATTACGTTTTATACAATAAAACGCTCCAGGTTTTATCGAACGTAAGACGCAATGGAGTTGAAAACTACAATACAATCGGTTATCGGGATTACTTTATTTTTTAATTATTTTAGAAGTGTTACAAGTCATTTCTATTGATTTAAAGGGTTCCTATGGTGTACAGTACAGGGCAGGCATCAAAGGGCGAGGCCTAATCTCCCGGCGCGCTCGTATGAACGCAGTCTAAGCGTCATACAATATTCATGGCGCCGGAGGAGAATTAAACTATCCGTCGCTGCTAACTACGTAAACGGGAATTAACATTTTAAATGGCTTCCAATATTTCTCTTTTTGCGCAGTTTTAATCGGGAACCTGAAATAGCGACCGCTCTTTGACTATATTGTTTTATCTGCGTCATGTTGGAGTCACTCATCATCATTATCAGCCAACTTTAACGGCTCACTACAGAAGCAGGCCTCTCTCCTTCCGTAGAGAAGAGGGGGATACGGAGCTTAGACCCACAACGATACTCCGATGCGTGTTGGCGAGTTTAGAATGCGGTAAGCGCGGTGGATTTACAAGACACGAAGTCGTGGGTTCGATCCCCGGCTGGGCCGCTTGAGGTATTCTTAATTAGTCCAGGTCTGGTTTGTGGGAAACTTCGGCCGTGGCTAGTTACCACCCTACCGATAAAGACGTACCGCCAAGCGATTTAGCGTTCCGGTACGATGTCGTGTAGAAACCGAAATAGGAGTGGATTTTCATCTTCCTCCTAACAAGTTAGCCCGCTTACCTCTAGATTGCATCATCACTTACCATCAGTGAGATTGCAGTCAGGGGCTAACTTGTAAAGAATAAAATGAAATAAAAAAATATTCGGCTCACTACTGAGCTCGAGTCTCCTTTCAGAAAAAGAGGGTTTAGACCAATAGTCTACCACGCTGGCCCAATGCGGATTAGCAGACTTCACACATGTAGAGAAAATTCTCTTGTACATGCATGTTTCCTCACGATGTTTTTCCGTTTGAGACACGTGATATTTAATTTTTTTAAATGCACACAACTGAAAAGATGGAGGTGCATGCCCCGGACCGGATTAGAACTCACACCTTCCAGAATCGGAGGCAGAGGTCATTTCCACTGAGCTTAGAGCTATCACGGCTCTTACTTTTTAAAATTTTGAAAACTTCAGTTTACCATAAATTAAAACAAGATTTGAACCCAGGACTGCGTGATTCGAAGCCACTTATTCTAACCACAGGACCAACGCAGTAAAACGTACACAACAGGTGGGTTTCTACGCGATGTCATATCTGCAGGCCAATTCACTAACGTTGGCGTATTAAATGTTAGTGAACATATACGAAATTTACCAACTAGCTTTCGTTAATAATTCTCAAGTTGATTTCATATTCACTATTTATTTAGTGATCTAAAGCATCTAATTTGTATAATCAAAAAGATAACAGGTAAAAATGTCACCCGGTGCTGGTAAGCCTTCGTGGATATCATGCAGTAGATAGATATGACATTTTCCAGTTAACATTATGACTTATAACAAAAATAACAATCAAATATCGAAAAATGCGGTGGTTATTTGATTCAATGTTTATTTTAATAGGTTGCTAATAAAGACCAAATTAGAAAAAAGGCCAGTTGAACAATTAAACACTCGCTTATCAGTTTTTTTATAGTTTACTGAATTATAAAGAAAATATTATAAAATCGAACATAGTCAAAATTTGCAATTTGAAATGCCTGACAAGAGTTTATAAGGCTAGAAGTCACAGTCAAGTACGTTATAGAATAAAAATAAACTAACAACATAATATATTGACTCAGCAGATAATCGAACCCAGGACGTCTTCTAAGACAAAAACAGGAAATCAATCCTACCTGTCACGTAATTCAATACAATATAAAAACTAACAACACCTATATAATAGTATCCGTCCGCCTATATTAACTTAGATGCAAAAAAACTCAATTTTTTTACCAAAACTTGCCGCTTCACCGCACGCGCCAACCATCTGCCTTTTGAGCCACATGCAAAAAAACTTCTTTTACGTAAAATATATTTTGTACGGTATACTAATATGGTGTGGAGGATGTGTTTACACTGTGGCGGGAACCTAACGACCTCTAGCACCTGTTGTGACGTCATGCGTCAGGTGCTGACAGAGCAAGGTATATTTTTACAACATATTGCTGTCTCATTTACTAGTACATCTACAGCTGGCTTTTTAAATTATTTTTTTTTTTATGAAATAATTTGAATAATTTTGTATTTAATTAAATAAAATTAATTGATGTTAATAATAAATAAATAGTGTATTTTTAACTATTTAGTTGGGTTTCTAAACATACTTGTTTTGCCAACTATTATTTAAACTAGCGGACGCCCGCGACTTCGTCCGCGTGGAATTCAGTTTTTCATAAATCCCGCGGGAACCATGGACTATTCCGCGATAAAAAGTAGCCTATGTGATACATAGTAAAATCTATTTCCATTCCAAATTTCAGACAAATCGCTTTAGTAGTAGCAGTGTAACAAACATCCATACAAACTTTCGCGTATTAGTAAGATTTAAATTTTAATACAAAATGATTATTATCGAAGAAAGTATATGGGTCACTCGATGTAAAGTAGCATTTCCATTGCACAAGAGTTAGTGACGATCTCGACGACTCTGTCGTAGATGGTAGTGCTGTGCTCAGCAGAGAGGTTCGATCTCCAAATCATGTCAACTTAGAAATTAGTATTTTCTAACTTGGCTACGACCTCATCTGATGGTAAGTGTAGACAAGGTCTGAGATCAAACGAGCTAGTTCAGAGAAGAGGTACAAGTTCATTGTACCCATACCTCTGACTGTTTGTACGCGGCGTCGTACCGGAACGCTAAATCGCTTGGAGGTGCGTTAATGTCGGTAAAGTGATAACTAGCCACAGCCGAAGCCTCCCACCAGCCAGACCTGGACCAAAAACGAAAGCTTCAATCGGCCCAGCCGGGGATCGAACCCAGGATCTCCATCTTGTAAATCAACCGCGCATCCCACTGCGTCACGGAGGCCCTCAAAAAAGTTTTCGAGTTTTCTTTTTTACAAATTTTCTGCTAATATGATCAGCCCTGAGTTGGGAAGTTAGTGAGTGACAACCCGTCGTTAATGTACTTTACATTATCATCCTAAATTCACCAAACCGCATCGGAACGGCGTTGTGAGTCCGAGCTTCATACACCCTCCTGGCCCTGAAGCGTGTCGTTAAAAAGTCGGTTAATAAAGAACAGTTGAATACAAAACTTTCGACTATTCGATCCCTTGCCGTCGTGGGTATGCTCATATTGTTTCGTTAGCCTCGATTCGGCACGTCGATTGGACCGCCACCGCAAGCCCGTACGTGCCACGTGCCACTCCGCCGACCGCACGTCTCGCAGCGTGCCGTGACGTGCCGTGACGTGCCGCCGCGACATCTCACTCTATTGTGCTCGTGCCCTTTTGTGCTAAGTGTCGACTGAATCATTACACACTATAATCATGGTCCTTTTAAATTAAATCGAACTAACGGATTTGTAAGTCACGATTGAGAAGCCGGAGATCTGATTAGGTTCAAGTTCTGGAATGGTTCTGCAAAATATCAGCTTGATACATTAGACTCGATAGATCGCGCCGCTATAAGTATCATTAGTAATGATCCTGTCGCAGGCGAAATTGCAGACTTTGCAACACCGTCGCAATGTAGCTTGTCTCTCGGTTTTTTACCTGATATACTTTGGTGAGTGTGCTCAGGAACTTCATCATCTTGTTCCTCATTCTCCTTTCTACCACACAACAACAAGACGTCACAAACAGTGGCATTCCTACGTCTTGGATGTTCAGGCAACGCCTACGAAACAATTTGCATCCACATTTCTAATTTGCACATCAATAATTTGGAATGCCCTGCCGACGGAAACATTGCACAAAAAAAGTTCGATTTCCGACCGTTGGACCGTTGGGGGAATAATGATCGCATTTAAAAATAAATTTAGATAAAGTTCAGAGATGTAATGTATTTAAGACTTTGAAATAAAAAGGCACAACCTATACGATGCTCAATAACTCCTCTATCATACAGTGAAAGTCCCAGTAAAATTGTATCCTGAAAAGTCCATGGTTCCCGTGGGATTTGTAAAAAGAATGAAATTTTACGCCACAAAAAAATTCCACACAGACAAAATTACAGACAACACAAAACACAAGGCAAAGATAAAAATGTAAAACAATTTATTGTCATCATGACAAAGGATTCGCATTATAAAAACATTCTACACGTTAAATAAGAATCCAAATAACTAATTTGAAAATAATAAAGCTTTCACCAACAATACAAAACAATACATGTACCGTCTGTGCACGAAAATAATTACACTTAAAAAATATAAAAATCAGTTAAAGGTGATCAAAAGAGACTCGCTTTAGTTTATTTATTTGGTACAAAAAAGATTTAGGCTCCAGGGGAACCCAAAAAGGACTCTACTTCTGTACACTATTTTGTTTTGTATTATTTTAATGTAATTTTTAGTTGCCCTTACAACTTCTACTACTACTAGAAACGAGTATACGATAACAGCGGAACAGGCTGGTGTTGAAACTAATGCATTTATGGTTGCAGACTTTCTCTTTTTTATAAGAGACGGCCTCCGCGGCGCAGTGGTATGCGCGGTGAATTTACAAGACGGAGGTCCTGGGTTCGATCCCCGGCTGGGCAGATTGAGATTTTCTTAATTTGTCCAGGTCTGGCTGGTGGGAGGCTTCGGCCGTGGCTAGTTACCACCCTACCGGCAAAGACGTACCGCCAAGCGATTTAGCGTTCCGGTACGATGCCGTGTAGAAACCGAAAGGGGTGTGGATTTTCATCCTCCTCCTAACAAGTTAGTCCGCTTCCACCTTAGACTGCATCATCACTTACCATCAGGTGAGATTGTAGTCAAGGGCTAACTTGTAAGTAATTAAAAAAAAAAAAAAAAAGAGAGGACAATTTGGAGCTTACACTCACCACTCTACCCCAATTAGGATTGGTGAGAATATGATATTCTCGAATTTGCCGAATTTCCATGGTTTTTAGAGAGATGGTCCCAATCCCAATGTAACGTGGTCCTGTACCTTAGATATCATCAGTAACTTTAGAAGAAGAAGAAAGGACGATTATTATTTTAGTCGACCACCTTCCTCCCTTTGAGCGGTTGAGCTGTTATAGGGATAATTAACAAAGTAATGCCCCTCCAATCAAGCGGAACGTTGGTCCCAGTCAACGGCTGACCCTTACCCAATATTCGAATCTGGGACCCCTCGAAAGTTGGCTCACTAAACTGCCAAGCTACAGAGGCAAAAATATCTCAACGCTATAATCATACACAACAAACTGAAAAAAAGCTAGTGAACTTTTGTAAAGGAACCCGAATGTAGGGCATGCTGCTTCAAGCCTGTCTTTACCGAATTCTGTTGACCTAAAGAGCACGCACACAGCGACAGAACAACCCCTATACACGCACACACCCACACAGCAACCCCGGCAGAAGCTTTGAGCGAGCTTCGGCTGTAGTGTCGGTTCCACCGTCCCGCAGAGAGGACGTGCGGCCGCTCGCGCGAACGAACCTTACGATTGTCAAATTCGAAATATTAATAGATTGAAATACACTAAGAAAAAAATATCCGGGATATCTGTGTGTGTGACAGTGGCTACTATGGAGTGTATTTAGTGTGTCTAGTGTTGTGTGCGATTTGGAACACGAATTTTGCATGTAAGTTATTTTTGTCCGAATTTTCTCATACACGCGGTTACGAATAAGATGTTTGAGTCATATTTTGGTACGTTTATATTGGAATATCCTACCAACCTGCGTTGGCTTAGCGAGGTAGAGCTCTCTCTATATTTTCTACTTTATAGATGTGGCCAACTATGGGACATTAAGCTAACTGGGAAAATTATTTTACGTTCCTGATATTTTTCCTCGGGATTTTACCTGGTGTTTTCACTGTTCTAAACGGATCTGACATGTAGCGAGGCTTAAAAGGATTTCGTATTTAGAATTAGAATGTTCGCTCACTCTCGTTCGGAATCTCAATATTTTTGTCAATAAAATGTACGTACAATTAAACTGTTTATAATTAACTAGTCGACACCTGGCCGTTTTACCCGCGTAATTAATAAGTGTATAGTATTAAGTAATTCCCCATCCCGTGAGGGATAAAAAATATAGCATACCTAAGACACTAATAAATAACGTGGTTTTCTACTAAGTAGTAAAAGAATTTTCAAAATCATTTCAGTAGATCTAAAGATTTCCCCTTGCAATACCACAAACTTTACCTCTTTAGAATTTTAGTATAAATTAAGTAAATAGGGAAGATTTTTAATGAATCTTTATAATTAAGATGTTTATCAATTTTATAGTATCTTTATCTTTTTTCTATGAAACTAACGGAGTATTCAGTTTTATATATATCCCGCGGGGGACATGGATTTTTCCAGGATTAATAGTTGCTTATTTTTTGCTCCAAGATATCATCTTTAAACCAAATTTCATCCAAATTGGTTTAGCAGTTTAGTGGTGAAAAGGTTACAGACATACAGACTTATTTTCATATTTATATAATATAATTATCGAATAGTGTGGACAAGCTCTCGCTTAAACACGATCTCATCATCGCGGTGGCCTGAACTGGTTTATGAGAATAACCCTTCGCAGTCAAATAAAAAGCGTTTAGTTAGAACCTGTAGTTTTATTTCTGTTGTTGTAAGAACCAGGATAATTTGGAAGGGCCAAATTTCAGTAAGAGATGATGTTAAAACATCAGCATACTTCTTTTGCCTACAGCAGGGCATCGAGTAATCTTTCTCTTCTGTTGGAGAAAAGTCCCACCAGCGGTGGTGGCTTCTTCAAATCTCCGTCGCGCCAATTGTCAACAATCAAAGTCAAAGTGGGTGTCAACAATTATTATTTTGAAAAAAATAATAAAATAAATTAAAAATGTTATTTCTTCCAAATCTACCCTGAAAATATCAATGCGTTTGACTTAAGTAGTATATGAAGTAGTAAATTAATAACGTATTTTTTATTTCGGTGATTAATACTTGGCTATGTTCTTTTTTATGTCGGCGAAAATTGTAGTATAATCGGCTCTGTGTATAACTTAAACGTTCTTTTAATTGACGATATTTCATATATTATAGTCTAGTATGATTTTGTGCCATGATATGTTCATGGCAAAAAATCATGCCAGGCCATGGTTTTTGATCTAGGAATTGAATCTGATTTTCATATAAAGTAAACCTTACAGTAGCATCGTAAATATAGTCCAATGAAATACAATCTCACTAGGAAGTAATTACCAAGCTGCTGTCAGGCTGCGAAGGGGACGTCTTATCTATTTTCTGAAATTATATTTACAGATTCGATTCGCTTTGATATTATTGGATGAAATGGAATACTTATTATATTTTGATTTAAAAAAAACATAGTTATTAAAATTGTAACATAATATTTTTCAAACAGCCAATTCAACAGCCCATAAGGCACCGGGTTCTTTTCTCCTATAAGAGAGACCGAATTGGAGCTTTACACACGCTTCTCTATTGTGGGTAGAGCTTAAATAATGTTTGAATTTTCAGCGATATCGGCTTTTCTGATATCGACAGAGAGGTTTCGGGTTCGATTCCTAGCTCGGTCAGCTTAGATGTATAAATAATGCATGTATCTGTAAATAAATAAATTGATTGATTGATTGATTAATTGATTAGAATTTTAAATATTATTAATTAAATAACTTAGGTCTGGTCTGGTGGTATCATCGGTCTTGGCTAGTTACCACACTAATGCAAAGACGTATCGCCAAACGGCACGATGCTGCGTAGAAACCGTCAGAGGAATGGGTAGAACAAACTTTTACCGGCAATTCAGCACGCTTCCATTTTAGACTGCGTCGTCACTTAACATCAAGTGAGATCGCAGTCAAGGGCTAACTTGTCATTGAATAAAATAAAATAAAAAATCTGATTTCAATAAAAATGGCGGCATCCTTCATCCTGTAACGCTACCACCTTCTTAATGCAAACTACAGAGAATTTATTGGACTTAGAATGAAACAAAGCCCTATCCAGGACTCGGATAGCTTCATATCCTTCAGACTCGGATAGCTTGGTTGCAAAAAAAGGCATGGAGGTTGTATTTTTCCTAATGAGCTTTTAGGCAAGAAAGCCCTTTTTAATTATAATACAAAATTGTACATAGTTATAGCACTGACGTTACAAACCTATCATCATTATCAGAATATTTTAATGATCCAACATGCCCAGGCTCCTCTTAACAGAGAGGGGATATGGAGCTTAGATTCACCACATTGCTCCAATGCGGTTAGGCGGGCTTAGGGTGATTAGGGATGATCAGTATCAGATGTCAATAATCGCATGTAATAACTTCGGGGTACAAATTTTTATAGAAAATTTATTTGAAGTATGAAAGGTCAATATTAGCCCGACCAAGGACTCGAACCCATGACCTCGTGCTACGAAGCGACATTGGCTAACCACTGGACCAAAAAGACAGTATATATTATTACGTCTGCAAAACAAACTATATTTTCCTCACGCATAAATAAATAATGAAACAATAAATTTCCACCAAATTTTCCACCCGCAGGACTGCGATGAGTAACGCATATCGTGACGTCACAGTGATATTAGTTGTGAATATATTCCGTCCGCGACTCGTCCGGCTTTCATCTAAATTTTATATCAGCGTTGTCTAGACGACTAATGTTTCGCGAACGTCGTGAAAATTCAAGTCGTAAACAGTCTGTTGGTATTTTCACTGAAAATATTATTTTTCCCGACATTAAAAAACAAAGTCCTGTAGCGCTGTCCTGTAACGCTTTGATAACTTATAACGAAAAATTTTTTTTCAAAAGGATGGGGCGATTTCGTTCAGAAGACAAAAGCAAGCCATGTTAAGTAATGCACTCAGTGCTTGCGAATGCCAGAAACATCTCATTCTGACGATCTCCGTGGCGCAGTGGTATGGATTTATAAGACGGAGGTTCCAGATTCGTTCTTGGCTGAGACGATTGAGGTTTTCTTAATTTGTCTAGATCTAGTTGGTGGGAAGCTTCGGCCGTGGCTAGTTACCACCCTACCTAACGAACTCGTTCGTATGATTGTTCAGAAATTAACATAGTGCAGAATAGTTTTTCCCCGGCTCACAAAATCCCATAAAGCCCTAAATAATAGTTATTTAAAACATTTAAGAGTTATCGCCATGAGGCGCCTATCAGTAACACTGACATGTATAATTTTGAACGTATATGTATATTTATTTTAAATAGCGTACGGCTGTTATGGTGTGACTGATATGTTACACACTTCGTATCGATATTTGTGTTATATCTGTGACTAGTGGCTTGCACAAGGTTTTCAGTCATGGTAGGTACAGGGTAGAAAGACGATACAAAATCCTGCTTCAATACTGTTCATGTAACCTTTGAGTCAACGTTTACGTACGTAAGGATTGTGCACTTCTACGATTCATCATCATCATCATTATCAACCCATATTCGGCTTACTGCTGAACTCGAGTCTCCTCTCAGAATGAGAAGAGTTAGGCCAATAGTCCACACCGCTGGCCTAAAGCGGATTGGCAGACTTCACACACGCAGATAATTATGAAAATTCTCTGGTATGCAGGTTTATCACGATGTTTTTCTTTTACCGTTTGAGACACGTGATATTTAATTTCTTAAACTGCACACAATTGAAAAGCTGGAGGTGCATGCCCCGGACTGGATTCAAAACCACACTCTCCGGAATCGGAGGCAGAGGTCATATCCACTAGGCTATCACGGGTTAAAATTAAATTAAACGAATTCAAAATGTAATAAGCAACAGTGCTAAAACTTTGGGCATAGCTGGGAGGCGGCGCATGTGGTGGGATATTTTTCGCCAAACTTATTGCCATGAAATATGGCGTATTGGCAACTGTGTGACGTCATATATACGAATTCGAGCGCGGTGCAATTTCCTGGAGTGCTGTATTTTGCATTTAAATAATTTCATAGATGCTACAGCGTTTCGCTGAGATCTTAGAAGGCTTACTCAATAGGGAAAGGAGGGAGGAGAGGAGCTAAACTCTGAGTATCCGTATGGTCCTTGCATTGAAAGAGCCTTTCTTAGTAATCCGGACTTGGGTTTTTATTTGACGGCCTCCGTGGCGCAATAGTATGCGTAGTGGATTTACAAGACGGAGGTCCTGGGTTCGATTCCCGGCTGCGCCGATTAAAGTTTTCTTAATTGGCCCAGGTCTAGCTGGTGGAAGGCTTAGTATAAGAAGAAAGAAGGATAAGTATTTTTGAAGTTACTTTATTTTTTTGGTCGCCTAAACGTACGTAACCACCAATATTAAGTAAGTAAGAGCTCATACTTGGTGGAAGTATGAGCTCTTACTTACTTAACTCAACAACCTGCAAAGTCCAACTGCCGCGCTCGAGAAAATGCAAAAATTCCCTCTTCGTCTCCCCTACTATAAGTCTGGCGCTAGGACTGCATTGTATGTGTTCTTAGAAACTCCTGTGTAGTATTGCTCTGTCAGAGACGATACTTTTCCTGGAGATAAGTTTGTATGCTAGTTCCGTCAACTATTATAAAAAAAAACAAATATGAATCTTTGTATGAAAATGTTGTCCATAAGTTAAGCAGGAGCAAAGTTAAACTTAAGCCTCAACAAACAATAGGGAAGCTTTTAGTCTGTTGTGCTGAAAGTGAAACAGCCCGGCTGGAGGGGGTAGGGGGGCACGGGGGGGGGGGGGTAACATTTTATTATGATTAATCTCTGCGCGGTGAGATGGCCGGTTCTGTTCATATGCGTGATTATCTTTTTTTTTGGGGTTAAGTGATTACAGACGCGATTACTCAGTGGTTGTGGCCGGCATTGTTGAATGTCTTTGAAAATTTCAAAAGCAAGGAATACTTTGTTATGTGCCGCCGAAGAGATGGAAATAATTATCTTTATAATCTAATCATAATTGATTGTAGTGTATACCAGACAATACTCTTCCGATGTGTGGCTCAACCTAGATAAAGGTCCAGCTCAGATATAGCCTCACACTCCTATAGAGAAAAGGGCATGACATAAGTGCATAACAATTACATATTATTTTATATTCCTTTATAGGTACTATATTTTTTTTTTAATTATCAACTTATGGATTTCTAGCGGGCTTTTTTTGCAAGAACCTGCCTTCTTAACCAGTGATCGAGTCTTAAAAAACAGTCAAACTTTTCAAAAGTGCTTGTCAACTTGAAACAAATTAATTTCGATTTTGATATCTTTCATTCTGACAGCTTAGACCATAGGTTTTCAAACTTCCTTTGCTCTTTTGAGAATTTTCCTAATCCGATGCGCCCAATTTAGATTCTTAAATGTTGAAAAATGTTCGTATAGTCCAATTGAATGTAGATCTAAACATAAAATCTTTATCTAATTATGGAAATTTTCGCAAACATTATAATATTATTTTGGAAGTCTGTTGTACTACCTTTATGTTATGATGGTAGCTCAACGCCCTTTAACTTTCTCTAGTTTCTCTACTGCCCCCTACGTTGCGATCCAATGGGTTAGATGCATCTTACCTATTTTAGTACATTGATCACAATACCAATAATCAGCATATTATTTATTAATCAACTACAGCCTTCCTCTTGGTAGGTACTTGAAACCTAAAATACGAATTATGATACAAGACAAGCTATAAACTTTTTACACTAATATTAATTATTATTGATCTAAAATAGTTTAATATTTCTTGGTCAAAGTAACATCTACCCATTGAAACCAATTCATCTTATTTTGAAAATCTTATTCTAAAAATACTCAGATTACACAAAAGGCAGCGAAACTCGTGAAAGCCTGATAAAATATTCCTATATTTAAGAATCATCTTAAGCTAGCCATTTTAATTCTGACCCTAATCCAAAGGCCTGCTTGAAAGCTAGGGCTGACTCGTCGCTTATAAAATAGTTCAACAAAATTTTAAATAACATAAATAATTTTGTTTATGCAAATTATTGTGCGAGGTAATTTATTAATATTATACAAGGTAATCCTACTAATATTATAAGCGCGAAAGCTTGTGTGGATGTTACTTTGTTTGGATGTTTGTTACTCTTTAACGGCGCAACTATAGAACCGATTTTGCTGAAATTTGAAATAATACCCTGGATTAACATATAGGTAACTTTTCATCCCGGATAAGTCCATGGTTCCCGCGGTATTTGTAAAAAACCGAATTCCACGCAGACGAAGTCGCGGGCGTCTGCTAGTTTATAATATTGTGATCAACCTTAAAAGACCAGACACAAATACAAGGTATAGTAATCATTTTCTAAAAAATAGAAAGTAATATCATTTACACATTCTGACGTATGTTACCAAAGCTCTCTCAGAGCGGTCACTTATTTTCATTGTTCATGATTTCTAGCTTTTATTTTTATATTACTACTTTATTACTAATAACTAATAAATTTTGAATTCAACTGCCTCGTTGGTCCCGTAGTTAGCCTTTGTGGTTTCAGATCACGAGGCCCTGGTTTCGAATTTTGGATCGAGCTATATGAGATGAGTTTTTCTTTCTTTTTTCAGTTAAAATAGACCAGAATTGTAAAACTGGTGGTGTAACACTCGCGTGGGTGTAACACCCACCCGCCCGAATACACCCATCCACGCTGTTCCGCTTATTATCATTAATGTCGTTAATTAATCTAACATTAACATTATCATCCAAATAATTATCACACTGGAGCAGCGTGGTGGGTCTAAGCTCCATATTTCCTCGCCTATAAGGTGGGAGGCCTGGACCTTTAGTGGGTCTTTAAGGCTAACGAATTTAAAATAAATCAAACATAAATGTTTAAATTATATTATAGATTTTAACAGTTTAGATAGTAAAACGAAAACTGCCAACCCTAGTGGAATATTCTTACCAACATTTTTTAGAAGATGAATGAGGCACGGTAAGTAAAGAAATTTCCATTCCTGCAAATATTAAAATGCCGTTGGAAATAAATAGTCGTAACCTGATCTCGGGAGCGGTGACCACCACCCGGTGGGAACTACTAGCTAGATTTGCGGAATTTTATTGTGAATCCTTATTACTACTTACCCTATTTTAACGACCCACTACAGGGTTAGACTTCCCTCCGTAAAGGTGCTTAGGCCCACCAGACTACTAAAGTGCGGGTTGGCGGGCTTATAGTGATACCTGCTGTTAAATCCATTGACTGACTGATTAAAATGACCCTTCCCTTTCTTTCTTCATTATAAACATTGTAGAGTCAACGGCTTCTGATGCCTCGGCTTTGGAAAAGGTACCGAGAGGATGCTGTTTCGATTAGCCGAGTTTTCTTATATCTTATAATGTGATGAATGATATTATGTCACTATTGTGTCATTTATTAATATACAGGTTGTCCCGAAAATAGTACGACATACTCTACAGGATGATAGCTTACATCAAGACCTACTTAAATAACGCAACATATGTAAGACGAAATTTTACGGTTTTTAAGTTATATTGATTTGTGTACAAAATACAAAAATCAGTGGGCCTTGATTTTAGTTATCACCTTGTAAAGTATGTCGTAATATTTACGGGACATCCTGTATATTTTAAATCAATTTACTGTTTAACATTACGTCACAATCCACGTAAACGCGGCGGCAAGTTCGCTCCAGTGGTACAGTAGTTTATTGTCGTATATAAACGACTCAAGCGGCAGTTATCCAGAAGATATAATAATAAACGCATTATATGCAGATCGGCGCGCGGCCGCCGACCTACTTCTAATCTAAATTAAAAACCCAACTCCGTCACCCACGCGGTATATTTGATTTGGAAACTTTCGACTTCATGAGTTTTTTTTTTTTTTTGATTCATCTTTTATGTATATATCTATATTTACATTGTACAAAGTCTCTAAGGATTTGAGAATCTGCAGCACTTACATTTGAGAACTTGGGTTCTGGTCATCGGGACTCTTGTCATCCAATGAGATAATTGAGTGTTACAATGTTCCTTGTCTTGCCTATCATCATTATGAACCCATATTCGGCTCACTGCTGAGCTCGAGTCTTCTCTCAGAATGAGAGGGGTTAGGCCAATAGTCCAACACGCTGATCCAATACAGATTGGCAGACTTTACACACGCAGTTAATTAAGTAAATTTTCTGGTATGCAGGTTTCCACACGACGTTTTTCCTTCCATGCACATGCACACAACTGATTTGGAGGTGCATGCCCCGGACTGAGTTCAAACCCACACCCTGCGGAACCGGAGGCAGAGGTCATATCCACTGGGCTGTGAAACCCTGAAGAAAAATCAAAATGTCAATAACAGATGAAAGTTAAATAGAAAAACCATTAAAAAGTGTTTAACCTCAAAGTTAATTTACGCAATATTACTGCATAATTTAACTTCATCGAAACAAACTTATTTTATTATAGTAAAGTAGGTACAATCAGAAATAAAGTAATTTAATCGGTCGGAATCGGTCGACCGGCCGCGGTCGGGCGGGAATAGTTTTAAATAAGTCGGTACCGACTTTTAAAACTTCCTACAGTCGGGGGTACTTTTAAAATAGTTCTCTGCAAGTTCCGATTGTAAACTTCGTGTCTGGTGGAGTGTAAAAAAACAAAATTGGCACGAATCTGTGTCGTTAGAAGTTCAATGTACTTCTCTTGGAAGTGGGATCCATACACACACAGACAACTTGTCCACAGTGGTTCATTTGAAAAATTTGAGAAAAATTGTAATAAACAAAAATATTTAATAATCAGGGGTTCCCAAACTTTCAAGATTAAAAAACGCCAACCGACAGTAATTAAACGCCAAAAGACACTATGTCTTTTTAAATTAAATTCACATTATATTCGTTAATTTTTATTTCATAACTTTTATTATGATGAATAAAATTGTGTCACAGTTTTGTCATTCATTGGCATTTATCTTAGAACTATATCTACACTTACCATCAGGTGAAATCATATTTAAATGCACATCTACATACGTCTACTCGTACATACAGCACGTCTACGGAATCCCTCATGCACGGAAGCTACTTTGAGAATCGTAGCATTACACGATGTCCACACTCCAAGCGGTATCACAGTTAATATCGCGCAATATGGGTCAACATAATACAACTTTTTCAACTCCCCGCGATACTCAAAAGCGCATAACCGCAAGCAAAGCTAACATATTATACTGGCACTTACAACTTTAACGCCGCCGCCACACGAGTATCAACTCTAACCACTTTGTCACAAGTATCATAATCGCCGGAATGGCAATGTGTGGCCCGAGTGTTAGCGATGTAGGTCAAGATCTGTTATCCGTTAGTACTTAATGTGTAATACCTGGCCAGTTTAAAATGAAATAACTTTTAGTGCTATTACTTTGTAGCCGAGGGGCTTTTAAAGTTGGTTGCTCTTATTGCATGCAATCTACGTTTGAAATAGTGAAAGCGTAAAAGTTTAATTGTTCATTGAGATGTCTCTTTAAACTTTGAACGTTAATTAGATTTCTGAACTCAAAACTTAATCCATTTGAATTATTTCTTCATATTTTATTTTCTATTGAATTATAACTTTGGTAATTTGATTTAACTACGAATCGAAGCCAAATTAAGTAAATTTAAATTAAAATGGAACTCTAAAATTAAAAATAAGATAATCAAATAGTTTTGAAATATGTTCGGAGGCTTCTTTTGTCTTTATCACAATTTTATTTAATTGCAGAGGAAAACTCAATGACATATCATTGTTACACAGGATTTATAACTTCACTTTGTACCAACAGTTAAGTGACTGAAGTTTAAAAAGCTTTCGGTTTTAATCTCTTAACATAGTTAAAGGTGTTAAAACTAGTTATAGACTAGTCTAGGTGGTCCATATGAAGCTGAATGAAATTGAAAGAAAGCGATAATGGAAGAGTAACACAAAAAAAAAAACCATTTCATGCGATTTGACTCTGTAGGACTAAGCTTATCATTAACAACCCATATCCGGCTCACTGTAGAGCACGAGTCATCGGTTTGAATGAGAGAGGTTAGGCTAATAGTCCACCACGAAAATTCTCTGGTATGCAGGTTTCCTCATGATATTTTTCTGTCACAGTTTAGAGAAGTGATATTTAATTCCTCAAAATGTGCATAACTGAATAATTGAGGGTGCATGTCCATGACCGGTTTCAAATCTACTCCCTTTGAATTGTAGGTATTCTCGGCCCTCAAGACTAGGGTTAGGTGGAAGCAAAATATTACAGAATTAGTTTGCTTGTGTCCAGTAGTTTTGTATGTCAGTTTCTTTTATCAGAAAGGACGTTAGAATAAAAAATACGCGTATTTATGCGAAATTTCAGGCATCTTTCAGAGATTAATGTGGGCTAATATGCATTTTTAAGTAAAGTATTCACTGAGCAAGACTTGCGGGCTGAGAGAGGAACTCTGCGGTTTCGGAGCGCTGTTTCTGGCACGCACAAAAGAGATTCCATTCTAGACTAGTTCTAATAACCCTTTTTATAATTTATTTTGAAATTTAAATATTTAGTTTCAGTAATTGGTACTTAATAGTCAAAGTCACCGAGTCTTATGCGTCTGTGATTTCTGCAGATTCTACCGCGATTGTAACGTTAATTAAGCTTAGCGGCTGTACGTATATCCTACAAGACCTTATTCTGCGTTACAGGAGCCGGACTCACTGTGAACTCGTCGTTCAACCCTCGTCCGCCGTACCACTCCTAACACAGACTTTTCCGACTAACTGCAAGAACATAATCTAAAAGACATGGCAAATATTCAAAAAAATATTAATTGTTTTGGCGTTGCAAATTAGTGCAAATAGATAGCCGAGTTGGGAAGCAGTAGAAATAATAAAAGTGTTCGAACTAAAACGTTCGCATTAAAAAGTTTTATTAAACTCGCCGTGGCGATTCTTCCACGGTTTTCTATTAAGATAAAACTTAAGCGGGATTATTATCTTAACTTCAAATAGTGTTTGTTCAAACAACTTAACGTTATTACTCGAAAGTTACGCCACTCGATCGTTTGATATTTTTGATTTAGTCGACTGGGAACTGTTATGGATAAAATTTTAACTTGTTGATCAGTTGCGTGAGCTTTCACTGTATATAAATGCACTGCCTACTCTCAATGTTATCTATATGATATAGTTCTATAGCTTGGCAAGTTCGTTGAAGATACTTCCGTGATATGCGGACAACGGGGGAAAAGGACTGCGCGGGTGTGAAGTCGTGCGCGTGGGGCATCGCGACCCCCATCCCGGTTCGCGCGGACCATCGGGGGTGTCAAGAACGAATTCTCCAACCTATAGCTGAATTTTACTTTTTATATCACCTCTATATGTATATATGTCAAATCTCTTGTTACTTTATTTCATGCTGTAGGTATACTTAATATGTAAAAATGTACAAGTATAGCACTATAATAATTATATATCCAATTGACGTCAAGCCTATTTAATTTCATTCTTATCAAAGCGATAAAATTTAAATTTTATTCATTTAAATTTGTTTAACACGTTCGCTGCGGTACGAGGTCAATTGACCTTGTACGTCTAGCGCGATATAGAGTTACGAGGTCGGTCGACTTCGTACCACACCAGAGGCAAGTACAGATCAGTGCCGCAGCGAAAGTGTTAAGATACTCATATCAAGTCTTGTTTCATGATTTATATCCTCTGAAAAAATATTACATAATTTTATAGCGTTATTTAATCGCTAGCACTAGCACCACTCCCTGTAACAGCTTGTTACTGATTCTGAAGTTAACAACGCCTCTCGTGCTGCTCGAGCGATGAGCTATACATATATAGCTCGGACTCTTGCAGCTGCTTCAGCTGAGAGCTGCTAGTTAGCATAATCATAATCAGCACCGAACAGTGTCTAACGACCATTGGCTTAGTTAAACATGTGATTTTTTAAATAGGAGCTGCGTGGTTTGATTCTCAGCTGCAATGTTCACCACTCTAGCTATAAGGATGTATAAGTTACACGATTAGGCACAGTTATAATTAAGTTTATCTTGTTTAAAATTATTATTTACCTGACAATGTTGAAACATTTAATTTGATTATTGAGGCGTTTGAATAATAAGATATCTTCATAAATTATGAGTCTGAACCATCTTAATTACTCTATAATAACTGACTCGCCTACACACACACAAATAAAACTACTTCATTATCCACTAAGATGACTACTACCACTGACGGACACACAGTCAGACACAACAAACTTGAAACATATCACGTTTTATGTCGGTGATCAAAAAGAGTACCTGAAATAGAGAACAGTATAAAAGTAACAATTCATTGTTATTTTACGCTAATAAAACTACTGAATACCGGAATGTTCACAGCTTCATTAAGAGTTATATTTATGAGTTGTATATGAAATAAAATGAAATGAAAATATACTTTATTGTACACCACACAGCGATACAGAAAAATTATGGAAAGAAAGAAAATGCACAATAGGCGGCCTTATCGCTAAAAAGCGATCTCTTCCAGGCAACCTAATTATATTATATAAACTTTATGAATATTATTTAAACGGGTACATACCACGATAAAACCAGTTGCATGGATCGTGGTCACGACGGGACTGAAGTTGCGAGTTGCGAAGTTGACAGCTGCTAGGGGCAGAACCAATGTACCCTCGTTTTTGTAAAATATGCTTTTTTAAAATAATATTCATAACAACCACGAAATAAGTGTAAAATCATGAGTTGTACATTATGTATATCCATATGTAAATAATATACAATGGCATTGCTACTTATTGACAAGATTTAGAAAAAATCTCCAATAAACGTGGCATACGGCGCAATCTTGACTGAATTTTTATGTTAGCATTTTAAAATCTGGCCCGTATTTACACAGTTCCCGTAAGTCGGTGCTAAGTAAAGCATCACTTAACACTTAGGTCGCTCAGCGGAGTGGCCGTTAAGTCGGCGGCCTCCGTGTAAGTCTACTTGGATTTTACTGCCTGTTCTACACTCATCTAATACAGATTTTCATTACAGCGTTTTACTTATGGTTTCACTTTTCAAATACAGTGAGAGAAAGACGTTCAATTAGAGATGTTAAATACTTAATTGTTATTAATTTTTGACATAATTATAAACTAGTGGACGCCCGCGACTTCGTCCGCGTGGAGTTCAGTTTTTCACAAATCCCGCGGGAACCGTGGAGTTCTCCGGGATGAAAAGTAGCCTATGTGTTAATCCAGAGCAAAATCCATTTCCATTTTAAATTTCAGCCAAATCGCTTCATTAGCCGCATCGTAAAAGAGGAACAACCATACACACTAATTATACTTACACACTTACACACAAACTTTCGTCTTTATAATATTAGTGTGATTAATAGTGACACGTTTCGAATATAGCTTTTAAAGTTTAAAGCTTCATTGAGTAATTTAAAGGTCATAATATATATCCTTATCCTTGTCTCATACGGTGAAGGAAAACATCGTGAGGGTACCTGCATACCAGAGAATTTTCTTAATTCGTGTTTGAAGTCTGCCAATGCGCATTGGGCCAGCGTGGTAAACTATTGGCCTAATACCTCTCATTCTGAGAGGAGACTCGACCTCAGCAGTGAGCCGAATATGGGTTGATAATGAATGAATATCCATGGTTCCCGCTGGATTTGGGAAAAAATCTACTAGTCTTAAATAATAACAACAGAAGTTTGAGACACAAGAGCTAGCGATGTATGCCGAGGAAGCAACGTGTGTAACAGTGGCGAAATAGAATTAGCGATTTGCTGTCATCGCGAGCGGTGCCTGTGACGTCATTGTACTCGACTACACGCCGAGCTCAAGGTGACGCTGTGACGTCACATTATTACCCGTGTACCCAATATAATGTATTGAGTGATTCATATGTAAGATTAGTGGACGCCCGCGAGTTTGTTCGCATCGATAACTTACATACGAACTTCACGAAACTAAGTTTATAATGTCACTATTCGGTTCCGAGCTGAAAGCAACTAGCGTTCTCTTGTAAACCGCTGGACGTCATCGCTCTACATAGTGAAGGTTCGACTAACACTGCCTTTTCTAGTGCGGGGTCGCCATTCTAGCGCCATGGGACCCCTACGTCCATCGGCTCTTGAACTATGTGCCCCGTATATTGTCACGTTATTTTCGTGACGCGTTGAGCTTCCAGTATGTCGGTGACTTGGGTTCTTCTGCGGTTTTTTGTTTCATAATATTTTCCCCAAATGATATTGTTATTTTAGTTAATAAACGTTTTAGTGTATTATCTCTTAGAAAGTCACAGCAAATTATACGATGCTAGGGCAAAGTTGTCTAAAGTCGTTACCCCTAAGGTTATCAAAGGTTGTAACGTGGCAAGGAGGTTTTAATTAATAGATGTTCGCTAAAACGGATTTTGACGGACCGGGCGGAAAAAGGCAGAAAAACAATTTTGACGCCCACGTGTATAAAAAGAAAGCAATATTTATGCATCGATTGTTACATGTTAATTATTCAATTCCTCCCCGCCGCTGTCTCCTGTACTATAAAGCTCGGAGCTTTATATTCCGCGCGCGTATTTATAATCGGCCGACCCCAATACTGCGCGATACTGAACGAAACTTTGGAATTTCTAAACATCTTTGACATACGCGCGAGGGCGCGCTGGCAGGAGTCGCCGGGGAGTGCCGGGTTCGACTTTAGTGATTATTATAGTATTCTTGCATTATAGAGCCGTGATAGCGGAGTGGATATGACATCTGCCTCTGATTCCAGAGGGTGTGGGTTTGAATCCGGTCCGGGGCATACACCTCCAACATTTCAGTCGTGTGCATTTTAGGAAATTAAGTATCATGTACTTTTATTTTTTCATTCCGTGGTCATCTATCGTCTCTCCCTCTTTGCACATTTCACAAGGTTTCTAGTCCTGAGCTATTAGAATATATCAAAATCTTCGCTTTTCTTTTGCGAAGTTCTCAGTAAAAGCGCAAAGTTGTAAAGTTAGTAATGCATTGAAGAGCACGTTAAGCTGTCAATCATTACGTTGATATTTGATGGTAATGTTGAGAGCATCAAACATCACCCCCTAAACTTCCCAATACACATAAGAAACGCATAATTGGTTAAAACACTTAAAATTTTTCCTATAAGGGAAAGAGTTCTGGCCATGTGGGCCTTTAAAAAAGCTTTGAAAAATTCAAAATTCGTCAAGTAGGCTTAGTTTACAAGCACTTCTGAAACGTCAAATCTTTTTATAAAGATTCTACCACGTGTTCGGAAGGCAGGTTCTGCTGAGAAGAGCCGGCAAAAAACTCAACAGTTGCTCTTATGAAAAAGAAAAGAGATAACAGTGATAATAAAAAAAATATATGTTTATAGAATGAAGCGAGTGAAATAAATCGTGTAAATAGCTAAAAGCAGGTCGCATGCCAGCGGCGCAAAGGTTAACTAGTTTTGGCTCAAACCAGGTTTATAGCTCGTAAAGCCAGCGTCGATAACATCTGAACTTATCATATGCTTTATGAGGCATAACTTTTATTTTCAGAACTACTTGTATATAAAAAAAAAACATGGGATTGCGGCGGGTAGTGGGTTGAAATCCGACACGTTGAACTGTTACTGCAACAGTTTAAGTGTTTACTTTGTTTTAGTTCAGATTTTCTTGCAAAGGTAGCAGTTTTAGAATTATCGTAAAGAATTAATTTTAATTCTATTGTAAACAAAATAGGGTGTTTTTTCATACAATATTTTTACTATACCGTTTACTCAAACTCAAACGATTACGACCAGCCCAAAGCTATATATATAGTTTTGCTTCTAGCCTGCATCCTTGTAGGTTTACTTTACGATAAACTCTTCTTTATTCTTCGTAATGCAGCTGTAATTCCTATTATGTATTTACAATTTTCTTTTCCTCTTTTTCTCATGTTTTGTCTCCAATAGGTACAATGTTTCTTCTTCGTAACGCAAATACCTAATTATCTAGTTCTAGCAAATTTGCTGTATATTTATCTCTTGCTACGAGTATGTGACTAGCTTAATAAATTCGATAAAATTACTAATATTATCGGTCATTTGATGGTTCCGCAAATAGTTATGAGTAATGAATGAAGTAAGATCTAACGAAATGGTGAAAATAATACCGACGGAGGCCACTGCGACGGTCGACGAGTTGGCAGGACTCCAGCAGTGACCTCAGCGGAGCGGGCCAAGGCACGAGCGGTAGCGTTTGTTGACGGAACTAGCGGATAGGCGGATTTGAAATGGGAAAGCGATTATAACAGAGCATACCCTAGGAGTAATTTTTTAAATGAGTTGCGCTCCATTCGTCACTTTATACTTCTTCACAGCGTAGCGATATCGAGTAGCCTAGTGTATTTTTACACTAGGTTACTTGAGTAGTAGGTTATTGTTTATAGCCTGTAGGTACGTAGTGGAAGCCTATCTTTTGATAACCTCGCAATACATTTTCGTTTAAAATTTTGGGAATATAAAAATAATGTATAATTTTGAAGTATTTTTTATAGCGTGATTTTCGCAAGTCATACAAGGAACACGTCCTACAAAGCATCGCTCTGTGAATATCAACCACATGTTAGGCATCCACATCGATCGCATTGCATCAAAGTCATATAAGTGCGTCAACTGATCCACATCATACGGATCACACGAATCTACCGTAAAATAAAAATTCCGTTTAATACGATGCGTCCGATACTTACGACGCGAATATGTGGACGCCTATATTTAGGCGTAATTGTTTGTAATTCCTCGGGTTTAATGATTACCTTCAAACCGGAACACATCAGTGTTGGTTGGCTGCAAAATAATCATGGCGGCATTACTTCCCCGGACGAGTTGTCATAAGCTTTACTCAAATTAATAGTAAATTAATAAAAAGACTAACGTTAAAAACGTTCACTCTTGGCAGAGTGGTTGAAGTTACAAGGATGAGCAACGCTTTCTGTGCAATGCTCCTGCACTTTTGGCGATTGGCTGTATCATGCGAACTATACCATGGACGATGGTGACATAGGGTGACTTAAGTAGGTACATGAAATAAAGATCGATAAAGCGTTGACAAACAAAATCTATTGGCCTCACTGAAAAAACTTCGCAATGAACGTAAAAACTTCCCACCAACACGTCATGTAAATGTTATATTGCTAAAAAATTCCTAGTGAATTTCGCTTGGAATATATAGCTTTTTTGTCGACAACCGAAACCTCTCATTACTTGGCACTTCATCGGCGGATTTTGATTTCGTTTTCCGTGTCGGTCATTATTTTTACCCTTTCTTTTATTAATAAAGCCTAAGTCAAGTACGCCATTAGTATATTCAACAAAATTAAGATTAAGCCGTCGTTTAAAACTACATCGTTAAACTAATTGCGATCATTAGTTGAACCGAGGTTTCCCTCCGCGCGCTCTGCGCTCAGTGCCGATGTTCTTTAAATAAAACTGCTTTTTACTGTTCTTGTTCTTTTTGTGCAGTGTAATAGACTCCTCGCTCTAAGTCTTTGGCTATTAATTTGCATTTCAAATATAAAATTATAACAAAGCCTTTGTCAATATCAATTCTCTATCTAAGCTATTGTTATTTTTAGGTTAGTTAAGGTTGATATTTTGTTTTAATAATGATTAATCTGTCTACGTGAAACTATTTGTATGAACAGAGATACAAAGCCTAATTGATGCTAGAACATTTCAGCACACCTCGTGCATGTTACGAGGTTTGCTTAAGTGTTCTAGCATCTACAAAAACGTATTCATTTATTTTAGTAAGTGAATAGATAGATACATTATATACATTTTAAACATTGGTTGTTTATATTTTATTTCTTTTAATTTATCGCCCTATCTAGACGTTTGGTAATTTTATTTAAAGCTCAGATAAATACTGGTAGTATATATATTTTTGTATTAATTGTTGACAATATTTTATGCTCGTTGTCTTACGTGCGTTGCCGGAGGTATAGGTTATCATTATCAACTGAGGGTAGGTATAGATTATCATTATCACCTGAGGGTAGGTATAGGTTATCATTATCAGCCTATAAATTTATTCATTTATCATTATTAGCCAATAGGCTTACTGAGGTATAGGTTACATGCATGCGTATCGGAAATACTTATAACAATACATTCGAAATTGTAATGCAGCAATGCAGCGGCAGTAAGTATATTGCTAGTAAACCACCCTTGAAAAGCTCTGTTCTAAGAAGTGACTTTATTATTTTAGTATGTCAATACTAAAATAATCATGTAACTATATTTAGTAGAAATAATTAATTACTTTGGGTGTGTAACTAAATAAGTGTACTTACAGGTAATCCTCATCAGTTCATAACTTGAACCACAATAACAACAACCGACTAAAATGTATCTGTGAAAGTAATTAACACTCATAGTTATAATGACTGTGTGATCTGCATACAGTTAACAGCCCTTGAATTTTAGCTTTTTACTATCAACAACAACTTGGCGCAACTGACTACGATCTCACCTGATGGTGAGTGATGATGTACTCGTAGAAAGTTAAGTAATGTGTTAGTTTAGTGGGTACTAACACTTCATTGAAACTCATAACGCTGCAGTGGCATGTAGTAGATAGATAAAATGGTGCAATCTATCTCGATTTTATGTGAAAAAGTTTCTAAATTTCAATTATTATTATTTAAATATTTTCAACCCTTTAAACAGATGGGTGAAGGTCATTTCCAATTTCCATCATCTATTTATCTACTATATCTTAACATTTCAAAATGCCTCGATGCATAGGCCTCCTACAACTCCAAGGAAACCACTTTACCACTGTTACCCCTTCCTCCAGTGAATTCCAGTCACTAGTTTAGGTTGATCAGCATATCTTTCCTCTTTACCCAGTCGTCTTTTCTGTCAACAGTAGTAGTTCATGGTTTGGCTATATTGAATCATGTAATCGGTACACCGTTTCTTCAATTGGTTTATTCGAGTTAGAATATCGGCTACTTGGGCTTTATTTAATCAAACTGCTACTGACTTTCTGCTTTTTGTTTCCCTGTGAAACAGCAGAAAGCCAGTGAAAGCGGTGATAGGAATTCCTTTCAATGTCTTTCTACTAACGCTTTAGTTTTCACGTTTCACTTTCGTAAGCAATGTCTGGAAGCAGGATTGGATAAATTTAAATAATAATTGGATGATACCAGTACTATCTAAATAATTTGTATTCGACTCCAACATCACCAGAAGTCACTCCCGTCTCCGCGAGACGTAATTAACCAAATTGATCGGCATCAAAGGGTTCATTAACGCAAAATAAATTAAAAACTTAGCGCGCGCCGTTAACTCGGGATTGAGATAATTTCCTACATTACTTAAGATGTCACGCATTGGTAGATGCTAGAAGTGATATTTCAAGATATCTTTATTACAAGCTTTTTGTGAAATTATCATGTTGTAAGTACTTGTATGTGTCACATCGAATTTGAAACATCTAAATAATAACTTTTAAATTCTTAATGTTTATTTTTTTTGGTTCCATTATAATAAAAATATAAAATAGTCGATGCTGCTTAAGAGATTAATTTTTAACAATTAGTAACTATACATAATAAAGATGGAACTTTGGAATAATTTTAAAACTTCCTTTTACGGTATTATTATTTAATTTATAAAATGGTTTTTAAAAATAAATTTTACTGTCTTCTTTGTCTTTGCTGCCCCTCTCCATGTCTTTCAACCCTTATATCTGAGTCTATTTTAGGAATTAGATAATTGCACTCAGATCCAAGACACAATAAGTCTGTAGCAGATACAGCATCCCCAAGAGAGCCATCCGTCCTAACCAGCCCGTCGCACTCATGTGATGTGTCTAAGTACAGTCTGAGATTAATGTGTCTTCATTGTATACGCTATTATAGAGGTTAAATCATTTCTGCTTGATCACAAAAATCGATACGATAATTGTAGCTAATTGCTCAAATAATAAAGGATTATCTGACTGAAATCTGAGAGATCTTAATTCAAATCTCTTCCGTTATAACAGTAGTGACGTACTTACTACGGATAGTAGATTACTTGGAGTTGATAAGACTGGTTACGTCTGAAAATAACTTTACTAGATAAAAACCCTGCTACGCTCGGGTGAAATGTGACTCCATAATATAATTTTGAAAATATATCAAAAATAATATTAAGAAGTCAAATAAAACAATTACAATTTATCAATGAGGTCTCACTCGAGAAGTTGGCGGAGATACTTACTCGTAGGCACCCCCACCACTATCCTACTCCTACTTTTCCTTTTTTTATTTTAGGAGGAAATCATGGATGAAATCCAGGTAGCCTGGATGACGATGTTCGACTTCACCGATATACGGCACCCTACGGACTAAAACCTTATACATTCACAGACCTTCCTTGCTGTACACTTACCCAGCCTACTCCTACGACACTTCTACCAGTACCATACCACTATCATACGCCTATGCAATAAAAAAAAAATAAAAAGCACGTAGGATAAAACACTGGATTTATTAAATGGTAATATGTAAGATGTTTTTATTGGTAGCCCTCCTTCTTAGCGATATACATATGACGGGTAATTGCCTGTCGCTTAGAATGTCTCATCCGTATTCTGTAGATCCATGTCTTACGTCGCAGGCACATCAAAGTGCGGGATGATTCCATTAATCATCGCATATTTACCTGCGCGCTGTTTGGGCTCGCTGATTAGTTTGCTGCTTACGTTCAGTTTGCGCTTAACGCTAATATTGTACGAGTGCGATTTGCTCAAATTATAAATATGTTATTTGCACGAACACGGATCTGCGACAACCTGTATTAGCAACGGCGCATATAAGATGGCCCCTATATAAGATGATGCTGATGTTCATCATTATCAGCCTATGTTTCACTATAGAGCCAGGCCTCATTCTGTATAGGAGAGTGGATATGGAGATATGGAGATAATTAGACCTACCCCGCTGCGGGTGGCGGGCTTGGCGGGTGGATGATACTGTTTTTTTTAATGACGTCACGGTAATGATAATGTCCGGGAACGTCAGCTTAACGTGAAGCACCGGCGTGTACCATCAACTTCCCAACTTCTGACTAAGATTATCTTAGAAAGAAGCGCTCAGTACCTTATAACTTCTTATAGCCAGGACTCAAAAAGTAGTCAGAATAGCATAGAAAAGGAGAATAGGAAGTCGATATTCTTCCCCCAACGATTAATTTATGTTGTTAACAAAAATAATCAAAATTATATAATTATCATTTAAATTTAGCTTAATTTTACAAAGTAGCTTTTTCTTTTTGTAAAATATAATTTTTATAAAATTAATACTTGCTATATTTTTTATAAATGACCAATATTCCCGTTCGTGTCCAATCAATCCAAAGATCATGTATGATAGCGAACGATCGAATCAAACCACCACCTCTCGATGAAGAGTCCAGGCCCTTTAGCGTGGAGCTATAGAGGCTTTTAACTTTAGCAATATCTAAAATTTTGCAATATTCGAAGCTAATAAATTTTCGTTTAGTGCCATTTCGTCATAAAATATGTGTCATTTGAGCGTGTATAAGCAAACAAGCAAGTCGGTACACACGATTGTATATCGGCACACAGGCGGCGGCGGCAGCACTGTGGCTGTAAAGGACCGCGACAACTAGTGGCGGTATTTTGAGTGACTCTGTGCACACAGCTGAACGACTCATTTGCCGGCCGGCGTCCATTTTGAATTTGTGTGCGAAATCTGTTTACAGACACGTTCAAGAGCTTTTCAGGAATTATCTATTAACGTAACATTCGACATTTTACACAACACAACGTTATTTTGCGGAAATAAATTTATGAAAATTGAACCGCTCTGCCATATTTGACTCGCTTTATTATCTTTCGATATTGCAGGGAACTACGAAAGTGGCATGTATGGGTAAAATATTCAAAGACGAACAAATTAATTTTTTAAATATAACCGACTTCAAAACATTAACGTACCCACGAAACTAAAAAAGGGAAAAATAACATTATAATATTTTGTACCTATTGATCACTTTGAAGAAGCCAGTGATCTATTAATTCAAGGCGTACCTATTATAAAGATTTTTGGATCTCAGGCAGTCCTTTTCTTTCAGTAACGACTAAAATCAACACCACACGGACTTGGCACCGACTTCAAAGTGAATTTGAATATTTTACCCATTCAAATAATCCATACTCCAAATATCGCAGAAACGTGACACTTACTTACATTTGTATGTTAGACATTTTTATTCGTGTATGTGTCCTCTTTCATTCCATTCCTCTTTCACCGTGCGCCGAGGTTTCGAAATAACATCAATATGGCGTCAGGTTGATTATGCTTGTTTCCATAAAAACAAATTTTATCTCTTTTATATTTAATTTTAAGAAATTACATTTTTTAAATAATAATGGTGGAAATAGCAAACTGGCTCACCTGAATAGAGATCGAATCAGCAACGAAGAAATCTGCAAAAGAACCAAAGTTACCGACATAGCTCCACGAGTCGCTAAGTGGCAATGGACGAAACATTTACTTCGAGAGTACCTATAATGTACTTTAATATTTTTACATTTTATAGACATGATATGATATGATGAAACAATCAGTGAATAACAGTTTACTTATTACTGGCCTACGGTCTTTGCAAGTTAGACATAATGTAATAAATACTTTGCCCCGTATAATGCCACTTTATGACCTAAATAAAGTCAAAACAATAGCCCCGAATCCGACTGTACACTCAAAACAATATGGGTCATGATTATATACATACAATAACATATTACGTCTCACTACAAATTTAATTACTTCGAACTATTACAGCCCTTGTTGCGATAATAATAAAGGTCACATCTCCGCAGCAGTACATAGTGTATGGGATACCGCGTAATTGTTTAGAGGATTATAAATAAGACGGACGTTTTAATTATACAGAGCCTTCTGTGCTTAGTGACACCATGGGTTGAGCTATCATGAGGACATAGTCTCACCACATGATCAGAACATCAGTAAATCTAATGACAGTGTACGACGTACGTTCAGTACTAAGTATAATTAATATGTATATTCAAATTGAAAAACGTTTATTTCGAGAAGCCTAAGCACTAAAAGGAAAAATCTTAAGAAAGCAAACCCGGTAGACAAGTCTTACATTTTTCTAAAATCGAGTATAAAATATATTGTAATATTTCTTTCTAAAAAATCATATTTTTTTCATAGACTAAAACATTTGATAACAGAAACATAATGTGAGAGTGCTCATGCTCATATAACAATTAGATGAAATTTATTATGTAGATAAATTACCTAAAATATTAAAAAAAGAAATCCAAAGTTGACATCTTTAATTGACTAATTAAAATCTTTTAAATACTCTATTAACATATAACAAAAAAATGAATATCTTTAAGCCAACAAACCTGAGTGTAGACTTTATTGTGGCCACCCTACCAAACTTAATACAAGTCACCTGGCCTTCTTCAATGTAATCCTTTTGTACGTTAAATTAAGTGCCATTGTCGCAAACAAGCTCACTGCGTACTCCGCGACATGAAGCAGACTCCTTGAGTTAGTGAGGCTTACGGTCTGCCTCTGCGCTCACTGCGAGCAATTTATATCGGAATTTGGATATCATCTTATTGAAATAGGTAAAGTACTGCCTAATGAAAATATACTACTGTATACACTGTAATGCGTTAAATATTACATCTGGTTTTTGGTTCGCTGTTTTCTTAACCCGGATCATAAATAGGGGTGTAATAAGTTTACCGTAGCACCTTTTGTTTCTGTATCTGTGCGTTTGTGTAAATCCGAAGTTGGGAGGCAATATTTTTTATAAGAATATTGATGTTATATCTAGGATTGAATGAGCAAAGGGCATCAGTATTTTTTTATTATAAAGGAATTCTGATACAAGACTCGTCATTCTATACTATGTAGATTGTAGGTGTGTAAAAATTTTGTCCTTTTATTCGTTTTTTTTTAAATAAAATTTTCTAATTCAATCAATTGAAGCTTAATGAGACATTTTTCAAAATACACAAAAGTTAACAACTTTTTAGAGCGAGAAAAAAAAGAATGACAAAAAGGATTTGTTTTTCTTTAAAACATTAGAAGAACATATAATGATTTATTTATTTTGCTATCATCCGCGAAAATTCGGCGAACCCATGCGACAACGTCACCCAGGTCCGGCAAAATACTCTCTACGTACGTTTCACCCCGAAACCGGAGCATCCTCAGGAGATGTTGACTCTACAACGTGCAATTGCAAAGTGTCGTTTTCGACCTTTGCTTCGTCTTTTATAGACCAAAAAGTAGGTGGGGCAAGAGGTGGGCGTTGCCAAGATACTCATAATATAAGCGATTTATCTCTCATCGCATTCAAACATTTTTATTAGTGGTGACTTCGATAACTCTATTTGTTCATTTAATAAGGTAATTCCTGACTTATTATGTTTTATTATTTCTAATTGTTCCAAAACGCATAGTCGTAGGCCTTTATTGCAAGTGTGTAAAATGTCATACGTATGATTATCTGCCAGCTTATGACCAGTGTCTAGGAGATGCTTTGCAAAGTGCGACCTTTGTGGACGGTCATTTCGAACAGCGGATATGTGTTCCTTGTAACGTGTATCAAAATTCCGACCGGTTTGACCAATATATGTTGCATTACATTCAGAACATTGCAATTTATATACTCCCGATTTATGTTGCTTTTCTAGTTTATCTTTACCATTGCAAATATTTTTAAGAGAGTTATTTGTTCTGAAGGCCACATTTATATCATGCTTTCTAAGTGTTTTTGCAATACGTTCCGACACTGGACCAAAGTATGTTAGACTAGCTTTAAATTTTTTAGGTTTTTCTAATGGAATTCCATAAAGTTCTTTTCTAATCAACACCAATTGTTTCTTATTGATTATTCTATTCACAATATTCGGGTTGTATCCATTCGAAAATGCCATGCGATATATTGTATTTAATTCCTTGTTATACTGATCCCTAGTTAGAGGAATGGACATCAGTCTATGAACATAACTATGGAAAGCTGCTAATTTATGTTGCCATGGATGACAAGATGATGCTGGTATGGTTATATCTGTATAAGTTGGCTTACGATAAATCCCAAAGTGATGTCTATTATTAACTCTAGTGATTGTTACATCAAGGAAATTTAAAGAATTATTCTGTTCTATTTCTAATTTAAATTTAATTTTTGGGTGCAAATTGTTTAATTTATCTACAAAGACATCCAATTGTCTGTCCGTTCCAGTCCAGCATATAATTATATCGTCTACATATCGATAGTAATATAAAATGTGATTATTTTTAACAATATTTTTATTTTCAAAGTCATCCATAAATATGTCAGCCATTAAGGGACTCAAAGGTGATCCCATAGCTAGCCCTTCATTTTGCTGGTAGTAATCATTATTAAATCTAAAATAATTTTGTTCCATACATATATGTGTTAACTCAATCAACTCTGCCATTTCAGTAGGATGCGTTTTATTTATTTCTAACAATTTATTTAAAATGTCCAGTGTTTCGTTTACTGGAACATTAGTAAATAAGCTATCGACATCTAGTGATATTAATTTACAACAGTTAGGTAAATCTATATCCTTGATTTTGGTGACTAGTTCAACAGTGTTTTTAAGTGCAAATACTGGCCGAAAAGAGGTTTTTAGTTTAATTATATTATTTAATTGCTTTGCTAGTTCATATGCTGGCGCTCCAATATAGGAGACAACTGGACGCATTGGGATGTTATCCTTGTGAATTTTAGGTAAGCCATACAAAAGTGGGGCATGAGTGTTCATTACAATAGCCTTTTGTTTAGATGTACATTTGGGGAATATAAATTCTGATTTATTTATAGCTAGTCTAACTATTGCAGCAAACTTTTTAGTTGGATCTGTTGATAATTGATGGAATTCGTCTCCAAGAAGTATATCTTTTACTTTATCCACATACTCGTCCCGTTTCATTATTATAACTGTATTACCTTTATCAGCTTTAGAAATTACAATATTATCTCGTGCAATAGTGCCCTGCAACGATTTCAATATTTTCATGTCCTGATTAGGTATTGTGAGAGTGTGAGTGTTATTGATATCGTGCGCTATAATATTTTTAACAATGTCCCCTTTCTTATGAAGTGTTATAGCTAATTCTGTATCTACTGCCAGTGTTTCAAGCGATTTTTTAGAGTTTACAGTTGGGATATTGAATTTTAAACCTTTCTCTAAAAGTGTCATCTCATGCTTTGAAAAAACCGTATCAGTAAGATTTTTAACACGAGGATAGAAATCGTGATCAGTGTTGTCAGTAACTGCATTGTCATCTATTACTAGTTGGGATCTAGAGGAACTAGTTTGTAAGAATTGTAATTTCTTTTGCTGAGTAATGTATTTTTTGTGGCATTCTATTGAGGCAAAATCCCTTGCTTTGCTATCTAACAGATCAAATTCTACGTTATGTAATTTGTATGTGAGTTCAGAATACAATATTTTTAAATGTAGCTTCAAATTATCTCTAATTGTGAACCAACTACGTGATTCTTCATTAAGCCAAATTTTTTGAGCTTTTTTAATAGCAATATCGGCTGATCGGCTATGCATATTAGTTGAAATATTAATATATTTTGGTACTAAATTTAATTGTTTACATTGTTGATTAAACCAAACATTTTGGACTGCAAGTCGATGTAATTTGGTCAATTTTATATAGAGTCGTGCCTGCGTGGTTAAGCTAACCTCTTTTAAATATTGGATAGAAGCAGGCGTTACTTTGCGGAAGTTCATCATGATTATATAATGATTTATTTATTTTGCTATCATCCGCGAAAATTCGGCGAACCCATGCGACAACGTCACCCAGGTCCGGCAAAATACTCTCTACGTACGTTTCACCCCGAAACCGGAGCATCCTCAGGAGATGTTGACTCTACAACGTGCAATTGCAAAGTGTCGTTTTCGACCTTTGCTTCGTCTAATTTCCTTTTTCTAATGGAATTCCATTAGAAAAACCTAAAAAATTTAAAGCTAGTCTAACATACTTTGGTCCAGTGTCGGAACGTATTGCAAAAACACTTAGAAAGCATGATATAAATGTGGCCTTCAGAACAAATAACTCTCTTAAAAATATTTGCAATGGTAAAGATAAACTAGAAAAGCAACATAAATCGGGAGTATATAAATTGCAATGTTCTGAATGTAATGCAACATATATTGGTCAAACCGGTCGGAATTTTGATACACGTTACAAGGAACACATATCCGCTGTTCGAAATGACCGTCCACAAAGGTCGCACTTTGCAAAGCATCTCCTAGACACTGGTCATAAGCTGGCAGATAATCATACGTATGACATTTTACACACTTGCAATAAAGGCCTACGACTATGCGTTTTGGAACAATTAGAAATAATAAAACATAATAAGTCAGGAATTACCTTATTAAATGAACAAATAGAGTTATCGAAGTCACCACTAATAAAAATGTTTGAATGCGATGAGAGATAAATCGCTTATATTATGAGTATCTTGGCAACGCCCACCTCTTGCCCCACCTACTTTTTGGTCTATAAAAGACGAAGCAAAGGTCGAAAACGACACTTTGCAATTGCACGTTGTAGAGTCAACATCTCCTGAGGATGCTCCGGTTTCGGGGTGAAACGTACGTAGAGAGTATTTTGCCGGACCTGGGTGACGTTGTCGCATGGGTTCGCCGAATTTTCGCGGATGATAGCAAAATAAATAAATCATTATATAATCATGATGAACTTCCGCAAAGTAACGCCTGCTTCTATCCAATATTAGAAGAACAATTTGATTATTTTTGCTGTTCACGCTAATCTCAAAAACTATTGAACGAAGTTCAATGCGGTAGTTTTGTAACACTAAGATGGCACCTATAAATAAAATTTTTATACAATTCTTGAACGTCATTACAAAAATCAAGATAATAAAACATATTAAGCTATAGTTATTTTGAACAGCTCGTTTATTTAACATGACATTCCGACCAATAAGCGCGTTGTGAGGGGCGGCCATATTTAACACCCTATCACGTTAAACGTCCACAGTCTATTAATTTTTGATAATAATTAAAATGGAAATCAGAGGGTGGGGTCGCATCTACCATAAACTAATATTTCCCTTTCCAGTCACCCTTGGATACAAAAATAAAATGGGGCATCGCGTACAGTTTTTTTTTAAACCCTCCGCCATATTTCCCACCCGCAAACCACTGACCCGATTCAGGATTACACAACATCCGTTTCCTCGTTTTTGTTTTGTTGAAACGTAAAAAGTTTATATTCGCTAGCTCCTGGCCTATCATTTTTGGCGCGCGCTCAACATTTATAACTCGGCTATTTGAAGCGGGCTACAGAAGAGAGCGTACACACCTGATGTAAAGTCACGCAAGTGTAACTTCACAGTCAAATTTGGTATGAAAGTAGAGAAACTATTACCTCAATAGCTCCTCGGTTGAAAGGGTTGGACTCAAGCCTGTGAGGTAGGGACCGAGTCTCGGCTGTCTACACACTGTAGGACCCACTCCGAAGTCTTGTCACTCATTTGAAGAAGAATGGAAATATTGGTCAATTTATTTCCATTAATTTTTAAAATCAATGATCGTCATGTAACAGAAGACCGCTAAATGTCCTTGGTTACACCTAACTTGTTCATCTTCTTCTTCGTAGCCACGCATTCTTGGCAAAGAAACTGTGGTTGCTGTGGTTTCGATGTGTGATCTCACTGTCTGCAACATTATTGGTTTGAAGGTGTTTTTACAAAGTTCAGGTTATTTTCTTTTAAGATTGACCGTGCATTAGTAAAAATGATCAATTAGAACTTCATTTACAAATATGTCACCAAATAAGGCGATTAGGTATGAATGAAAAATTCAAAAGAAAAAGCAGTGAACTGCACAACAGTAGGTATGCAGACAGTCGAGTGACTTGTCGCCAGTGTGGCTACACCCTTATAACTCTGCAATGTAAAGCGGGCGCTCGACTCTCAGGACTTTTTGTGCAACATTTCGTCCTGTCGCTATTCCTGAACACTGCCTACTGTTTTCTTTTCTTAATAGGAAATACCAATTTGTTTAAGAACTAACGAACGTTCACGACGTCGTTGGCCTTTATACGAATATTCTCAGTTATTTTTTTCATCGAATCGTAAACTTTACGACTGTACAGGTTATGATTAAACTATGTAAAAAAATATTATAACCGTTGTATAGTTTGCGAGATTAGTGTAGACGAACAGTACGGTACATCATTACTTTGATCCAAGTTAGTGTTTGCGTGACTGATTAGCAAACATCTAGTTAAATTAGACAACGTGCGAAATAATACATTTACCTGTAATAATATCCTTGAAATGTTATCAAATTACTTAATTATCAAAAATTACGAAATTGTAGGTTGATTGTAGACGTCGAACCTCGATACACATGAGAAAATATGTAAATATATATATTCGGAATATTCAGTTCTATCTATAAATACTTTTGTCTCAACACAAAGCAAATTAACTAAAATCTTAATTGTGTTTTGTAGCAGTAGGTATTTAATTATCAAAGTAAAATTTAATTTATCCATTATTATCGTACTTAGATTAAGTCGAATACCTACTTAATAAGTCTAAATAATTATTCATATATTTATTATTCTTAAAGCATCTAACACTAGAACACAAACTATCTACTTTATAAAAATGGTTTTTGATCTTAAGCCAAGACTATGAGTTTCTTTCCGCCACTTTATCTATCGAACTTATAATAGAATCACAATTGACAGAATTTCGTATAAATAAAAAAATTAAATTATTAAATGGCAAAACAAAATACTAAATGGTCATATTATTATTACATGTCTTGTTAAATACGATTTTGAAAACGCATATGAGTCGTTTTAAACAACTGCATTTTCGAAATCGTCAGTGTGTCAATATAATTTGTCGCGCGACAAATCGCATCCGTGTCGTGCCTGCGAGCGGACACGTCGGATAGGTTAGCGAGTTAACTGCGGGTTAGCATACATCACGCGCTGTGTCGGCCGCGGCGCCTTTGACAACAGAGCGCTGTGAATTTTTGTCGTCTACCCGCGCTTGGAATAACATGCGATACACAGCGAGTTCAGTTGGTTCGGTTACTTTAAATTATTGAACGCGCGAACGACTGTCGGTGTATTTTAGATATTTTTGTTATAACCAGCGAACGTCTGCGACTTCGTCTGCGTGAGATTCAGTTTCATCACAAATGTATTTTGCGGGATAATATGTAGGTAGGTTAGCTAACAATACATAATATTTCGCATGATACAAAGTGGAAAGCAATCATCTATAAACAGATAACATGACCTACTAAAGGTCATGTAAGTCCAAACATTCGTTTATTATCATCAACTGAGTCAAATATTATTACCCGTCAACACGCACTGAAACAGTGTGGTGGATGTAAGCTCTAAACAACGCTCTCCTGTTGAAGAGAAGGCCTGTGTCTTGCTAATGATGATAACTAGCCATATAATTTTCATTATAACCATTAAAATACAAACACTTCAGACTAAGGCGTGGTACACAAACTCATCGGCCGGGCTCTGTAATGGCGGCCGCCTGGAGGTCATTAACTATAGGAGCTCTCCTTGCCCTTTAATATATTTGCGAGTAAAAATATATGGGGGAAATTTAATTTAGCTCCACGATCTGCCCAAACGATTAATAAAGTTAATAAGACCCTCGGAATGGCCCGCCCAGGACTTGCCCGCCGTTATACTGTCAATTTAATATCTGCTGTTTGGAAACGAAGCTCCGATACACAAGTCTGAGGAGCTGATGTAGTATGAGCCAAGTTTGAAGTGCGTAGTACGGAAACTTCGGAACTCGATGCTCTATGGCAGTAATATCGTTACGAGAAATTGGCTTTTCGTCATACAAACAGCTAACACTTCGTATTTAAGTTTATAAACTCGCTATTTGCTCTTCAGAATAGTTGTTTTTCAGTTAAATTATGTTTTTATTATTATCCGATTTTTTTAACACGCTACTAAGCTCCTTCCATAGTCCGAGAGCTTCTCCAATCACTATTCAGTTACAATGATGATGACGGGAAATGACGGCTTAAAGTGCTCTCCGGTACGGTAAGCACGTAAGGTCGATAGTACCTACCAACAATATCCTAGCTACAGGCTTCTAACTAACTTCTTAGACGATAGAATTCGGGACCTCGTGATCCGAATTCATATTTTGGACGACTGGACCAACTAAACTACCGAACGCCCGCGATTTCGTCCGCATGGAATTCAGTTTTCCACAAATCCCTTTAGAACCATGAATTTTTCCGGGATTAATCCAGAGTAAAATCTATTTCTATTCTAAATTTCAGCCAAATCGCTTCAGAAGCTGCTACGTAAAGGAGGAACAAACATACACACTTACACACAAACTTTCGCCTTTATAATATTATGTGACACCGTTTTTTGACAATGACAATTTTCCGGGCTGTTAGTTTGTATTGAGAATTGCTAGGGAGAAAGAAAAGCCCAGTATTTCATAGATCGAACTCTGGAGCTCATAATCCAAAGCAACCCAGGCCAACCACTGGATAATGTCACTAATGAGCGTGACCCATTACGATTGTATGACAGGAAAGTAGATAAAGAGGAGTCACGTAGCGCGCAGTCCGCGGGGCAGGTCGTGCGGACGACATTGTTTCGACGGTTGTTTGCCGAAACTTTCGTTTTTGAATATGAAAGCCCTTTTTTACATAAAGGAGCGCCGCTCAAAGCTTTTGTGCGAGTACATTCATACGGGGACGTATGATTCCTAAATGTTTAGCGTTTGGACGAATTTTTACTGTATGAGCGAATTGTGTAGGAGATGGTGACTTTGTTATTCAACTTTATTATCGGACACGTACTTATAGCATGCAATAGCTAAAAACAGGTCGTGATAGAAAGTAAAAAGTTTGTCAGTTGACGATCATAGATGAGTAGGCACCGTAGCCAATCTCTACGTCTAAGTCTAGACCGTGATATCTTTAGGAGGTAACAGGTTTCAAGGGTATTTTTTATGAAGATGAGTGGTTCTGTTTAGTTTGATAAATATACCTATAGGACTTGTATTCGTTAATTACCTGTAATTCAAAACCAAAACATGCTATAATTTTTGTGTACTGAAATGATTATGGATTGCCTTAAGGTAAAGATAGAAAAACCTATATTTAGATCGGTAAGCTAGGGTTATAAAGTGCACTTCAACATACACATATATAAGTGTACATATATAAGTGTACACTAAGATATACCTATTATAAATTACAAACAAAAAAAGCGACCATCTTTCTGACTACAATTGTATCGAACGACCTACAAAGCTACTGGTAACATACATAATGGTAATTTATTTTTCAGAACATTTTTATGAAACACCATCTTTATTTACTGATCTTGCTGATTAGTGGTTTATACGCGAGGATAGCAAGAAAGATCCCACGTTTAAACCCGTATAGGTCAAAATCCGTCATTAGGCTGTTTTAGGTTACCTATGTACCCTATATATTATGTGAAAATAAGAGCCAAATTCAACATTACAAATGTGTATTGTTTGTCGACTTTGTCGATAAAAGAAATGATATCTAAGTGAGTGTCATACAGATTATAGAACTAAATTCAAGATTTAATTTGGCTAATGTTTGCACAGAAGTATTTGAGATATAGTTATGTGAGATTCTAAATAAGCTAACGGGATTTAATATTTAAAACAAATGTTATGTTTTCATGTTAAGTAGATTTTGAGTTATTAAGGAGACAAAAGTGGCCTTATATGGTTTGTGTAAAATATACCTTGTCGCTTTGTTTTCAGTCGTTCTCTGGAATTTGGCAGACACGCTCCGCATATCTAGAATATAAACTATTACTTTAAAAACCTTATCGTCCTCTATAGTTAGCCAATGACTATTAATTTTAAATAAGAAGCTGTTGAGTTTGTCGCTAGCTCTTATCACCAGACTCTGCTTACCGGTGGTAAAGTCTACAACTAGTAGTGGTAGGAGTAGTCAAAGAGTCAAAGTTGTTTTGTGCTTGAAAAACTGAGCCTTGAAGTATTTGATTTGATTTGTTAGCAGTGTGTTAGGTCAAAGCTTCCACTTTCAGGAAAAAAAGGCCTGGCTTTGTAGTGGGTCATTAAAATAGGCTGATCATGTTGGAAGTACCCAACGAACTGACCCGCCCGTGAGTTGCAACTTGCACCGCGCCGCTACCACAAAGGGGTACAATCGTCCCGCCCGCCGCCGCCCGCCGCTGATACGGCGCTGATGGAATCAGCCGCCCGCCCGCAGAGTTGGCTCCACACGTGTAGTGTTGTACTGTCTGCTGCACAGTGTGTTCGCCTGAAACTGATAGTGTTTTGGTATTATACGAACAAAAGACCTTGTTTTTAACTGTCCAAATTTCAAGTCAGCTCTGGGCACTGAGGCGTATGGTTGCGTAATATAATATAGAAACATATGTCATCGGTTGGAATGTGTACGCAGTTCAACGTGATACAACTTCAGAGCGGACTAGAAGTTTGACGCATACCCTTTAAACTGAAATATATTCATACTGCAGAAGCTAGGCGTAGGTAACCGTAGCAATAGTAGGTACTTTCCCGGAAGAGCTTTATTACGAATTCTTTGACTTTTGTAATCCAAACACCTTGATGAGTTGTCAGTCTGTTTCAAATAATATTTTTAAGTATTTTTTCTACTACTATATACTTATACATTTTTTTAAATTAATGTCCTTAATGATAAATACAACAAGGATAAAACGAGGATAACTGCCTTTTATACCCGACCTCTGACCAAACAACCAAGCGAAGGTGTTGGTCGAAGCTTTATATTACATACCTACTATTAACAATGGTGAAAATCTCGTGAGTAAAGTTCAAGTATTTTGATACTTGCTTTTACTAGATTATCGTCTTGTGGAACAGTAATATCAGTTTCTTTCACACAATCATCATCACAATTATTGCAGTGCGCACTAACCAATCGACAGTATTGACGAATTAAAGAAGCCAATTCGACAAGCTAATGATGCGAAAAGATCAATTTATTTACGTTTTACATCGAACGGAAAAATCTCCGTATTAATATTTTCCTCTGGGAGAGTTTCCTTAACAAAAAGCTTATGAATGTCGAGCGATGTTAAATGTTGTATTCGTGACCCATATACGTGCTGGATCCCTCATCTCTAAGAGCGGGGGCATACGAAGCGTTGCGGCGCCGCATCGCAAAGATTTCACCGTAACAGCGGGCATACGAGCGGTGCGGCGCCGCAACGTTGGTATGTTGCACGCTGCAGCAGTGTTGGATAGTCTGTGAATCCCTGTGACGAATAAGCAACTGAGCGGTGCCGCTCCGGCGTCGCAATTCACTCACCCCTCCCCGTTATTATCGGCGATTGCAAGTCCGGTGCGGTGCCGAAGCGCATCGTGTGAAATGCCACAGATATTTCTATATAAGACGCAGCGACACCGCTCTGGCGCCGCAACGCCGCCGCATCGCATCGTGTGCCCCTGCCCTAAAGCTAGCAGAATATCGGCTGGTGAGACGCGGTTATACCGACGTCTTATCAAAGGCCTCACGTTTATTTTTGTGAATAACTGCCATATCTTGTAAATATGAAAATATGACTAATATTCCAATTCCCCTCCAATTAAAAGACTGTGTTAGGAGTGATTACAGTGGGTGGGGATCGACCACACGACCTCAGTGTGTCGTCCGACCATCGGCGGATAATGTTGATGATGAGAGATTTTTGTGGCAGAACTTGTACGGAAGAGTACTACTCAGTCAGGTTTATTTAGGTTAGAATTTCATACCGCTAAAGAGTACCGTAGAGGTATAAATTAAATAATAAATTTGAAATAAATACTAAATACTGAGACCAAAATAAGATACAACTATACAAACATATCCATACACTCGAAGCTAATAACCGTCCTTCGGCAGTTGGCTAAAAAGAAGACGCAAAATGCCTTGCGCGAGTCCCAACACAACGACAAAATAGAAATGAAATTCCATCCAATATATAGCAATGCAGTAAAATGGCGAAAGTAGTACGAGGAATAAATAGTTCCTGAGCACAAATTCATGGACTAAATGGACGGACCTAGTGAAGTCACCTTCACAATTCAAGAAAATTAGCCGAGTAGGTACGCTATACAACAAACCATCTAAAGATATCGCATCGCATATTGTAGCAACCACGACCACTTTGCCTAGAGTACACAATTAAGAGGAATAATTATTCTGAAGAAAATATAAAAAGTACGCTTAGAGTTTCTGTCGAATGACAAGTTAACCTTGACCGTGAATTCATCTGATTTTAATTGACGCATAGTCTAGGATGGAAGCGGTAACTGAATCGAACCCGGGACCTCTCTGTTGAGAATCAAAGCACTACTAAGTGCACCAGAGAGGCCGACATGCATGGTTAACCTGACAAAGCCACCATAGTCCGAACTCAATATTTACCTACGGCAACAGGTTCTACAATGACGGATGTCTGGCTAGGACACGTTCTTACACCGATACCAGAGGTCGCTGCATAATAATTCAAATGCATACATCGCATCGATTAGATGTAAACGGTGCCTCGTCGTGACGCGCGTGATAGCTCAGAATACATTTGTCAATCGGCCGGTTATGGATACATTATTGGTAATGGCGTTCGGTTAGAGCGTGATTGGATTGTGTGTAACGTGTTTGGGACACACAGACTGACATTGATTTGAGGCTAACATAATGATTGACAGCATTATCTGGCTATATCCGTAAACTGATAGTAATAGGTATAATATATTCTATGTAAATTATTTGTGCTTAGCACCTTAACACATTCAAACACTGACGGCCTCTGTGGCGCAGTGGTATGTGCAGTGGATTTACAAGAAGGAGGTCTTGGGTTCGATCCCCAGCTGAGCTGATTAAGGGTTTTTTAATTGTTCCAGGTATGGCTGGTGGGAGGCTTCGGCCGTGGCTAGCTACCACCAACTAGGAGGTAGTCCAAACTCCATAGTTATCTTAAGAAGAAGTATGAACTGGCCTTATAAAGAATAATCTTCAATAGCGCCACTGTTCGGAGACCGAACTCACGACCTTCAGTTTATGAGTTCGATTGTCGTCCACTCATAACATAGTCTTTACGACTAATCGGAAGGACTGTTGATATTCTTTTTATGATTAAACATATGAACATTAGAATTATGTTATTTGTTACCCACCGGGGCACCCAGTAATACAAGTTTTTACCTAGAACGAGGGCCCTTGCAACTTGTATGTAATACTTTAGTTCATAAATCAACGTTTTTTAATTGTTTTCATTAAAAAACAAATTAACTTGTCTACAGTATGTTTGAGTTTCAGATAAGACAAATATATACAAATAGACACTTTCTAAAATTGTTACATAATGTTAGTGATCTCTCGATTACACTTATTATGAGCTCCCAGTCCTACACACAACTCTCTCATTCTCTATAATATAATATTATTTTGATTATTTTGATATCGAGATACACAATAATTTGTTCATTTGTTCATTTTTTACAAGTTAGCCCTTGACTACAATCTCACCTGATGGTAAGTGATGATGCAGTCTAAGATGGAAGCGGGCTAACTTGTTAGGAGGAGGATGAAAAAATCCACACCCCTTTCGGTTTCTACACGGCATCGTACCGGAACGCTAAATCGCTTGGCAGTACGTCTTTGCCGGTAGGGTGGTAACTAGCCACGGACGAAGCCTCCCACCAGCCAGACCTGGCACTGACACAATAAGCTAAACTCAAACGGGGCGGGTCGCAATTAGCGCCTCATTACCCGCCACAGTCATTGAATCAGTACAGTGTATTGTTATTTGTGTTCTCTGTTTATCGATAGCGGAATGTGACAATTATTTGCCAATTTAGTTTTGCCAATTAATGTTGAGCCTGATTGAGATTTACCAGCTAATTTTGAAGTAAAATAAATTATATTATAGTTAGAATGGGCCCACTACAGGGCCAGGCTAATAGGAGAGGGTGATAATGTTACATGAGTTAACGCCCACTATCAAATGTTAATGATAACAATAATTTAAAGTGTTCTTAAAGACACAGGAAACGCAACCAACTGATAAATCTTAGAAGAAAGAAAAACTCAGTATTTCAAAGTCTCAATAGTCGAACTCAGGAACTCTGGATTCAAAGAATGTGGTTCGTCATAGCGCTACTGTCTCTTTGCTTCAATTTTCAATTCATGTAGCTATCGATTGCGAGATCCTAGGTAAAAGTCCCGGGTTGTTGTCTCGGGTAAATTATTGAGTTTTTTCTTTTAAGAAAATTCTGAACAGCAATCAGTATGAGATTATGGTTGATTGGCTGGTTTACACTTTACGCTGTTGGTCCTTGTCCATTATCTTTAACGTCTGATAGTAGGTAATTATTACAAGGTCAAGTTATAATTAGATCGATTTATAATTGAGTAGTTTACAAACTCCAGTACACGGATTCGCATACTAAGGCTAGTTAATTTTTTTCCAAATATAAGTATAATATTAGTTGCTGTATAACCAGAAATGGATATCCTTTACAAAAGCCACCTAAACAAATAAAAGCTCACGTTCCACATACAGAGTAGCTAGTTTTATCAGGAACCGTCAGATTTTCCAAGTTCTTTCCGCAATACATTCACGTAGCGCGCGCTCGCACACGGCTCTGTACAGCGGCGGCCAAATGTAATTTAATAATACGAAATCTGGATTCTTGGTCTCGAAATAGCCCGGCGATTACGCGGACAGACAAGCCGTACAGTTGGATAATACACAAGTACGCACTTTTTAAACTTAGGTAGGCTTGCATCTGTCTATAACATATTCGTTCGCTGTTTGCTTCGTGATTCATATTCAAAATGGCCATTCGCTTGACTTTTGTTGTCTGCGGATGGGTTGATGTACGTATACGATGTCACCTGTACATATCCAAACAAAAACATAGAACCGTTTCCTTTAGGAAGTCGTTTAAATAAAATATAATCATATTAATATTTTAAAAATAATCTATTCTGTTGTAGGGTTAGTCAACCAATAAACATAATATTCAGATACTTAATAATATATTATTTTTAACCTTTGTATATATTATTTATCGTTGTATACCATTGCAATAATACTGTAGCACGTATTATTCATCAATCGAGTGTGAGAGAATAACAACTAAACTAATACGTTTCTTTATTTTTTTTATTAGAAAATCTTAACAGTAGGTATTTCTAACAAATTTAAATAAAAAATATATAGTGACCAAAAAAAAAAAAATAAAAAAAATGTGTTTTGGTCAGCTAGATGCAGCTTCGATTTTCCCATTGAAAGTATACATTTTTTTTTTAATAATGGGGTTACGTGTTGGATCAGATAGTTTTAGCTTTACACAATGACTTTATTATTAAATTATTAAAATACACTTACAGTTAGATTATGAAAAATATTGTACTATACCTACTGTTAAATTTTAAAAATACATTTTGTTATTTATATTTATTTCACAGCATCCACGCAATGTTGGATGCACCTAAACTCAAAGTACTACAAGAATAAAGTAAACTTCATAAACTGCTGAAAAAGAAAATCTTTACAAACTTACAAAGTGATAAACGATGAAACGATCTTTTAGAATTTAGTGCGTCTTGTAACGAATATGTCCCCTGAAAACAGTCCGACCCTCTTGTTAGCATTACTAGCTAGGTAGCACAACTGTACGGTAGGCAAGCGGTGGTTTTAGCAACTGGTCTATTTGCGTGCGCAAACCGACGGGCATTCTTTACAAAACACACATTCAGCGCAGCATCGATATCTTGTGTATACAATTATTATACATCGCGTCGGTGTACTTCCGGTATTTACAAATATATACATACTACTAGCTGATATCTGCGACTTTAGTTGCGTATAATTTTGATTTCGCGGTTTTTTTTTAATTAGTACCTAACCTTTATTAGTAATACCTCGAGAGTAAATAACGGAACATCGAACAATAATCGAGCACTTTGTTGATAGTTTATCGCGTACAGACTGGAAATTAAAAACAGTATTTTTTTGTTTCATTGTATTATTTATTTATTATTATATCTATTTATATTAAAGAGACTAAGCCTAACCGATGAATTATGAAGTTATAAATACCTGAACACAAAAAAGATGAACTGTATATTACTTGTTAAGCGATTTTATTTTTGTTTAAGTACTTTTAATGAGTATATTAAAAAAAAAAAAGTTGTTCAGTTTTATTTCCTTCAAATTCTAACAAAGATTTTAGACTACTTCGAATCTGCTCGAATAAAATTATACTTAAGTTGAAACCATACCATGCTTACCTACGTCAAGAATTGAAAATCACCTTTTTTATTTCTTTTTCAGATTTCGTCAAACATGAATGACGTCAAGGAGTAAGAGTGTCAAGTGCGACTGTGACACGGCAGTGTCGGCGACAGTGAGTCAGTGAGTGTGATGGTGTGACAGTGACCGACACAAGATGGCGAAGCTCTTGACGGTCGCGCTGGCGGTGCTCGGCTGGCAGATCGCTGCTGCTGAAAGAGGTACTGCTTTTTGCTTTTTAAAGTGTGTCATACGCACGGCAGTGGGTCACACACAGTTGTGTCTTAACTTATAGTGAAAAGTGTAGTTGATAGCGTCAAATGTTAGTCAGGCCAAGATGCAACCTTCCCTATCTTAAATTTGATATTTTTAATCAGCTAGCAATCATCAGTTTAAACAGATGAATCTTATGTAAAGGCGTAATATTGATTTCTTTCAAGATAATATACATATAATTATTTTGGTTAACCTATTGTAGTTATGAATAGTATTGACATATCAAAGAAATGATTTATACTTATTTTTATAAAAAAAAATACACTTCCAATTTAGCGAACTGCTGCAGTAGGTAAGGTAACAAACAGTCCAACGGACGGCGTTGAGAGGAGATTCAGATAATCTAGCTAATTAATCAATCAACATTGAATATTGAAGATGAAGCTCCAATAGCTCGACGGTAAAGAGGCTGGACTCATCATAGACGTCATAGTTTCAATGTTTGTCCGCTGGACTAACAGGAGGGGAGTGGGAACATTATCATCTATACATTATACTTACATTATAAATAAATAAAGTTTGTGGTGTTGTAGGGGGTAGGTAATCCCTGGATCTACTGAATCAATTATGAAAATTCTTTTACCACGCCAAGCCACGTTACTTGTGAGTGTTATAGGCTATATTTTATCCCCATATTCTTACCGGAACGGGAACCGCGGGGCGGGGTAGTACTAGTATTTTATAATGAACTTTTTATTGTAAAGTTATTGTTAAGAACTTGACTGTGTGATTAAAATTGCTCGAAAAAAGTGGTGAAAAGAAAAAAAAACAATGTTTTTAACAAAATAATAATATGAAACAGGTCAAAATATAAAGCAGGTATCTGCAGCCGCGTGATTAATGATCAACTATAACTTTCCGCATTATCTATTACACGTCAACAAAGCTTTCCGCCCTGATTGATTCCGCCCGCGTCGCCCGCCCACCGCGCCGGTGCTATTTATGCCATTTTTTACTTTGTATTACATAAAATAGTTAATGATAGTTAACTAGGTGTACCATGCTATGCTTCGCAGTGGTACATTGTGGTGCATGGATCAGAAACATAAATAAAGCGTATAGTCTTTAAAGTAGTATCTCCCTGATAAATACAGGTATGAAGTTATAGTAGACGTAAAATGAGTTTTGATACTCAAGCCTCAGGTCAAAAGGCTGTATTCTACTCGTAAGTAGGTCTGACATGTTGATGACATGGGCATAATATTTATACGTGTCTGCGTTATTTCCCAGACAAAACAGTCACTCAATCAATCAATTTATTTATTTGCAGATAAATGCATGATATATATACAGGTGGTCGATAGATGTAGATGGTAAATGTATCTTGCTAATTTGGCATGCAAATTATTTATTAAGTATGTGTTAATTAATTCAAATGACAATTTCAATAATTCGTTATTCATCTATATATATATATATATATATATATATATATCTAATACCTATTATATTTTTTCCATTTGGTTATGTTTGTAATACTTTGATGACTGCACAGTATAAAAAGCTAATATATCGCTATTTTTCGATTACTTCGAATCCTAAACGCTAGGCTGTGTTCCTGCCAATCAGTTTTGGAACCATTCTGACGGCGGCTTAAAAGCTTTGGGGGTTTTTCGGCGCTTTGTTACACAATAGAATACATTGAATACACTATGCTGGCTTACAGTAAAGGGACAACATTCAAGTGATATTTATCAAATATATATCTTCTTTTTCTAAGCGTTTTCATTGAAAGATACTTTCTTTGGTCAAGTTTATCTTTATAATAAATTTGTTCCAACAAAAACAATCTATTCTAATATTATAAAGAGTTATTTTTTTTTAATTAGTGATATTGTGGGTTTGTTATCTTGTGACTTGTAAATTCTGAAGTTGTAGGAGGAAATCTCTGGATCTGATTTTGAAATTTTTTTTACAAATATACAGCATTATTTGTGAGTGTCATTCATACCCGTATTCCGTATTTGTAGTTTATAATGTTTTGTAAGAATGTTGAATGTTCCCCTGTCCCACGTGTGCTAGAACGGATACGATAATATTCTAAAGGTCAAAATGGAACCCTAATTGACTCTGGTATAATGACGGTGGAACTGATAAAACTTAGTTATTTTAATAAACTGACGCATGATAAAGTCGGAAATCAAACCACAAACTGTCTCCCAATTCGGTGTTCCTACGCTCCGCTACGCCGTAGAGGTCCTCAAGAATAAACAAACTTTGCATAACTATTTCAAAGTAAGACTACCGACAAGACAAACTATGTCTTATGATAACACTCATAAGGTATAATTTGCAGCGAACTTTCGACTCGGTTCAAAGTTGCTAAGTTCTGACAGTGTTATGGCAGTGCGGGGAGAGGGGGGGTAACTTTGCCTGGCATCGCTCGCTTTTTGATTACATTATTTTGAGTCTGTTAACAAAATACAGAATTTGTCAGGTTGCCGACTTCTCTCGAGACGATCTGATTGTGTACACCACTGTACACAAGTTAGTGTACTGTTATTAGGTTTTGATAATATGTGCACGTATGTTTGTTTTTTAAACTTTAACCTTACCAAATAGTCCATAGCTTTATTCCTTATTATAGGCACAACTACTAACATCATAACAGATTTATAAATGTAGTAATGTTTTGATTTGATTGGATGTTATGTAATACACCCATCGTCTATGTCTATAACAACACGACCTGTTAGCTAAGAGAGATGCCTCATTGGTACGTTGCGCTTACTTAACTTAAAATATATAGTTTCCTATATATTTTAAGTTAGCCGACGCCCCGCGGTTCTACCCACGTAGTCCCCGTTCCCGTGAGAGTATGGTAATAAAATATAGCCTATGACACTCTAAAATAAAATGGCTTTCTAGTAGTAAAAGGAATTTTTAAAATCAGTTCAGTAGATTCAAAGATTACTCCGTACAACACCACAAAGATGTGGCATATGACGCGTTGATGAGCCCTAATGAAGCATCACACTGCACACGTGAACCTGTGGCGTAGCTGTGAAGTTTCATGTACCAACAACCATAACTCTCATAGTATGTCAAAAAATTGTTCCACCAATAAAAGGACTTTAACCAATTACGTTAGTTGATCAAAACTTTAATGAACCTAAAAATTACAGCAGTGATCCTGCTACCATCCTAAGCTCGGCATCGTAATAATCACTTTGCCATAGGGCACACTACGCTATTCCACTCGTAATTCAAACCGCCCGGAAAGAAATTACTCCATATAAAAATAAATCACCGGCATATTGCCCCAGATTACTTGTGAGGGGGGAATATTTAAATAATTTGAAATATTCCCTGTAGACCAAGAGCCCACACAAACCTACGAGGGTGCTTAGAGTCATACAATCAGTACTTGAATTAAAATTAGCATGAAATAATGATAAAAAAACTTTTTTATATTAAGCTTTTACATTCTAGGCATATCTTCACACATATTATTTTATGTTGTAATAAAAAATAGTTAAAAATCTGCAACCTAAAACCTCAGCCGCGTGGTTTTGAATGCCGAAGTCACGTCAGTCAAGTCAAAGAAAGGGATGCCACGCGAATGATTATAAATTTCAAATTTACTTCAGTTAATCTTTGGTTAGTCGTCTACTAGTAATCGTATGGACTTAGTAGAAACGAACTAAGTAGTTTATGCCTTGCTTTTGAAACGTACTTAAAATATACACGCCTTTTCAATATGCGAATTCCATCCTACTAGTAACTAATGCTTTTAGCTACGAGAAGAGTAAATAGGCGCCTTATAAGCAAACTGTGTATTATATCACTATGCACAACCCGCGTTTGTATATAAGCGATTATTTATGTAGTAGAAAAAGGAGATTTTTACATATCGATGGCGGCGGCTCACTACCGCGGGAGGTTTGCTCGTGGGCTCTCGGTGCGTCGGCATTAACGCGGCAAATATTCACAAATTTAATATCGTTCGGAGGTCAAATGCAATTTATAAAATGACTACCCAATTTTGCTTCACGATTTCCGCGCCCGGCGCTCGAGTGTGCCGACGCATTAAGGTAATGGCGCCAAATGGCAGCGATTGTGCGGATTTGCTGCCTTTGTAAATTAACAATAAATATGTTTTACTATTTTCCGTGAAAATCTGATAAATCCGGGCACCAGTGACAATACTTTCAATGCAAGTTTCAATCCAATATTGTCATCAGGGTATGATCTTTTAATTCTGTCAATTGCAGGATACAACTCAAAAGAATATTTTTACCATTATTAGCATTATTAATAATGATAGTTTGACGAAGAGTCAGTCAATAAACAGATCGGTGGAGATCCTATTTCGGATCTTAGAATAATAAAATACTATTTCATAACCCAATCCAGGACATGATCCAAGACTTTGTGATCCGAAACTACATAAGCTAACCATTGGACCAGTACGACAAGACAGGCAACAAGGAGAGCAGAACACACAATATTTGCTCAGTCTTAATCAGGATTGAACAAACATCAAATACACTAACATGTATAAATCTGTAACAAAACTAAACCAATCGAGAAATCTAAATTAAACATTGTTATTACGTCACAGTTAACGTAATCGTACCTAAAATAAAAACGTCAATTGTGCAACCGTTACCGAAAATTAATCTCCCCACTTAACATAAACAGCTCTCTTAGCAGAGTATTACAATTTTCATACAATTTCCTTTCGATTAAGGTCCTAACTTCATTAAAACTGTTAAAAGCCTAATCTCCATTTGCATTCCAGAAAAATATCCTCCGCCATTACGGACTCAGAGCCTGCTATAGCCAGACATTCCTTATTTTATGAAACCGAAGTTGGTCAGCCTCTGCTTCTACCATAGGGAGGTACCTGTAGCCAATTATGAAGTTTGGACTGTAATGGCTTTGAAATGTAGCGAACGCTTAACCGCCCAAGTATAAATTGTACTTTTTACTATTTTCATCGGCATAGTACCTATTAGAAATCATGTCGCCAGTCGGCCATAATAACCTTGCTCTTGACTACAATCATGCCAGGTGGAAAGCAATGATGAGGTCTAGGTTAGTTGGTAGCTTGCCTAGAAAATGCCTATTCACTCTTGCCTTGAAGGTGTACAAATCGTAAGTGTTAAGAAACACAGAAGCCGGAAGGGCATTCCACGTCTTCGCTGTTCTTATTAGACTAGCTTCGCGGTTGTAAAAATAACGTTAAAGACTTTTAAGAGAAATTTAAAGGTCTGTAGCGATTCTGGCGACTGGAGACACGATTCCTCATGTATGAAATATCAAAAAATACGTTACATGTAAGTATAATTGATCAATTGAACTTCTGGACCCTTGAAACCGGTTATCTTCTACAACCATACATACACACATCTACTGCAAATGCCACAATTGGCTACCGTCGGTACTTACCTTTAGCTGGACCATGGGTTGACAAATTTCATAAAATTGACATGAGGTACGTCTGGCAATCACAAGCTCTCTTTCTATTACGTATTCTCGACGCGTCCGCCCCGACATTATCTTACAAGAAACAATGGCTTTAATACTCCTCCCTTTTAGTATTGTTGGCCGCTAATTTTTGTATTCGACCCATATTTAGCAGAAATAAATATAAAAGAAAACACTTTTGTTCCTTGCTATTGAAATGGAGAGGTTTTTATGCAAAATTAATGAAAACCTGAATAGTTAGCGGGTTGTAACAAAATGTTTTAGTATATATACGCGGAATTTGATTTACATTGTTCAACTGCTCCATAATATGTTCAGTGGTTTCAGTCCATGACTTCGGATCAAGAGGTTCTTGGAGTCTATCAAATCTTAAAACCAAAATATAATAATAATATAGCTTAATAGCAGCTCCAAATTTGGAAGTGGTGGTGTTACCTTGAACAACACTTTAAGCCATGATTTCCAGTCATCATTATCAGATCTATTACTTCATACTTTGATAATCATTAAGGTCTGACCAGTGGCGAAGTCATGCATTTACACACCAAGCCCGCCAATGTGTATCGAAGCAGCGTGGTGGGTCTTAATCAAGGGAATGCTGTGATCCATTAGAAATAAGTCGATTATGGTGACGATTTCATCATACAATAGTTGTTATTTACATTAAAGGTCGGCATCACTTATTATCAGGTTGCAGGAGTTGCTTAAAGTCCATGCAAGAGGCCTATGTCCAGCAGTCTGCAGTGGACGTCCATTGGCTGTTAATGATGATCATATAGATCGTAGTTTCCATTCCCGGGCGAAATTGGGGATAAAATATAGCCTGTTACTCCGTTACCATGAAGCTTCTAATGGTAAAAGATTTCAAATTTAGTACACTGCTTTAATGTATTAGTTTGATAAATTCAAGTATATGGACATAAGGTACGTACTTAGCTCTTCCTCCAACGTCTTCCGAGTCTATAAATTACAAGTCGGAGTGAATCCTGTAAATTTTAAAGCCTTTCCACTATTCTAGGACACCTTAAGACCTAAATTACCTGGCGCAGACTGTGTCGGTGTTACTCCAAATTTATAGCTCTCGGAATACCTCGATAGCTCAAAGATTTAGAGGTGCATTAAAATCTCAAGGTCTTAGATTCAATACTGAATTCTCGTACGTGATATTTACGTAGGTTCGTGATATTTTTATTAAGCAACAATACGATGTACCGTGTGTATCTGTCCGTTGCCTCGTAGCTCCCAAATTGATAGACTTATTAGAACGCTGCGCTTAGTGTTTTATACCTAATGAAGATCTGATTTTTCTTTTGTGAATATCTGGTAGGAAAGTCTTTCGACTCAGTCAATATGTTTAAAAGTTGCCACAGATAAATAGATTCACATTTTAACCTTAGAATAACCTTTTTTAGCATCAGGTATCAATATTTCAACAATTGTTTTAAAAAATAATATTTTCTATAGAAATTTTTACTATATTTTTCATTTAAATAGGACCAATATTTCCGCTATCCAATTAGCCAGAAAATATTGTGTAATGAGTGGAAACGACAATCGAAAAGCGGGCGGGAATCGCACCACTACCTCTCGACTCCAGCCCCTTTTTCAATTGAGCTATTAAGGCGTTTCAGAAGAATTTTTATTTTTAAAGTCGGGTAAAAACCTAGCCTAATAAGTATAGCATTGTCACAAGTACTTTTGATGTATAATATCACATTATACATCATTGGGTATGTCATAATTCCACTGGCAGTGTCCGTGTGTCCGTGCTGGCACTGGGCAGTAACTCAGCGGGACTGTCCCGGAGTTATAAGACAGGCGGGACACCCGGGACAGCTTTACTGTGCTCTGCTGGCTCGTTGACGCCAGTTTATTGCTACAGATTTCCGCGTCTAGTTCATTTTATTTGCCTCCATTATATCTAGTTGGTTTAAAATATTGGTTATAGGAGCCATTACCTACCTGTACCTGACCAGGGAATCCAGTATACCCCCGTATAAGTATATGGAGATGATAATAATATTGTGTATAAATAAGGATCTGGTTAAATAATTGGCTCAATAAAAGCGTGTTTTTTGAAGAAAAAATAATAAAAAAAAAGTTATAGCAGCTACAGCGTTAAAAAAACTGATTCAAGATTGAAAAGTTTCAAAAATCCGAAAAAATATTAAAACTTGGTCACCCTACGGATTTCAAAACAAATTAGTTTTAGATATTAGGTGGTATTTTTCACTTACACGGACACTCTGTATATTGTATAATATACCTATAAATACACCCAGATACTGGAAAATACCCATGTGCATCACCCAAATATATTCCAGTTTTGGGGATCGAACCCACGGCCGTTGATGTAGAAAGCAGGCTCACTGCGCCACGTAGCCGCTTTTTTTATTCTTTACAAGTTAGTTCTTGACCACAATCTCACCAGTAAGTGATGATGTAATCTAAGATGGTAGCGGGCTAACTTGTTAGGAGTAGGTAAGATAGTAGTAGATAGGTAGAGTAGTAGTAAGATAATCGGTTTTTCGGAAACCATCCCTTTCGGTTTCTACACGGCATCGTCCTGAAACGCTAAATCGCTTGTCGGTACGTCTTTGTCGGTAGGGTGATAACTAGCCACGGCCAGAGCCTCCCACCAGCCAGACCTAGACCAATTAAGAAAACCTCAATCGGCCCAGCCGGGGATCGAACCCAGGACCTCCATCTTGTAAATCCACCGCGTTTATCACTGCGCCACGGAGGCCGTCAAAATAATGCCGCTTAATAATGTTTCAGCCTAACCTACTACTCGTATGTAGTAGGTTAGGTTAGTACGTATGTACTCTTGAGTATTTTAGTCTTAGACGATATTAGATGGACTATTAATTAACGGAACGGCTCTATACGGCTTTGATCCGGTCCGGACGGCGCGTGCGGTCTCTCCGCCGGGCGGGCTTGCACTACACGACCAATTACTTTGATTAACAAACACCCTCTATCTTATACAGAGTGCTTCGATTTGCTCCCAAACTTGCCTCATACTGAACTGTAGTGGGAAAATGTGTTTATTGGATCAGACTTCCTTGAATGCTCTCAAAAGGCCACAGGATTTATTTAATTTGAGGGTATTGGACAGTTAACAATACCTTAACCCATGCAGTAAACGGTGGGTCAGCGCGTTTAGTAATAAATAAATAATGTTAATTTGTCGAACAATTGCTATCACATTGTAATTGTAATGATAATGTCGGCGTGCTTTCTGGGGAACTGCAAATGTCATAATTGAGGTCTCTAATGTCAACCACTGACGATCAAGCAATCTCACTAGCCGATAAAACTGATCGTGTGCCGACCAACACGCGGTCAGTTTTATCAGACGTCAAGCCGTTAGCGCTGCAGGCATGTGAGATTACATGATCGTCAATGGCTGAAATAAAATCCGTGCAAAGTGTTTTCATCATCATCCTACGGCATGGCTAAGGTGGAAAACTTTTCTGTACGTTGTCTTTTAAACTACGCAACGGATTTTAATGCAGTTTTTATCATTAGGTAATATTATTATTTATTTAGTGTAAACATTATTTTCAACGCAAATATAGCTCTTATAAAAAAAACATACATACAGCCGAACGTAGAACCTCCTCCTTTTTGGAAGTCGGTTAAAAAATGATTTGAAATACCGAATCCCAGGCGGACAAATACCCGGCTATTAAATACGACTACGTTTAAAACGATAGCCATTACAAACAGTTACGGCTGAAGCAATAAATAAAACAGTAAATAATATAATGTAATGAAAAGTTGGCAGTATGTCTGTGCGTATGTCACAGAATTGGAACATATTCATTTTAATTGGAAACCGTATCAAATTACTCTGTATTTATGAATCCCGCACTACATTACTCTGGTATAATTAATGACAACTTTGTTGCCTGTTTCTGTACGAGTAACAGAAATGGTTTCTAAATATTGTGAGCTTGTGATAGTAAAAGGGATGCTTCGCAGAGTTTGATGTGGGCTTCTCAGATTAGACGCTTGGAACCGCAGTAGGTACCATTATAACAAAAACTATCGTGTATAAGTTTTAGCAGACTCCGAAGTGGATTACAAAAATAAGAAACCGAATGTCGAACAAAGGTCAAAATTCACAACATTTGTCATGACAACTTAATTAACAAACCAAACTGTAACCAAAATAAACCCTAGAATGGAAGAGAATGACATTGAGTGGAGTCGCGGACTTGTGACCGTTATATTTAGTGTTAAGGACGTCCTTGACTTAATTAATATTCCCCTTTTGTAATCAAGTCACTCTACCCGCTTATCCCAAAATCCAACAAAAGGTGTGGACGAATCGAACGCCACGACAAGAATGAGCTAGACCGTACGGCGAGCATTTTATATCGCCAGTCGCCTGATCGCTACCCCTCTCTAACTCCCTACTCTTTGCGGAAACAAGTCGCGCGTTGACACAGACCAACCCGAGATTGAGCGACGTCATATTCGTCTCAGACTACTATTTCCTACAAGAGTATAATCTCAAAGGGGTACTACGTTCTACCTCAACCATGTGTTTGTGTGTTAAGCCTTAGGTGACTGTAGAAGGAAACAACGATGTTCAGATGATAACTGCGACTGTATTGTTCAGAACGAACACAGCGATGCTCCTTTGCGGCAGAAATAGACAATAGACATGGTTGTGGTACTTTCCCAGAGTAACATTTGAATAATATTACGTATTGATGGTTAAGTAGTAAGGTTAGGCTATTTAGGTATCTAAAAATATTCGTCACTCTTCATTCATTCTTCTCGTTCGTTTTTTGTGCTTTTTTTCATTTATTTTGAAGTTTTACTTAGTCGCAATCTTTTAAGATTACTTAAGGAAAGCTACTCTTATGGAAATATAACATATTACTATTTTATTAAGACTCCATAGCTTCACGGAAAATTAAAAATTTAAATTTAGAATTTGGATTATTTAACGTACCCGTACGTGACGTACTAGTACGAGTCTTTGTGTTTCACTTGGTGGAAGGGAAATGGAAATGGAATTAGTCAAAAAATATTTATTTTCATACATGGCGAAAAAATTATTATTGCTAATTAAATAAAGTTTTTTAATAAAAATATAGTTATTTTTATCGCTCGCTTCGCAGGCTGTGTTTAAAACTAACGTCATCAAAAAGCCGCTCGGAAAATGTAGTATTTCGATCATGAATGTATAATTAAGCTGCCAGCGAATGATTTTCAAAATGAGCACAAAATTGAGCATCATTTTGAAAACAGTGATAACATTATTTAGCACAAAACAATGCTGATACCGATGATATCATAGTCAATAAAATAGTGTCAGATAGGACAAACTGCTACAAGTTATGTTTTGATAAAAATATTGAACAAAGTTACAAACCTAAAAAATATCATTGCCTACGTCAAAACTTACAAAAACACCGGCTAGAGAAATTCATTACATATGAATATATCCCGTCGTCTAAAATGTAATGAGCCAATAGTAACGTATTGAACATAAGTGTACAGACAAAAACCATCATTTTAATACTTCATAGTTTCTTTTTATTTTATTTTCTTCAGTCAGATTTACATATTCCCAAGTACTCGTAGTTAATATTTTCTATCTCTGTCTCTTTCATTAAGGTTTCCTTTTTCTGTCTATTCTAATACTTCCATTACATCGAACGAGATGGACCTTTCTGGATCATAATTTATCCGCTGAGTGTTTGGGGAGGACATTAGAACTCGGTTTTTTAAATATTTTAGTAATACTTTTCATTTTACAAACAAATGCATATGCATATGCATATGTTTTGATGCTATTCAAGTGTCACATCGCACTCGTGTCAGACTAAACGAGATAATTGAATTTCTGATCTATTGCACGAGTCTATCTCCATGACACGGGGTCATTCATAAAGTGGGGCATTCAGTTTCGGCTGTAATACATTTTAATAGGTGAGGCTTAAACAGGCATTGTAGTAAATTACCCGCCGGTAATACTGTAATATTACCGCGGTAATAAATTACCCGACAGTTTTATCACGATGGTATATATTTCTTGCAGCCCGGTGACTTCATTAAAAACATTGTTCCCATAACAATGTGTTCGAGATCGCTTTATTAACTGAAGCCTTTTAATTAGATATTAACGAACTAGCGGATGTTTGCGACTTTATTCAGAATTTGTTTTTGGATTTAAATATTTAAGTAAACTTTTCCATCGCACATCGCATCACATCTGCCCGCGGAGAGGTAAAAGGTGCTCGGCAATCGGCATAGAAACCAAGGTCAATATGGAAGCGCTGATAGTTTCACTTGCATCGTAGTTTCATAAAACCACACATTTTTTTCAGGGGATTTAATTGAGAACATACTGCACACCAGAGAATTTTCTTAATTCTCTACATGTGTGAATTCTGCCAATCCGCATTGGGCCAGCGTGGTGGAGTAAGGCCTAACCCTTTTCATTTTGAGATGAGACCCGTGCTTAACAGATAGCTTAATATGAGTTGTTAATGATGAATTGAGAACAAATTCCTACATAATTTTGTTACTTGTTAAGATTTATGAAAATTATTTAGTAGGTACCTACATTGTTTTTTAGCGATTTTTTCAGAAGGTTCGTTGTTTCTCTCCTCTTTCTTCCACCCAACTACGCTGCGCCCCGCGGTTTCATGCGCGTAGATCTAATTACTTTGTCAGTATCAGAATAAAAAATAACTTATAGAAAATTTTCTTCGCACTTTTCACTCTAAAATCGGAACATCTTTCGGAGCTGTTGACTCTATAAAGTTTTGATACATAGTCTTTCGCTTTGCATTCGTCAGATTCATGTGACATTGTCGGTTTTTCGCAAATAGCAAAATAAATAAATGAGCCGCAAAATATATATATAAACAAATAAATGATTTAACAATGGACGAAGGCAGCGAGAAGGTAAAGATAATTTCAAAATCGCAAAGAACAAGCTGTGACCTCTAATCAGCATATTTAGTCCGGTAATTGTGCGGCACGTTATCGGCCCTTCCAGGCGCCCTGAGCTCTGATCCCTGAGCACCTCGACCTTAAGCTGCTGAATTAATGCCCCGGGAAATGTATTTCGCATTAAATTACTTCAAATAAGGCGCTTTACAGTAGCGCTATTCTGTAGCGATGTTTTAATAACTGGGAGTTTCGAATATCGAATTGTTCACTCTCTCTTTCAATAGTATGGTGTTAGATAGAGAAAAACACTGTTGAATTATAATTACACACAGGTGTTGCTAACTAGTAATGCTCATTGTAGAGTCAACTGAAGATGCTACGGTTTAGTGTTGCTACAGATATTTGTCAAGCTCTCTGGGGAAATATATTATCTCGTCGTCCAGAGGTTGCTAGTTGCTCAAGCTCGTGGGGCTTTAGGATCCACTCTAGTCCTTGGGTCAGGCTATAAAACATTCTTTATTTAGTGTTATATTTATTTATTAAGAAATTGTTATTTGAAAGTGAACCAAGTCTTGTCGAAACCTACTAACGGAACCATTTGAGCTTATTTGAAAGATATAGATACAATGTACACTTTGATTCGTCTTCTATTGCTTTTATTGAAGTTGTTTTACTAAGCTGAAACGTGCTTACCTAAAAGATGCCCATTCACTCTTATTAATAGCTTAGTATTCATAGCTGCACATATAGTTAGTCGGACACAACATCAAGAAGTTCTAAGTTACATCCTCATTCGTTGCACTGTAGTAGTGCGCAGTTTTAACAATAATATCATGATCATGAAACACGGCTAAAACTCACGTGACATAAGGTCGGAGTATGACTAGATTCGGACCCATACGGGGCCCTTAGTCATGAGCTGGTTCTTGAAACGCGGCACAATCCAAACTTCTTGTAAGCAAACCGAACTAATACTATCTTGTTCCAAGATTGTTATTTTTGACAATGAAAGAAATAACGGTTTCCACGCTGTTAGCAGCAACAAAGAATAACTTAAATTCTAAAATTAAAGTAATTTTAAAAACAGCTAATACTCATTCAAAAATGTATTTAATAGATGTTACTACTGAGATTTGAGTAACTGTGAGAAGGGTGTTACTCTTAGTCAAGAAGACTGTAACGGAGATATCCTTTTTAATTACTTAAATGTAAATTGAATGCGACGGAGGGTTCAGGGGTGTCAAGCCCACCCCCGGTGAGAGTGGATGACTCAGCGACGAGGGTAAAAAATTAGTCTGACAAGACGAATTGCGCCGCATACACACGGGGGATTAGATGTAGATAGGTACATACTTTTGAACCTTAACACGTATCTCTTACAGTTCTCGTTTATTATTAATGTCACCTTTTGCACTCTGCCGTGTTCCTTAGCCTTGTCGAATTGATTTCGTCCGTGATTTCATTTACGTTTACACTTCCGTGGTAATATGTCGCCATATTTAATTAATTGGTGACAGAAGCAGAATTTTTACTCACTGTAGTGTACATATATTCTAAGATAGGCAACTTTTAGTAGGGAGGATTCCAAGGTGATATTCTGTTGTTTGATGATATTATAGCCTTGAGGTTAAAGGTTCAAGCTATAACTCTTTATTTCGTTAAATACAATAATACCAATATTATTAACCATGAATCAATCATTTAAGTCATGTTTTTGTAACATTATTGCTATATATATTATTATTATATATTTCCATCACTACTCAAATTAGAATGCTTTATAATTAAATGAAAAAGGATGTATAGTCCTACGAGTATATCTCAAATTATAATTGAGATAAGTTCAGTTCTGAATTCAACAACCATCGTTTACGAGTTAATTTCTTTCACCTCAACCAAATTACGGAATCAACTCTCTGCTGCGGTTTTCTATAGTCATAGTATGGGATCATCCGGATCTACAAATGACTATAGGCGTTAGTCGTATAACTTCAACTGACTCCAAAGACTCATTTAGTCGCTATAAAATAATAAAAACCTGAACACAATTTGCTCGACCGAAATAAAAAAATACAGGATTTGCAATGGACCTTAGCTCACGTAAGTCAACCGCCGTTTGTACAGAACTTGGTCTCTGTATGGTATACGTTTTTGTTGGCATTAAACAGACCGCGCCCGTGTTTGAGAAAAGCTCAACCTTCAAGTAACCCCGCGTTAGTTCACGCACTTAATTCCAAGGGACACGCAGTTCCAATCTATCCTCTCTACGAGACCATCCATCTTGTGTCGGGATTACGACACCGACACCGAGTGTCTGACACCGGGGACACTCGGGACGGTACAGTGTACAGTGACAGGAAAACGATGACAAAATCAATACTAAACATTATTATTTTTATTCCTAACTAAAGTTTAAATGCAATTGTGACTTTATTTGCTACGCTTTCACGCCTAAATGTCAAAACAGGTTTTCAAAATTCTTTCCCAAAAGACTTTTAGGAAAGTCACATTATCAGCTAGTAACAAAAGCTATATCTTAGCCCCATATTCTCACAGTAATGGGAAATACGTGGGTGAAAATACGGGATCAGCTGACCCCTGATAAAATATATAATATGTCGGAGAAAATGGGCTTGATATCAGAAGAGGCTGTCTGCAAAACACAATTATTGAATGAAAGCCTGTCAGGTCTAACAATTCACACTAAGTTTGTTACCAATTAACTCTAAGTGGCAGAGAAAGACCCTGAGTGGAGTCACGCACTTGTGAACGAAGTGTGTAGGGTTAAAGGCGCCTTTGACAGACATCTAACACTCCCCTTTTCCACTCAAGTCACTCTCCCTGCCTATCCCATAACAACTCAGGATTATTATCCAACATAGGTGTGGACAGATTGAACGCCACGTCAAGAATGAGTTGGCCGCACGAGCGGTCTCTTATATCACCACCATTAGGTCTCCCACTACTTCTCACCTAGCTTCGTACTATCTCGACTCATGACGACACGAGCCGACTGATCAAATAATTTACTCGCGCCGACATATATATTTATTTTATAATACCAAAATGTCAACATTAATTGACAATCGCAGAACATAGATAAAGCGGTTAAGCTAGCCGTAATATATTTTAATTCGAGCTACTAAATTCGATACTGTAACGCAGTCGGGTATTAATTATATTTCAAATTCACCGTCCCGCGGGAGGTACGAGATCAAAATAATAATATAAATCAGTTTTATATAGAAATGCATGTATTTAAATTAAAGTAGCGGGAATGAAAATCAGTTTTCCACAAATCCCGCGGGAACTATGGATTTTTCGGTGATAAAAAGAAGCCTATATTGCAAAAACCATCCTCTATCTTCTGACATGTCATTGGTGTAAGTAACTAGCTTGACGTAACTGCGAGTTAGCCTGCGAACGGAAAATAAAACAGCTTATAGAACAGAGAAAATTAATATAGGGACTTTATCAAAAATAAACTTCAGTGTGTTTATGTACATTTCACGTAACCTTTAAACCACCAGAAAGGGGAAAGGTCGAAGGAATTTCTTTCAGCAGAGTAAATAATTTGGTCGTGTATTTTTTCTTGTAATTCTATACAAATTACTGAGATGTTACCGTTTTGCGGGACTTATTTCTGTGGTGTTGGAATTCTTACAAATGTATATTTCTTTATCTGTGGCGAAGGTTTTATATTGTACTAGATTTTCATTGTTGTTTATGTGGGTTGTTTTCTTTTGGCGATGTTTTCTTGTGATTTTTAACCTAGAAATATGAATTGTTAGGAATATCGGTGTAATATATTGATAATAACAAAAGAGTTTTGCTAAAGGCAAAGATTAAAGTATACCACGAGGCCAGTTAAATAACAGTTGTACTGCTATATAGTATGTTTTTTTTGCAAATACGCAATTTTTTATACGCACGACTCGAAATCTTATACGGAAATGTGTACTGTTTCGTAATTCGTAGATATGTATAAAAAATGTCTGAAGATTGATCATCCGGCTTTTCTTTCTTCCCTTTTTTTACGTCAAATCCTCACCTCTTGCCGCGGTGGGGTGAGAATATAATATCGGGCTTCAACCGACTAAATCTCACAGCTCTGTCTCGTCACCTGATGATTAGGCAATACCAACCTACCAACCTAAACATTCGTATTCTTATCTTGACTTATTAGTACTCCTATTGTTCACGCCTAGTATTATATTTGCTGAGGAATTATTCGAGGAATTATTTCATAGAAGTGCCTACGAGAAGGAAGGCTTTATTCTGGGCTGTTAAAATAGATAATGATAAAGGTCACGTTCCTGGGTGTTATTACTAAATATCAGTAAACAAATAACCGAAATTAAAAAGCAATATCGTATGAATTCCCGTCACGAGTGCGCAGTAACGCAGCGGAATATGAAATAAGAAATAATCCGTTCGCGCGACGTCTGTATTGCTCGCGCGTCCTCGCATTGTGTGGCGCAAGCATAATAACGGCGTCGGCTTTTATTTACATTCCGTTTTAATAATGACCTTTGTGTTTAACTAACACGTGTCAGTGTGTTCGTACACGCTTATCTCGGAAACCTATCGAATGTAAGATGATTTCTAGTTGAACGCTTCGATAGCTTCACTTTTGACCATCTTCATCATTTCCATCGTTATCAACCCATATTCAGGTCATTGCTGAGCTCGAGTCTCCTCTCAAAACGTTAGGCCATTAGTCCACCACGCTGGCCCAATGCGGATTGGCAGAATTCACACAAGCAGAGAATTTAGAAAATTCTCTGGTATGCAGATTCTCTCACGATGTTTTCTTTCACCGTTTGATTTCACTTCATCATTTACCTATCGTTATTTATTGTGGACTGGTGGTGGAGGTTGGTTGGAGCTCAGGCCCACCACACTACTCCGATATCTTATCACTTAGCCATGCTAGCATAGCAGACCACCGTCAACAACTTATCGAAAAACAATTTAGGTTTCCAAAACCAGATCGTATACTCTCCCAACCGTGATACTTAGATCATTATTACCACTTAACGTCAGATGAGATTGCAGTCAAGCGTAAATTTATGAATCACACATTAATAAAGAGAACGTTTGTGTTAAAATGCGTGTGTATGTTAGTCACTCCTTCACCCTATAACTGTATTATTGTTGTAATGGAGACAGATGGTTTATAACAATATACTTTTTTTTATACCGAAAGAGTCCATGGTTCCCGTGAGATTTGTAAAAACCTGAATTTCACGAGGACGAAGTCCGCTAGTAAAATAATAATAACTAATCAATAAAAAAGGCTATCAAAAGTCGCGTCCCAGGCGGTAAAGCGTGGTATAGACATAGCGAATATTGTGGAACAACAAATACCCTACGAACGTATCACGTTACAGTACGTGCTGTGTTTACACTGTAACGCGATTGTGCGATTTGATTGTGACTGTAACGAGGGGCGCGCCTCACACCGTGGCGTAACATAATAAACTGTGTCATATCTGTCTGTATTCTTTCAACATGTAACAAATAAAAACTAGTTGAATTAATATTGTTGTAGCTTGGTACCTGCAGCATAGAGATTAATGCTCTTAAAGTAACTGGAAGTTATTTTTACGAATTTAGCCCACAGACATTGATTTTGTTTTTGTTTCATTATTACGGTTAAATAATAATCTTTCAAGTTGAATTGTCGGTAATCTGTTGCAAAGTATCTCTGAAAATCGAATTGCGGACAAAGTTAATCTTACACGGAAACTAGTCCTACGAAACATTGAAATTTTTTCGTTTTTATTTTAATGTATTTTGTAGTTGCTAATGAAAAAATAACTGATTCGTTGTTCCAGTGGTTAGTGCATGTAACTTGGGTGACGAGGTTCTAGGTTTGAATCTTGGGTCCGGATATGAAATAATGAGCTTTCTTTTTTCAAATAGTTGTCGGAAGTTGGCAAACCCTTGCTTCGGTGAGCAAGTTAAAATGTTGGTCAAGGTCATTATGATCAATATTCTAATAGTGATTCTTATAAGAAATACTAAGAAGAGCGGGGTGGGTCAATGCTGCATATTTCCTCTCTTATAAGAAGCCTGGCAGAGTGGGCCGTTAAAATAAGCTGTAAGGATAAATCTGAAGAATAGCTTTCAATTCTGTGTAATAGGCATCCCACTCTTTACAGAGGGCGCGCCTAAAGAGGTATTATTGTACGAAATGCAGGAATTTCTTGTCACCTACATTTCCCCTTTCCGTTCTATGAACTCAGCACGAGTTGACATAATACTATCCCACAATATACATTACTGATTTACTTCCAAACCTTCTTATGTACTTACAGTCACAAACCGCAATGTAAGTATTATATTTTATATCGCAGCAATTCGTGGCAACCATATTACTACCCCTCCCCATACTAAAAGCCCGACACAAATCGATATAGCACTATAACTCAATGTACATTACCGTTTTACGTCTAAATCTTCGCTATAATAACGTACATAAACTGCAATGTAAGTGGAATGTTGTATAAATCGGATTTCTCGTAGTGATTTGTGCCTGAACGGGTTATGGGGTAACCATTGTCATGATAAATGGTTTTTTTTCTCTCGCGCGGTTTGCTTCCCCCTTTTCTATGGGGTTAATGTGATGTTTATGTGTACAGATAAATGGGTGTTATACGGTTTATTATAGAATTACTTTCTTATTTTTTTTATATTGATATATTGCTATGATTGTGTTGTTATTCTACTTATACTACATAGGTATATAAATGACATTTCTCGCTCAGTTGGTAACGGCTTTAAATTCTGACAACACAGAAGTCCTGGATTCGATTCTCAGCTAAGGTCAATTTAAGATTGTGTAGTTTGTAACATTCGTTTAACTTAGAAGAGGTACAAGTTTATTGCGCCCTTACCTCTGACGATTTCTACGCGGCATCGTAGGTAGGTAGGTCACTAGCCACGGCCGATGCCTCCCACCAGACCAGACAATTAAAATAATATTTTGACGGCCTTCGTGGCGCAGTGGAATGCGTAGTGAATTTACAAGACGGAGGTTCTGGGTGCGATCCCCGGCTGGGCCGATTGAGGTTTTCTTAATTGGTCCAGATCTGGCTTCGGCCGTGGCTAGTTACCATCCTACCGACAAAGACGTCCCACCAAGCGATTTAGCGTTCCGATACGATGTCGTGTAGAGTTAAGTCAAAGTTAGCCTGCTTCCATCTTAGATTGCATTATCACTTAGCATCAGGTGAGAATGTAGTCAGGGGCAAACTTGTAGATAATAAATAAATAAATGTATAAAATCCTAAGCTAACTATACTGGGAATCGAACCTAGGACCTCTCTGTTGAGAAACATAGCATTACCTGCAAGTGCGCTAGAGAAGTCGACAAAAGTACCTACTGTGTATAAAAAGGTTTTAGGCAAAGGTTGAAATGAGCGATATATTGATATTCCTACCAAGTTCCCAAGTACAGGCTAATTCGGTAACATTTATGTGCTAGAGATTCGAGAATTGATGGCTGAACTTGCTTTCCAAAACCAAACTTCTACTTACATCTGCCGGCCACTGGACAATTATCGGCTTAGTCGGTGCAAAAACCATTCGTCGTTATCAGTCTATTTAACCCACTGCAGGGCTAGAGCCTCCTTATTATAGAAGAGAGCATATGGAGCTTTGACCACCACGCTGCTTCGAAACTGATTTGACTATTTAACAATTACTATCTGAAGTTAATGATAAAAGTCGGGCTCAAACCCAGTACTCCATTGTAAGACTCAGTACTCGAACCTATGACCTCGTCATCCGAAGGCATGTAAGTCAGCCACTGGATCAACGAGGCAATTGGGCAATAGCCTTCAGATACCATCACACTAATGTTATAGAGCCGAATAGCCTTCACACCGTAGCTGAGGAATGGTGATAGTTTATACTCTAGATTGACATAGACTTTACTTTATAATCTAAAAATACGATGGTTTCTGCTGGATTTGAAAAAAAAAAACGGTATTTCATGCGACCGAAGCTGCGAGCGTCCGCTAGTAATTAAAATTAAACATCTATCTATCACTTCTTTCTAAGCATATATACACGTGTCACAAATCCATGAACTGATGCCTAATTTACGTCACACAGTTCACTGACACAAAAGGAACCAATTCAACAAAAAAAATCAAATAATAAAGCCCGCCTTCGACATCAAGTCCTCTTCAACTTGACTTGACTTTTCATATTCCGAATAGAATTTCGGGATGAGCATTTAAAACTCTTTTCCGATCCGCCGGCTCGAAATGAACGGGCGAAACTGGCGTGACGTCGAATTTTCCGCTTGTCTAAATCCAAAAAGCTTTAACTAATGCCTGTCAGATAATAAATACTCGGCAAGCGAAACGGTCAACACTTGGAAACTATCCGCTTCGGTCCATAATACCTATTACATTTTATTTGCTTTGACATTTTCATCAAACCTAGGAGCACGAATAAGTCTATTGATACGATTATGCTACTGCTCTACCGTTATGAACGCTCAGCAGTGTTAATTTTAAGGAAACTTTACATTAGTGCATACTGTATTTACTTCTAATTAGTGTTTTATCTTACGATGGTTCTTGTTCACATAGAAGTACGTACATAAGGGATAATATATAGCCTATAGCCTTTCTCGATAATTGGGTTATCTAACACTGAAAGAATTTTTTAAATCGGACCAGTTCCAGAGATTAGCGTGTTCAAAAAATTAAACAAACTCTTCAGCTTTACAATATTAGTATAGATAAACATCACTGTGTTTCAGTTTCAATAGTAAGTGTTTCGGTAAATAGCACATGAATTTGTTCAGCTTAACTATAGGCAATAAAAATATCAGAATAATGTGACAACGTTAATTAATGAAAACTATACCACCATTAGTACCTACGAGTGTTGACTTTAGTATGGATCTTATTAAAGTCTACGTTTATTATTGGTGAAAATAAATCAGGGGTCAAAAGTACCTGGCGAGTGTTATCATAACGCAAATGGCCGCGCGCGGTGACGTGTTAAAGTGGCTTTGCGGAATTAGTTGGGATTGTTTTCTTACAGACTCTTGGCTTTGAGAGCTAAAGTGTTTTTGCGGGGCCTAATAGATACCACTCATTTGAATGGGACTTCATAGATTTTACTTGTTAAATGTTATATTTGGGAAGAGATTGAGTTTGTCGGGAAATAGGAAAATAAATCTTTTTTTTATTATACAAGTGAAAGATCTGTGCTAAGAATTAGTTTGATGGTAAAGTAACCAATGGTAATAGGATTAAAAGAAGTCTTTCATTTTTCAACATACAAGATGTTAATGTTTAGTACCTATCAATGCGTTTGAGTCAGATGACCGGACGCAGTAGGAACTACCTCCGATTTCCTACGTCACTCGTACATTCCTTAGGATTTATCTCATTCATCCCACAATCCCCATCTATCTCAATGTTCATATTCGTAGACAGTTTCACAGAGGATGCTGTATAGAAACATTCCATCCCCAAAGGTTTTTTAGCCCTCGGGCTAGACTTTGGTAGAGCTTGACCAAACCACATAAAACACTGCTGCGCCATTAAAGAGCCTATTGGGAATTCACAATCAGACAAAAGGACAGAAATCAGTGTGTGGTAGAATGGTTTTCCATTGAAAATACGCATCCATCGATCGTTACGAGGCGTTTTTTATCGTTGTAAATGAGCATGCTGCTCACCTGATGGTAAGTGATTCCCGCCGCCCGTGTACACTTCTATAACCAGGGGCATTGCTAATACATCATCGGCCTTTGAGGAATTTATTTATTTGACCCCATACTAAAAGTGTCGAAAAACCGCAATGGGAAGTTGGATTTCTCAATTTACATGAAACATAGCCAAGTTAATGGTTTGTTTGTTTCATTTACCTAGTATTGGTATCAACAAAACTACAATATAGTAAAATTTGATCAAATAACTGAAACATATTGCATCGATACTGTACTGTACCAGATATTAGTTTCAAATGAAACTCCACCCCAACAGAATGAAGGCATCGAATGTTCCGGCAATCATCATCATAATCTCGTGCGCGCGGCGGGACGGATGGCGGCCATTAAAGACAATGTGATTCCCCTACAATTGAATCGTTCCCCGGTTTTTGCACTGCCTGTGCCTACATACGCAAGTGGATGTTAAGGCTCTTGTACACTTGGAGAGTCATTTTGACCGTTTGTAGAGTTACGAACAATAATTCTCTTGACGAGTTACGTTATGTAACGAATATCCAATCTAATTTCCTTATGCCGCATGAAATTTAACTTTATTACTTAAATCCATTTTAAAAAAGTTTGTAGTGTGACGTCATTTTCGGGTTCCGATCTATTTACTCCACTCGTGCATGAAAAAACCAACTTTGTCAGCCCGCCACTTAATTGATTATATTATTAATTGATTACACAATACTTAGCTTAACGTTGTCGTTCAAGGTTCAACACAAACCTTAGAATCAGTCAGAGTAGCTGTTTCTCAGAGTTGTAATTATTTGACCTAAAAAAAATAAACATTGAAGTAACAGTATTATTAATGAACTGAAAGATGGATGTATGTATTTATATTTATGTATTATGTAGCGCATTTGTTGTTATGGTGTTTTACAAAGCTTATGAGTTTAAAAAATATACAAAGTTGCATTCCAGCATGCTAATGTAAAATCACCCTAACTCACCCTAAAAGATTACGCGTTACTCGATCAAATCAAATTGTCTCAGTCTGCTACACCCTGCACCCATCGCCCGCGGCGATTGGGTGAGTGGGTGAATGGGTGAGTGGGTGACTAAGTAATATTGTCCCTTAATGCCTTCAGGATGTGTGACTTGTTAAGTGCTCCGCACACACTCCGGCGCCCGTGGCTTCACTCGTATCCGCACAACAAACACGCATCACGCCGCGGCGAAAATGTTGCGTCTAATTGTTATTGAAACATTATGATTAATTTAACCATCTAACTAAATGCGATAGTGTTGGAAATGGATGTTTGTGCAGACAGGTTAATGAATAAATAAATACATCAACTTGAACAAGACACACATCACTACTTAGCCCCATAATATTGATAGCTGATTTATAATAATTATATATTTATATACTACATATAAATACTACATAACTATACATAGTTATCATTTTAAAATCAATAAATTAAGCAAAAACATTAACATACAAATTTAGGTATGTTGAGATAAATAAAATTATTTACATTACATACAAAATTATTACAATACATACATCACGCTGATGTACACACACACACGCACGCACACACACACACGAACACATACACACATAATTTTACTATATGCATGTTAGTTTTAATTTCTATTACTCCTGTATTGATTGCTAAAATACCAGATAATTTAAGTAGGAAGAGAGAGGTTCCTGAGATACAGGTTTTTTCAAACTTAAATCAGGTTCCTCAGCACCAATGTAAAGTGACTTATATTAGCAATAAATTTCATTTCATACATATACACATAAACTGGATAACATCATCACACAAATAGTTTTCAGTTCTGGAGTTATGAATGTTTGATTCTGTCACGATAACCTATCAGATGATAATTAAAGGGATTGACGGCCTAACGTGCTCTCTTCGCCACTCCGGGATCTGAAGCTAAACAACCCAACGAGGCAACTAAATAAACTAGTAATAAAAGACGGATGCAAACCCGTGAACCTTGTGACACAAGTCAAAACGAGGGGTCCTAGTAATATTTGTAATCCTCTAACCCTCTGTCTGTTTGAGGAGCTTGTTAGTGTCATTTCGCGCTTCGATTGCTTGTATCGATGCGATACAAATAATTAGACGGTTAAGAGGGTGATTTTATTTTTGTCCACGTAATTGATAGAGACAGACAATGTTATGAGTATACTCGTATCTATTACAATTATTACTAACAAACTGGTGAATGAATGGCCACGGTCGTTGGCAAGGCGCAGTAGATAGATATACAGGGTGCTGGGGAGTATCTCCCATAACATTGGGGTATTTCTTCACCGAAAATTATTTTAAAATGTTCGAAGAACATGTGTTCTTAAATTAATATTTTCGAGGTAAATAGTATTTCTTTTGTAAATAGACTGATCTTTAAATGTGTCCCTTATACGCATCCTTATAACTATGACGTAGCCAAGTTTTACTTATTTCAAAATGCAAGTAAAGGAGTGTTACATGGGTAGTCGGAATTATTTGAATTACTTTGTATGAAAATATAAAAACCTTTTATTTTTTAGTTAAAAAAATATTAATTATGCAGTTCGGCTCCTATAAGTGCACTCGTCAACGCCTTGAAGTTATGGGAAATACTCCCGAGCACCCTGTATATAAATATGGCTTTAAGTGATATTTAACGGAGATGTCCTGCTTGTCCTGATTGTCTGCATCAACAGCTGCGGTACCTCTAACGGTTTCTACGGGAAAACGTTAGAGGTATAGGTACAATAGAATTGTACCTCATCCAAGTAAGCTTGCTTCTGACTTTGACTGCATCGTCACTTAACATCGGCAGGCTTATTATGTAACTCATACCTTGTGTACCATTCAAATAATAAGTGAATACATCGTTTTTCATCGTATTTTCGTAATTATGATCATCTAATATAGTGATTTCAACGAAATGATCTTGGCTACGTCATTTTACATCAAATTACAGTAGTCTTTTTGTTTAACGATCAGCTAACTTGATTATTTAAACGAAATTACGTAAATATCGGCTTTTCGTTGAAATAATCTTACTACTTGCTACTACCACTTCAACATTACTGCCACTTTACGTAAAACGACGATACTTATGTTATTTCGTTGAAAATAATTATGATATTTTGCATAAACGAAAATAAAGTGAAAAACGTTGTAGTGACTCATTATTTGAATGGTACACCGGGATACATAATAACCCTGCTGGTGATATCGCTTGAATAAAAAACCTTCAAATGTTAAAACGTACATTATCATACTAGTAGTAGTAGTAGTATAGTAGGTGCCTAAGTATAACTACTAACTGGGAGCAATTCAGATAGTAGTTATACTTAGGCTCCTACTAACATAGAACGGTAGATACTGAAAGGTTATCAATACAAAGTTACCTCTGAAATAGAATCAAGCACAACAAAGTCACCCGTGACGTCATCTCGCTCGTGTATCCGGCGTGTATCACACTAAGTTGCATATCAGCGTTTATTTTAGGGGCAGATGTTAGCTGAAGAGCGAGCGGTGGAAATTACTGTATGTTTTTCTTAGTAATTGCTTTGAAAATCGGGTACGGGAATTTCCATTTTAAAATTTTGATAATTCTGTCATTTCAGAAGTCAATACTTTGCATCTATGAAATATTTTTGTAAGCCTTAATATCTCCATCACCTAAAGTGTTGGACTCGAGAGAGGTGTAGGCTTAGATCCCAGCTCGTATGCTGGGATAATGTCTAGTTTTAGTACAATTTACTGATCCAGATAAGATTTCTTATCAGCATTTTCCAATAATCTAAATAAATTAATTTATGATGCAAATTTCATAATTCTATTTTTTATTTTTGTAATTAAAGACTTTGTATCTCCAATGTGTGCAAATTCCCACTAGCTCTCGAACTACAAGGGGGCAGATAAATAGGAGAGGGGAGCACGTGCAAGATACGCGATAAAAAGATCGTCACCATGTAGCGCCATAAAATGTATTATATCCAATACGTGGGAGGACTTTAGGGGATTTTATTGTTTCCCGACGTTATTGTCTGGCGGAAGTAACGACTTCGATTGCATAACTACTCGTAGTCTAATACTTTCCTCCGATTAACGAGGCATTAATTACTTAAGGAAAGTTAACATAAAGTAAAAAAGTGACAAAACTTACTCGACTATCCGTCACTTGACGGAAGGTGGTGAAAGCTGCCCTAATGTTATTTTATTGGAATGACTTGGCGGCTTGGTTAACTAGAGTTTGATTGATGATAATGTCTAAGAACCATAGAATAGACAAGGGTAGCGCTAGATCCCAAGTCGTAAGCGTAAGGTAATTGAATCCAATCTTAATCTTACTGGTTTTTAAAATTCATCGTACCGGAACGTCCGTATTATTTTTGTCTATTCATTGTTATTTAATAAAACTAGCAAACGCCCCACAGATTCACGCAGTTCTCGTCCCCGTTAGAATGTAAACACAAATATTTCCAATAGTGAGAATCAAACCCACGGCTGCGGATGCAGAGAGCAAAGTCACTACCCACTGCGCTACGTGACCGTCAGTAAATCATAACAAACACACAAAAAATCAAATCTTACGTTAATATAATTACAGTTGTTTTATTCCGATTTACTTTATCTTTTAATATTTATTCATCATTTGTAACTATTTACATTATCTAAAACTAAAGTAATCTAAAACTAACAAAGTATTTAATTAATTTAACTACCTAAACATGCAATATAAATAAAAAAAATATATAAAATCATCGTATTTTTTTAAATTACAAAATTAAAGTTTAGATTATCACATAAGAAATAATAAATAATCATCGTCATCAGCATATTTTTCAAGCAATTTGTAGTAAAAGACTATGGTTAGGAGCAACAATAACCAACGGGTGCTGAGGTGATAAAACTCGAGTCAGTAACGATCACTATCAGATGTTGGCGTCGGGCCCGCTCATAACGTTTACTACCGAGACCGACGCCTTCGCTTGCGCTAAAACTCGAGGGTGTTGTACTACCAAATACACAACTCTGGGTTATAGTGTTGTTCAGATAGCATGGGTACGGTGACAGCGGCCTGTGTGATGTTCTTACTACGTACTATTACCGTGAATCAATGCAAACTTTCAAGAGTGAAACGAACGAACGTAGTCCAAGAGCCCAGAGCGATCTGATATAACTTATTTTCACATGGATGATACCTTACATTCTCAGTAGCATATAATGTGCTTTGATAGACCTGCTGTTTGTGGAGTTTGCCGTGTGACACCTGGGCAGGTACCAGGTAAGAAAGGTAACTAAATATAAGTGTTAATTAACTTAAATTTGAATGTCTGATTTTTATATATGTTGTGTAGAACATTATTCTAAAGTTGTATCAGTGTCAGACACTTTCCATGGGCCAGAACTTTTTTCAGACGCTTTAAAGTTCCACTAAAATAAGTAGCTAAATTTTACTTATTTATATATGTCTGATTTTTAAGTATAATACTAAAGTAGCTATTACTAAGTTATATTCAGTCAGACTATTTTTTTTTTATTCTTTACAAGTTAGCCCTCGACTACAATCTCACCTGATGGTAAGTGATGATGCAGTCTAAGATGGAAGCGGGCTAACTTGTTACGAGGAGGATGAAAATCCACACCTCTTTGTAGTGACAAATTGTAAAACAATTGTAGTGACAAATCATCCCCTAAACACAAATAATATTCAGACGGGAGTATGAGCGCGAAAAAAAAACATTCAAAACCGCTACAACCTCATAAACTCACAAACTCTACCTCTTTAAGATATTAATATACATAAGATAACTCCCCAAACGAACGAAACACAAAGAATATCAAAAGCTAGAAACACGATGAATAAAACAGAGATTAACAGTGTAATATTAAATGTGGCGCACATCGTCGCGGGCCCACGAGCTCGGTCGTAATTTTGCACCGAAATTAAAAAAAGAAGCCTCAGTAGCTCAACGATAAAGGAGCCGGACTCATCATCCAGAGGTCGTGGTTCGATCCCAATATTCATAATAATAATATAATACACACAGTATTTTCCTACTAGTCGAAGAGGTATGGAAATATTGTTCAAATGTAAAGGATAATGCAAATATTCTTTTTCTTTTTTATTTGTACTGTGGAGCTTACAAAAGCTGACGGTATGATGAAATTTGAACACGTTTCTCTATTGTCAAGGAGTTGGACGTGGTGAAAACTGCATGGAAATGGCACGTCATTTTCCAATAATTTTTTTAGAGGAGAATATTTTTATGGTCATCCATACGAGTAAAGCCGGAATCTTACCAAAGTAGTTGGAGACCGAATAAAATCGTGTTCAAAATCATATCTATGTCTATTTCTTCTTTATTTGTGAAATGAAAATTAAATCTAAATTTAATCGCACGAAGTCGCGGCCACGAACCAGTGTTCCTAAAAGTACTTTAGTATTTATCAAATACAGAGAATATGTTTTCAGAATATATCTCCTTCGTAGTATTTCTCGTCTGAGCCTCCCACAAGCGGCGACGCGTCACTTCAGCTTGATATACGTCCTGCCGCGAAGACTTCTGCCACGACAATGAGATATTTCATTTCGTGACACAATAAAACTTGTGTACCTACCTTCTTTATTGTATTTTATATCTGTCACCGTTAAATTGTATACTAACGTAGTTTATAATCTCACTCGCGATATTGTAATCTGTCGATATATTGTGAACTGAACGTACTGATTACAATTTAACGTGTTATTTTTCGGTATATTATAATTTATCGAAGTAAAACCGTTAAATTGTCAATCAGGATGTATTTACCATAGAGCTACAAAAATATTACAGCGGGCATGATAAAAATAGTAAAAATTACATTGGACAAATCAAAGAAAAAAAAGAAAGAAAATCGGAGGGGTAGCGTGCATTTCCTATTTTTTTTTTAACACTTAATTTTAGACACTGTTCTTCCATTAGTAATATGTTGTTATTGTTAATTATAAGTATAATTTTGTCAAATCAAAAGTGAGGTTAGGTTAGGTTAGAATTCTTGAAGTGTTTTATTTGACTGACATATGTGTTTCATTCCTAACTCTATGGACACAGAACAGTCAGTAACAGGACAGTTGACGTTTTAAGATTGCTATTTAACGGTTTCACTTCGATAGATTATAATATACTGGAAAATAACAGGTTAAATTGTAATCAGTATGTTCAGTTCACAATATATCGACAAATTACAATATCACGAGTGAGATTATAAACTAACGTATTTTACAATTTAACGGTAACATATCCATTTGATTTAAAAGAAAGGTATCTTTTATTTAAATGGCTCTTTCAATTGACTCTCAAACCTAGGCAATCTGAATTTATAGAATCGTGCTAAGCACTATACTTAGGGCTACAATATAAATATAAAGTTTACCAAATAAGATAAATATAAATAGTATAGAGATAAAGTTTACGGCGCGTCCCCTGATCCCCTAAAGTCGCGAATAAACTCTTAACGCGTGGCACAGTCGCATAAACCGTCGCACCCCTCACATAAATCTGTGCGCACATTAAGACGAAGATCCTTTTAAGAGGCTGGGCTCACAACGCACAGACATTCGTTACTAATTAAATTTTAAAAGAGAATAATAGCTTAATACGTACTTAATACTAGGCTTAGATGTAAATGTGTAATGAAAGCAATAATTTTTATATGTGAAAATAAACCTCCCTGAAAATCGATTTTTTGCTTTATTATCAATTTTTGTATGAGACACACTCCCACTCCGATCGTCGTAATTAAAAAAAAATAAGAACCTTTACCCTAAAATTAGCTTTGTATTGAAATAACCCTAGTTGCTTCATCCGTTTTCGAGCTTCAATGCCATAGTAGCAAAAGAAACCGATAAGCTTACCGCGAACATTATAACACCTTTTTGTATAGGAGATTAAAAACCATGAACAAATGAAGAAATACTATGATTAAAAGCTTTGAGTCTGACGTCTGATGAAGGGATTTTAATCAAATTGATTGATGTATTAGAGTTTTAATTCTCATTAATTTTTGGTCAATATTTTTTTCCAAAAAAAGGCTTGTTTTACTAATACGAATAACCGAATTCCATGGTTATGCAAAACATTTTGATTGTGTAACGTGAATAAATTGGTACTTAACAATTGTAAAGTGATATTCCCACAGGCGCTTGTAAACTATTGTACATTTCAGTTGTCAGCAATGCTGACGGGCTGTGACGTGCCTGACGTTTGACAACTCCAAAGAGCTTGCGAACGTCGCATCAAGTGAAGCCTTTGGAGTTTGAGTAGGGACCGAACAGTCTTGAGCCTTCCGCCTACTGAAGTCCACACTTTTCAACCAATTTCTAAAAAGGAGGTTTTATGTTGAGCTATATGTCAAGGTTAACATTCATTTATTTTAATTAGGCTTACTTTACAATGAATATCAGGTAATTAAATAAAGGTGTTAACTATAATATACAGTTAGTTATAGAAAACTAATTCATAATAATAGAAGACGTGATAGCCCAGTGGATATGACTTCTGCCTTCGATTCGGGCAGAGAGCTTAGGTTCGAATCCGGTTCGGGACATGCTCCTCTAGCTTTCAGTTAAGTCGAACGAAAAACATCTTAACGAAACCTGCATTCTTGAGAATTTTGTTAATTTTGTACGTCTATGAAGTCTGCCAATCAGCATTGGGCCAACGTGGTGGACTATTGGCCATATCTCTCTTATTCTGAGAGGCAAGTGGTGCTCAACAGTAAGCTGAATATGGGTTGTTAATGATCATCATAATGGGTTGAAAACTTAATTCGAATGAAATAAAAATTCATTAATTTCAAGCACATTGATAACGTCAAATGTGTTACAAGGTACTGTACACGAATCAAAATCCGTATCAAAACTAACGGTCACACCGCGGTTTCACCCGCGTTTCAGGATCTCATGATGCAACGCTGCATAACGTTAAAGTAAACTGCGAAAATTCTAATCACCATAATCTTAATCGTCCTTAGCTCACCTTGTACTTATATCCCCAAAGCGCAGGATAGACAGGTTTCTCGGAAAACTAAGGAATACGAGATTGGGGGATAAGAGAGATTACCCCGACGTGTTGAGATGATTCATGCCGGTACAGATAGCGGGGCTGTGACGTCAGCAGGTTTATGAGGCAGGGTTATGTTTGTCTCCTTATAACTCTATCTGAGGAATTTCTTTTATTGTTATTATTTTATTTTACTTACTATATCCTGATGTATATATGTGTCCGTGTGTTTTTCTTTGTTATCTTAGCTCTGAATCTAAACTTATGGGTGGTGGGATAAAATATAGCCTACAGCACCCGGGGATAGTGAAGTTTCCCAATAGTAAAAGAATTATTCAATTCGGTACAGGAGTTTCAGAGCCTATTCAATGCAAACAAATAAACTAACAATCAAAATTTTCCTCTTAATAATATTAGTATAGACAAGGATTGCATCTGATAATGTAACTGATGATCGAATCCAGGTTTTCTGGTAATTTAGCTTAACATACCTAGCTGTGCTAGAGGTCGTTAAATATAGCATAACATAATGATGACTAGTTTTGAACTTTGTATTGGAGGTAAATAAACCACTGTAATTAAACAAACTACTACTTCAATCGAAACCAAATACTTCAAATAATAATGAAACAATTAAAGTTCAAGGATGTTTTAATTATTCACTTTAAAATACCCTGAGTTTTCATGGCAGTGACAATGATATAGAAAATCAACGCGAAAAATAGTAAATATATCGAATTACTTCAGAGCCTGAATGTACCGGCCTTTGTCTGGAGACGTGACCTAATTTACAAGAAACAACCTATTCCACCCAAACTCAATCACCCAACAAAGTAACAAACGAAAACCAACCTTAATTTCCACGATTTAGAGTTCATTTGGGGCGCAAATAAAATTTCGACGACTTGATTGGGTACGCCGACCCGAAATGCTATTGCTACATTAGAATTTCAACTTTATTTTTATCGTAATAAAGATCGATCCGCTCGCATAGGTATCGCTGTAGATTTCGTCGCGTCAAACAACTGTAAAATACAATATAGATAAAGGAAAATAAACTTTATTGCATTGACTTTAGTGTCAGCGTGACGGTAATGGTAAGTTTGGAATTAGATTCGTCGAAGGCACTTGGTTTCAATCATTGGTTGGATAAAATTTGGGATATCTTTTCGATATCTATCGCATTTCCTTGATTTCGAGACATTGACGTAGGTCATTCTATTTTACGGCTCCTTCAGACACTCTTACGAATAAGTAATGAGCGAGAGCAAATGCAAAGCGTCTCTTATCAGCGTTGATATATTACTTCTCTGTAAAAAAGGTTACTTCGCGTTCCTCTCCGTCCTCTGCTCCTACAATGGTGTTGTTAGCAAAATGAGATTGTCGGTCTGTTTAAATTATATTTATGACTTTACTTTATTATTTTAACTTTTCTTTATGTTTTATGTTCTTTGTGATATTATCTAGATATATATTTTAACTTGTTTGTGCGTTTGGGTTTGTCTGAATTTTAGATCGTGTAATGACATGACATTGGATATTTTTGACGGCCTCCGTGGCGCAGTGGTATGCGCGGTGGATTTACAAGACGGAGGTCCTGGGTTCGATCCCTGGCTGGGCAGATTGAGATTTTCTTAATTTGTCTAAGTCTGTATGGTGGGAGGCTTCGGCCGTGGCTAGTTACCACCCTACCGGCAAAGACGTACCGCCAAGCGATTTAGCGTTCCGGTACGATGCCGTGTAGAAACCGAAAGGGGTGTGGATTTTCATCCTCCTCCTAACAAGTTAGCCCGATTCCATCTTAGACTGCATCATCACTTACCATCAGGTGAGATTGTAGTCAAGGGCTAACTTGTAAAGAATAAAAAAAAATGGAATGGCGATACTACATCGGAAAACGCAATGTTGGTTGAACCTAACTAGGTGGACTGACGACATCAAGCAAGTCGCAGGGATTCGCTGGATGCAGGTGGCTCAGTATCGTGATGTTTTAAGAAAACAAACAAACCTACAACAGGTCTATGTCCTGCAGTGGCTGACATGATGATGATGATTGAATACAATAGGAAGTAATCTCTAACGCTTAAATATATTATACAAGTATCTAAAATCTACTGCTTTAATCAAATCGTTAGGGATTTTAGTAATTAAGGTACTTACAAACAAATTGAGTAATAAAACTAATATTTATAGTACTTTCAGTACAGCGATACTATATCAACAAAGCTCCTAACGAATTCCAAAATATAATTTAAACTGATGCTAGAAATGCTTTACTAAATAAAACTGTTACTTACTTTTATATAACAATAATTAGAGAGAGAGAGATGTGAAAACGTAACAAATTAAAATATGATAATAAACTCGAGGTCACATAAAATATCATTTAGGATAAATTAGATTTGGAATATGAATGTAACCTTTACCTTCCAAGCTTGAGAAATGGCAAAGGAAACAAATCGGCTGATCGCAACCGCCGCCTAAGCATTCCAGGTTTGTGTTGAATATTAAACCGACAATAAAGCCTCCCCGCGTCCGCACGCACCGCACGTCGCCCGCCAATGTCTAAATTTTTGCGGAACCTGATATATCGTCCGCACGTGTGCTCCGTGCGCTTCTATTGGCTCTTTTCTCGTCGGGTAATGATACGCGATTGGCATTTATCGGTGTAGCATGATCAAATGAATTTGCTATTGGTGCGCCGGTTTAGAAATTAATTTCTGATTGGTTTGTTATTGTTTAACTGATTTTTTAATTTAGATTTTGTGCTTTTTTATAATACCAGCTTAATGATTGAGTTATACACATGTTAGTGCTTGGTAGAAGAAATAAGCACAGAGTAAGTTATAGATCGATCATTGTGTGAAGCTTAATTTTAGCTTCTAAAAATCTTAACATATTTTTACCAGGATATCACGTCTTCAGTCGCTAGACACTTCGTCGTTCGTCCTCAGAGACCTTTAATGTTTGAAACTTAATGGTGTAGTTTCGAATGGTCGCCACGAATTCAAGGGACCGGGGACTGGGGTGGGACATGATTTTTTATATTATGATGTACGGCTTTATACTTGAACGGTTGAGAGACAGATCCTGGAAACCTACTTCTTCTAAAGCTACCTTTGATTACCGTACCTATTTAACGTAGTATGTTTACTTTTACCTTTTCAGTCCGTTAACCCGCATCGTAGCTATGGGTCTAAGGTCTATATAAAAAGGGAGATCTGGTCCTGTAGTAGGCCACTAAAATAGGCTTTCAGCTAAAAAAGTAGCAAGGTCTACCTCTCGTTCTGATGAGTCACGACATGACAAGTCAGACAAATATAATTCCGCCTTTAGATGTAGCATTATACAACCAAACGCCCCATAACAATTTTAAGAATTTTCTGAATTTTCCCCGGATATAGGTAGTCGCGCGAAGTATTTAAACGCCCTGCTCCGCAGGGAGCCGCTCAGCAACCCGTTAATGAGAGATGAACTCTCCTCTCTTTAAGCGCCGATAGCTTTACTGCGCCGAGGGAATCCTTTATTAGGTCTTTGCTTATGCAAAAAGTTTATCCCTGACGCAAAGAGGAGAGTTATAAGTAAGTTAATAGTTGGGGTATAACGTGTATTGGCTTGTTGCTGTAGTGGTTGCCCTATGTGGCTTTGGAATACGAAGTAATGGGTTCATATCCTGGGTCGGGCTTTTAATTTTTTCAAAGAAATTTTCAGTAAAAAATTCCTGTCCCTTAAGGAATTAGGAAGTTGGTGGTGTTACACCATTAGTGGTTGTAGTTGAGCTATGTTAGGAGTATCTATGCGTGATCGAATCAGAAATGAAGAGATCCGCAGAAGAGCCAAAGTTATCGACATAGCTCAACGAGTTGCGAAGTTGAAGTGGCACAAAGTTCGAAGAGCCGATGAACGTTGGGGTCCCAAAGAGCTGGAATGGCAACCCCGCACTAGTAATCGCAGTGTTGGTCGACCCCGCACCAGGTGGACTGACGACACACATCAAGCGAGTCGCAGGTATTTGCTGGATGCAGGCGGCTCAGTATCGTGATGTTTGGAAGTCCCTACAAAAGGCCTATTGTCCTGCAGTGGACGTCCATCGGCTGAAATGATGATGATGCTACACGCCGTGCCTTGGAGAGCAAGTTAAGCCGTCCGAGCCGGTGATTGATATTGACATCTGAATGACCCGCATTGAATTAGGGTGGTGGATATAATCCATATCCAATAGACTTCTAAGCAAAAATCACAGACAAAAAAAAGCATCGATGACAGTAAAGATAGGTCCAGAAGTATTTAATAGGATAGAAAGTACGATGAATATTAATGCGTTTAAAAAGAAACTAAAAGCTGCTTGGTTTGCTTTAGTAAATAAATAAAATTTTATGACGTTTAAATTATTATGAAATGGAATTCACACTAATATTATAAAGGCGAAAGTTTGTGTGTGCAAGTGTGTAAATATGTTTGTTCCTCCGTTACGCTGCGGCTACTGAAGCGATTTCGCTGAAATTTGGAATGGAAATAGACTTTACTCTGAATTAACATATGGGCTACTTTTCATCCCGGAAAGATCCATGGTTCCCGCGGGTTTTGTAATAAAACTGAATTCCACGCGGACGATGTCGCGGGCGTCCGCTAGATTAAATTTTTTTTATAATTTATCTATATGATTTGTGTCTATTCAATTAACAATTATGAATTAAATATGACTATGGCTATGACGATAACTATGGTATAAAGAAGATAAGATAAGGTAATTGTTACAATAGGTAGATAATGATGATGATCACAATGATGATATGTGACTATTCTTAAAGTTACACTTACGGCTTACAAAGACGTCAAGCGGTTAACACATCCAACACCAATTTCATTTTGATTTGATTTTCATGATTTTTTTAGGATATCCTTGCGTTTTAAAAGGTAGGAGGCCTACATAAGCATCTCCCCATAGCAAGTTAGTATCCATTAGGATTTTCCCACAAAAAAGCCCGTCTCTTAGTTAATATATACAAAAAAAGAACCAAGTAGAAGGCCCAAAAACAAACACAAGCGAAGGTTCTCCGCATTAAGGGACGATCCTAAAGCCTTTCCAATAACATCCCCGGGAATCAAACCCATTACAAAGAACAACAACTGCACGTTAAATTCAATCAGTGATTTAGGAAATCGAGGTACATTTCTGTTCGCCAAACCAATGATGCTAATTTCGACTTTACTGTTTTGTGTTAGGGTTGATTTTGATTTGTCTTTATTTTTTTGGTAAGTTAATAAATATGAGCGTGTAAACAAAAGGTGTGCGGCGTTGTGTAGGGCTGCCAACATAAATAAAATATACAAAAAAATCAAGTGTTAAAAAAAATATAAAACAAACACAGCTCGCATAAAAGCTTGATTAGAAGCAGGTGTTTCTTTGCGTAAGTTCGCTACGCATAGTGAAAAATTAACCTATTTTGTTGTTCTTCTGCGAAAACTGACAAATTCATACGACATCTATCTGGGTCAGGTTTCCGTCAGAAAGTCCTCTAAGTACGATTGAAATTTACCATTGTAGACTCAATAGCTTCTGAAGATGCTCCAGTTTGGGAGTTTAATGACTTGTTTCTGAAGGCTAACTTGTAAAGAAATAAAAAAAAAAACGCGTAGAGGATTTTTTGTCAGATGTGGGTGACGCTTAGATTCGTATTTTTTTTTAAGTAGCAATATAAATAAATTATTTAGTATTTTTTGCTCTATTTATAAAAAGCGAATTAGGTATAATATCTTCAAATATCAATAAGATCAATTGTGCTAGGTAGACAGCCCTACAGGATCGCGTGAATCAGTTTTTCAATACCTTCGGAAAATAACAAAGGACTCGGGAAAAATTAAATGGTACGACGGTACGGCGTGCGACGGTCTGGTGGTAGCTGGGCTTAAGTGATAATGGGGAAAGTTAACATAATACACCTTGATGGATCGCTTAGCGCTTACAATACAACCATTTTTATTTAGTTTTTGTTAAAAAATCTGTTACGGAACATTAAGCCTCAACAGCAACTTGAAGTCTAATGGTAATATTCTAATCAATTTTATTTTTACTTTTTTTATTCTTTACAAGTTAGCCCTTAACTACAATCTCACCTGATGGTAAGTGATGATGCAATCTAAGATGGAAGCGGGCTAACTGGTTAGCAGAAGGAAAATCCACACTCCTTTCGGTTTCTACACGACATGCTCGTATCGCTTGGCGGTACGTTTTTGTCGGTAGGGTGGTAACTAGCCACAAAGCCTCCCTCCAGCCAAAATTTATCTATGCTACGATTAAATGGTTTTGGTTTTGTGTATTTAAATTCGTGCGGTCTTTGGTTCCATCCTAACTAATATTACTGTCGATTCTAAAATAAAATAATTCGTGGCATTGAGTTTAATAGATTTGAAATAAACCAAAAAAGAAACTAATAAATACTCATTATATACTTAAACATTTAAATCATTTTCAGTTCAGGTAAACTGATCACGACCTACGTCGATGTACGAGGCTGAAAAAAAACAACTTGTAATGTAATTTGTCTTCCAATTTAATGCACATTTTATTCTGACTTCAAGTCTGTTTTAGCAATTTATTTAAAAATGATATAGACTTCCAAAGCAGTCAACTCAGACAATAGAAATAAAACCTAGCTAGATCAAACCCATTTCCACCCATAACGCAATAAACCCAAAATTTATACCCGGACACAAAGACCCACACCCTGCTGCCATTTTATTCCGCGGGTAAATAATAACATCCCTTATAAATTAAATCTGCCCCAAACGGGCCTTGAAGCCTTTATTACAAGCCTTTATTGTTAACTGCGTAATCTCCGATGGCTTAGCTGTTTCATTTGCTTCGCAACTAATTAAAAACTCTCTTTGTGGAGCTTGTTTATTAAGATTCGATTTTACCATAATCATAATATATTGAATGATCCACTGTTGGTTTTAGATGATATGACTACGTTGGCGTAAATCGGAACGGACGGCTACGTGCTTTTTAACCGACTTGAAAAAAAAGGAGGCAGTTCTCAATTCGACGCTATTTTTTTTTATGTTTTTAACGTACATATACGTTACTAGCGGACGGCCGCAACTCCGTTTGCGTGAAATTCTGTTCTTTTTTTTTTACAAATCATGGATTTTCCGAAATAAAAAGTAACTTGTATTCGGCTTCAAAGTCCAACTTATCTCTACACTAAATTTTATCCAAATAATTTTAGTGGTACAGGCGTGAAAAACTAACATACATATAGACTGACTTACTTACGCAGTATAGTATGGATTAATTGTGACAACAACTTGTGACATACTTATACCATAGCACAAATGAAACGTTTCAACGTACTAAATATTCTCAAAGAAACTCAACAGGAACAGAAAAAAAACATAACCGAATTTATAGTTCAAGAGTCACTTGTACTAAAATTGTTACCAGTTAACGAGCCCTCAGACCTTTGGAAATAACAAATACAAAAATAAAAAAGTGCTGAGTGAAGTGCGCGTCTCACACGCCGCCGCTGAGCAAGGTGCAAACCCTTCACGCCTTTATATCAAAAGAAAGGCCCTTAATAGGCGTATTTTTTCTTTCACTTTGTGTATCGTAAGATGTGTGAACAGTTTAACAAGATTGTTAGTCTATGGGCACACTTTATAGTCAATCCACTTTCATAGATTTTATTGTTATTGTCGCTTAAAATAATTATTCGTTACCCAGTTTTTGATTAGTTTAGCAAACGTTTAATTTTTTAACGTACCTACCTATTTTTGTAAACATTTGCTTGTTGTAAATGCGACTTTATCTGCACGAATTTCAATTTTTATTGCAAATAATTATACATTATTTTCAAAGGATTATTAAAAAATAATCGTTTAAAAATATGTAACCTGTTATATTTAAAAACAAAATGGACAGTCGTGGACCAAAGTAATCAAATAAATAATAATGTTCTGCTTGCGATATAATAATGACAAATAACTATCGCACAAATTAGTACAAAAAAGTTAAAAAGATGTGTAAAAGGTATAACAACTATAAGTTTATATCAGACTATTGCACCTTAGTTTTAGATATCCTGTATCCCAATATTAAACTGCGTCAAAAGCAAACAGTGCGTCAAGACAGTCGCAAGGGCGCGTTCACTCTAGCGCGCGAGTGGGTAAAGCCTTTGACAAACCATGGCAATTAGACATGGTTGCTTGCTCCTACATCGCGTTAGAGTTAGCGAAGTAGTTTCAGCGCAGACTGCTTCTTGCGGAGTTGCGAGAGGAAATCGTTTTAAGTGCTATACAAAGGTGCCCACGTTATACTATTATACGAGTTATAAGTGGTGGGTCTAAGCGCCATATCCCCTTTCCTGCAAGACGGGCGATGAAATAGCTATCTTTACTTCTACATAGTATAAAGCAAAACCGCTTTCTCTGTCCCTATGTATGCTTAAATCTTTAAAACTGCGTAACGGATTTTGATGCGGTATTTTTAATAGATAGAGTGATTGAAGAGGAAGATTTATATGAATAATAACATCCATGGTTCCCGCGGGATTTGTGAAAAGCTGAAATCGACGCGGACGAAGTCGCGGGCGTCCGCTATATTTTACTCCCGTATTCTTACGGGAACGGGAACCACGTGGGTGAAACTGCAGTGCGTCAGCTAGTTACTAATAAAAAGATAACTGGTTTACTGCCTAACATAACGTCCATTTGAAACTTATGAATCAGTTGTGACATAGATTGAAGATTATTTACCAGTCTTCATCTGTCTAAGTCTGTGCAAGCAGCTATATATTTTATCACAATTTTAGGCACCTAGTGAACTACGCGATCACGACCGGAACGACCAGGTTAACTGAAAAAAACCATAAAAAGTCATAGCGCATATTCTGAGTGGGCAGAATTACAACTGACAATAAAATTGGCCGCTTTACCATCGCTCGTGATCTTGGCCGCAAAGCCGATAGGTAAACCGTAGCTTTTGCTACGATGGCTATCGACTAGTCTTTGCTACTGCTAGCTGCAAAGTGTGAGAGGTCCCTCTTAGATAAACGTATGTCCAAAACCGAAGCGATCGTTAGTTTACTATAAGTTGGTAACCACTCCGCGTCTCCCCCAAAGTAAAGCGGGCCGCAGTTTATCCGCACAAATGACGCCCCCTGTCCTGTGTACACTGAATACGTCTTTTGCAAAGACGGTTAAGCCGCTAAAATGTAAGTTTATGTTTGTTATTGCTTACGGGAAGGGTGGTGTTCCACTGCTCAAGCTAAACTATGGGATTAAAGCTAAAGCCTTAGCATAGTTTAAAACAATCCATCCCGTTGTTTATCTATGAGGTCAGATATAATGTTTAACTACGTAATATATTTTAATACGATTTCTATCGATATACAGAGTGATTCAAAAAGCAGATTATACTAACTGGGTATTTTGAGAACTGAAAAAATTACCTCAAATTATATGGAATGATACCCCACTACGGAAGCGACTTTAAAGACGCATTGACGTCATAAAAAGGACAAATAAACAAATGAAAAAAAGAAATAAAATAGACGGATTATAATATGATCATCAAAAGAGAGTGTGTTTATTATTACAAGCTTAATCAGTAACGTTATAAAAAGCTATAAAAAAATACTCTTTAGGACCGATAAAAAAATCCACCCGTTCTAAAATCGACTTTATTGAACTTATAGTAAATTAAATTTATAGACAAAATATGTTTGGAATATTTTGCAAGTTTCATCTATATCAGTAAAATGAAGCTATAGCACGCAATATCTTCGCTGGACGTGTTTCACCCTAACACAACGCTATTCAATACAAATGTTGACACTTGAGCTCGAAGCGCTCAGCGCGGTGTGTGGAATCTGTACCGACTGTCGTACGAGTATTATAATATAGAATCTATATGACAGGGTAATGCCCACACTTTGCATGAAAGTCGCTTATTTTCCTTTTATTTATCACTTATGGCCGAATTAAATAATACAAAGCCTAAAGGCTTAATATCCGTTGATAGAAGTTTATGAAATTTGAAAAAGTTTTTAGAAAAATTCTTAATTTTTTTTACAGATAAACGTAACGTAACCACTATATACCTAGTTTTAAAATAGCGTCGTCATAAAACTGTTTAGAAAAAATACCGTTAAAGATTGTAAGAGGCAAATATTTTTTGTTTGTTTCTTTGCAGCGAATAGGCTCCAAAATTACTACAGACCGATTATTTGACTAATGGAAATCTACATTATCACTAGTCTGGCAAGTCGGTTGATAATACTCCCATAATTTGCGGGCGACAGGGGGAAAGACTGCGCGGGTGTGAAATTATGCGTGCGGGGAAGTGACGTGCATCAGTCGTGGGTTTTTCATCATCACTACACGCCCCCCGCCCCGCGCGAAACTTCGAGAGTGTTACGAACGAAGTTGCCAAGCTATAGTAGTAAATTTTCTTAGATTATAAGCACTTGAAGCGATCAAATCCGAAGGTATGAGCAAGTAATCTTTATAAATACAACAATCGCGTTATAATACCCGAGTTCATTGAACCGAAATAAACTGAAGGTTACGGAGAAAAGGAAAAACAATGGATTGAAAACTCCCACGGCCATTGCTTAAGACGTGCGTATTGATCGCCACATTCCATAACAAACTCTAAAACAATATACATAAATATCAAAGTCAAACAACGTATTTTTTTTCTCTCATCACAATAGATTTTGAACTTAAAACATTGGTGAGAAAGTTCATTTTCGCTTGTGACAGTCAGTTTTAAATAGTCATAGGTTAAAATTTTCTCATAGTGGGGCACCTATAAAGTACTGGGAGCGTTATATCTTACTTTTGGCCTGGGAAATTGTTTTTGTACGAAACAATAGTCGGTTATGATTGCTTCCTACGGTATATCCGTGTTATATAACACAAGAAAAAGTTTTAAACTATAATAAAATATGTAAATTAAGTAATTATTTCTGGCACCTCACAAGCAGTCTTTGGGCCTGTGTTGTGTGCATAAGACAAAAGACGTGATATGGAGCTAAAAATTAATGAAAAATACATCTTGCGTTTAATCATAAACAATTAAAGACAGATACATTACTTATGTGATTGTATTGATGGAGTAAGTATTCTTAATTGTAAGGATAGGTGAGAGAAAGCTTTATCGGGGTAAAACAAAGCAGTATTGCAGTATTTGGCTAACAGTGACATTCTGCGACATATAATACAATGTATAGCAACAATAGTACAATGTACTAAAGCAAATTAATTTTCAAATTTTTAAACCTATGGTTTAATATATACTTGACTGTGTTTACAGTCAACTGTTCATGTAATCACTGTCATACATATACTGTTCATTTATTTTACTATATTTTAGAATTTATAATTCATTAATAAAGTTGGAAGTCGAAAAGTGGCGTCTATTGATTTTTCTTCAGACTCTGCCTACAATAGTAATCGAAGACAGAAATCAAACAACAACTGTTTTGAGGTTTAACTCAAAAACGCACAACGCCTGTGCTTGCGGCACACACGCATAGCGATCTGGACACGGCAAGAACTCATTGATTTTGTATTGGACGGCATTTAGAGAACAAAACGAACTCCCTCTTACCGTGTACAGAGATTTTGCAGAATCGTTTATTGGATGTAACGGTAAACTTTTATTTACGTGGGAAAATTCTCATGTACCACAAAGAGATGATAAGTTTATGTTGGACTTTTACCCTAAGAATTTAACTTAATTAATTAAAGTTATGATGAAGTATAAAATTATGTCATGAATTGTATATGTGGATTGTGAATTTTATTTCGAGGGATTCAAATAAGTTATTCTTTTGACATTCTGACTGATTTTTCTATTTGCTCGGAGTGCAAGGTTCAAGTCCTGAGTTGGGCTATTAAAAGTTTTTTTTTTTTGGAAATAGTGGGCCGGATTCGAATAGGTGATGACCTTCGTGCTATAAAGAGCAGCAAATTTTAATTAACCTACTTTTTAGCCGTTGACTGTGTTCTCAGCTGATGTTGATTGGCTAAGATCGAAGCGGGGTTACATGAAAGAGGAACATGTTTATTCTATCCTATATATAGGTAGGGTATAGTATCCTATGAACTGCTGCCTACCAGACCAGACCTGAGTCGATATAAAAAATGTAAAACCCTACATTATCCCAAGCTGGGAATCAAACCAAAGACATATCTGTTGTCTGTTGTGTGAATCACAGCACAACCATCTGCGCCAGAGTAGTTGTCTAACTTTCTAGTTGGATATGTACAAAAGGAAGACGTAGTAACCCTTCTGTGGTTAGGAGTACGCGGTAGGTACAGTGATGCACATAATCCGGGCGCGTCTCAATTCGTATGTAATCACAGGAGCGGTGTTATTTGTGAGCTGGAGCCTTCGCCGCTCTGAATAACGTTCATTTGCTCCCTCACTGATTCCGCCGTGCGGTCCAAATCACGAGCGAAAGCGTTTTATAGTACGCTCTTTGATACGTAAAGAATCAAAGAGCTGTAATCCATCCGCTGTAGTCCGGGGAAATACTAAAGCAATAGGTACTTATTTCTTCCGCCAATTGTTGTGTTTTGATATGAAGGCACATGTGCCTTGAGGCATAACACATAGGAGGAGGTTTTAGGCAACAGTTTGTCCGATGTGTTCTTTGCATACCTAGCAAAGTGTTATATTGTTTTATGGTGACGATTATTCAATTATCAAAGGAGGAACAAACATACACAGTTACACACAAACTTTCACCTTTATAATATTAGTGTGATATACCTACTTTTTTAAATTACTTCAGAAAACCAAATGAAGTGATTCGTATGAGTTTTGTCGTTTTTTTGCTATTAAAATTCAGGGAAATTTTGAGTAACTTCCGAAAACAGAAAATTCTAGTATCCGTTAAGTGAATAAATCCGATCTTAAATAAAATCAAAATAGAAAATGTCTAACAGAATTACTGCAAACAGATACACTTTACGAAAGTACTTATAAACTAAGTCTAAAATAAACGATCTTGAATTTAAAATAATTTGACTTGCCGTATGAAAGTCAAAGTCAAAGCTATCAAAATAATGAAATGAATGTTATAGATTTATAATACCCTTAGTGGTTAAGTCGCGTCCGCGGTGTTCGTTATTAGAATGATCCTTTGAATGAATACCATTCATTAAGTCCCGTTTTAATTGGTAACATTCATTTGGTGGACCTTTAATTATTTTTGCATTCTTTTGACCGAGTAGCTAATGGTCTGGCGGGGGTGGATTAAGGACGATAATTAAAAATTTATTCTTTCTTTATATTTTTAAATTTGTATTGAAAATTTATTGAAAATATCTGATCCTAGAACCTTACAGATTTCAATTAGCGAAAAAAAAACGTGTGCGTCTCAGGAATCTCGACAGAAGTAATAACTAAAACCTGCTGGCGCATTTAGGAGAGAAAGGGAAGTCACTCAGAGTGACGCCGTAACGAGTTACGTTACAAAGCGGTTCACCCTGCCATGAGAAGTTATCTATTCAAAAATAAGAATTAAGAAAGTCATATATTTACATTCGCGAAACAAAATTCTAAATTTTGAATACAAGCAAGTTTTACTGTAGACAAGTGTAAGACTAAAATACAGCACTGCTACTTAGCGACATAAATAATCATGGTGTTAGTAGATATTAACTAGGTACTACTAGATATCTATACTTCTATCGTCACCGTTATCAACTCATATTCGGCTCACTGGTAAGCTCGAGTCTCCTCTTCTATACTATTTCTTCTATACTAATATTATAAAGCTGAAGAGTTTGTTTATTTGATTGAACGTGCTAATCTCAGGAATTACTGGTACAATTTGAAAAATTCTTTCAGTGTTAAATAGCCCATTTATCAAGGAAGGCTATAGGCTATATTCGTCATCAACCCATATTCGGCTCACTGCTGAGCTCAAGTCTCCTCTCAGAATGAGAGGGATTAGGCCAATAGTCCACCACGCTGGCCCAATGCGGATTGGCAGACTTCACACACGCAGAGAATTAGATAATTCTCTGGTATGCAGGTTTCCTCACGATGTTTTCCTTCACCGATTGAGACACGTGATACTTAATTTCTTAAAATGCACACAACTAAAAATGCTAAACTAAAAATGCAAATTTTAGGCTATATATTATCCCCATATTCCCACGGAAATAGGAACCACGCGGGTGAAACCGCGCGGCGTCAGTTAGTATTATACAACATATATTTATAACTAGTCGCGTTGCGCCCCACACGGGAAAACTTACGGCATGTTAGTAGATAAATAAAATGTGGTTTAAATGGTTTAAAAAGTTTACGGGCCAGCTGCGTGAAAAAGCAAATGATTTCGAGGTTAACTCGCTGACCCGCTTCCGTTAGTGGAGCGCCGACCGGCGGCCTGCGCTTTCATATATTATATGATAACTCTTCAGCGTATTTATAAATAGAACACGGACCGTTGGGAATAATATACGTCCGGACCGTATTCATGAAACGTGTGTTAATTTTAGTGAATTCCAGAACACAAACCGTTTATTCCATTTTTACCGCTTGTGAAAATTATTGGATAGAAACAGCTCTTACTTTGCAGGTTATCACTCCTTTGCTATTGTCCGCAAAAATCTGAACAATCCATGCGACAACGTCATCCATTACAACAGAACCTCACCTCGAAACCGCAGCATCCTCAGGAGATGCAGATTCAACATCTTTCACATCTAATCAAAGGCATGTGTGATAATGTCATCAAGATATCCTTACATCTGAACCTCGAAATTGATCCAAACATTTTTCAAAAATAACCAAAAAACCTAATGTACCAAAGTAACGCTTAGTGCATTGATGGTAAACTAATTTGTTTGCTAGTGAACTAATTGTCAACTTATGCTCCTATGAAGTAGGGGTTCATTGAGCTAGTAGGTTTTAATGATATAACCCTCTATTGTATTTCTTTTTATTTTCAAGCAATCATGTCCGACAGACACTTAGCTTCAGAATCGAAAGGGGCATTTACATACATGCAACGTATATCGGATATTAATAGAAGCGCGAGCAATTCGCTCAAATAGTCCGCAGCAGTCAGAGCTGAGCGGAATTCTCCACTTTGAATTCAATGTGCAGGTGTTACGAGTTCACATTCACAATTCACGCTAAGGGGATTTGCATACGGGGCGGGCGAACGCCGCGGTCGACAACTGTTCTAAAAAACATGATTTACCTTCGAGTTTCAGTTCAGTTTTAGATAATAAACTTAGTGACGACGAGGTAACGCTACTCGGTAGATTTACCTATGTAAGCTGTTTCAATAAACTTTGTTATTGCTTCCTTGTTGAACTGTTGAATAACATTATTATATAGGTACAACGATATTATTAAATTAAGATAAATAAACGGACGGATTAATTTGCCAGGGATTTCCCGAAATAAAAATATACGTAACAAACATAAACACTTTCACACAGACAAACTTTTGCTATTATAATAATGTGAATTTGTTAAGAGGCATTGCTCTTAGCAGTGGTTTAGTGTTTGGTTTGATATTTGTTTATTTTGCTTTCAAGATAAAATTTTCTTACAAAGGTGTATTAATTGTATTTCTCTCTACACTCACTTACTTAAACCGCTAGCACGTTAACCGCCTCTGCTATAATTTCAATTTTCATTGACCGTTACGGAGCAAACAGTTTCATCTTTCATTTAAATGTCTCTTCTATCTCTCTTCTGACTCTGTAATTTCAAAACGCTAGTAAATCAAGCTTACTTGATTGGTAAATGAATTTATAATCAAATATTCTACATCCCAAGACCTCAAAGAACGTCATCATTAATATAAAATATATATTAAACGCAGCGTTTATTTCCTCAATCTTTAAGAACCTTACATTTAATTCCCTTATGCATATTACAGGCGTTAAGCGGCTAAATGAGGCATGATTAGAGCTCGCGCGTACGACGGCCCATAAATACGGTGTGGGTGCACCTTTATTCAGTTTTGCGAAGAAAATAGCCCGGCGTCGTTGATATACCGTATGGAAGATAGTAAATGTCAAAGTAGTTAGTTATAAATCGACGCTATGAATATTTTGTCGTCAAGTTTATTAAAGTCAAAGTCATATCATTTATTAAGGGATATAAATGTAGGTAAGATTAAGTTTTATCAATAAATGACGCATTTGTTTTTAAATCATTCAAACGGTAGTGCAGTGAAAGTTGAGTTTTGTCTACATTCAAATTTGAAATTCGAATCCTAAAGCGGTTTAATTTCTATTCATCTTTGTATTTACTTACAATAGAGTGATTGTAGTCATCATAAGCAAGTTGTTTTAGCACAAATTATTAAGATTTGATCCACCCAAAGACCTTCAATCGCCACTTCGTTCTGCTCGTCGATAGGCTAGTGCTATTCGTTCTAAGAACAGTCCAATGCAGGTTTTACTCTGGTACCTTCCATCTGGCTTGCACAACCAAGCGATCTATGTTCTTTTTCGGCTTTGTTTCATGTGTGTCTATAGAATATGTCCAAAAAATCAGTATATGACTTTGGAGTAGTTTAAAAACGTATCTAGTTTTTTTTTTTTGTTAAAATGCGTTTAACAGCAAGTGTGTATCTACAATGATATCAATGGCGAGTACGGTATCTGCCCGGAGTGTAAATTGCACGAATTACGTTTGCAGCGAGAATTAAAACTATTTAGAGTGAGTTGTGTATCTGTTTACGGAGAAATGGATGTGCTTGCGTTTTACTTGGATCGCGCCAACAACGGGGCGCTTTCTGTTCCATCTGTTAATGCCCAAAGATAGTGTGCATCTAGCATTCTGTTTCGGAGGAGGATAAATTGTTTTTATTGCTTTAAAATTTTAATTCCACTTTCAGAGAATTCGTTTAATGAATAGTTATACTACTAAGTTTAAACAAATAGCCCAGTCGGCCGTATATTTGCATACGTTAATTTATTTAAATAGTTTTAACTTAAGAAAATATGGCAAATATTAAAAAAAACAGTACCTATGGACACCTTTCGACTGCATTATGAGACTAGCTCTATAGTACCTCACATAGACATCACGAAATCTAGGGAATCGCTTGACGTACAGAGATGAAATTTGGCAGGGAGGTAGTTTACAGATATTAGACGTCCACTAAGAACGGGTTTTAAAAGAGGGCCTGATTAAGGAGGTCTAAGGGCGGGCGAAGTCGCGGACGTCCGGTAGTATATCATATAAGAATCCAATCGAACGTCAGAAAGTGGTTCTTATTTAGCTTCATATATTTAACCATAATTTAAATTATATACTTAAACACATGCCAACAGAGGAAATTAAATAAAACCACATAAAAATGAACTTCCCTGTCAAAAGAATAACAACCTAGTGGGTTTGCTAGAGCCTTTTACGAGCTTCTAAAACGACATTAAAACAAGCTTATTATGAAGTTTTTATTCGAAAAGTTCGCCGCCATACGTAAGCGCCGCTCGTGTGTGGCACACGCTTTAGCGGAAACTTGCCCCGCCCATTGTGGATAATGACTTTTTCAATAATATATTACAGCAACCAAATATGGTTTACGTATATATTATCATCATATCAGCCGATGGACATCCACTGCAGGACATAGGCCTTTTGTAGGCACTTCCAAACATCACAATCCTGAGCCACCTGCATCCAGCGAATCCCTGCGACTCGCTTGATCTCGTCAGTCCACCTGGTGGGGGGTCGACCAACACTGCACTTACCTACTAGTGTAGCGGATATATTTTAACTGTATATAAATCTGGATTCTAGCTATATCTGTATTATCAGCATGAACTATAATTTATAAGCAGTTTTTTAAAGATTTGTGGGCTTAGAGTGATAATGTTAAATAGTTACTTTCGAAGTCAAGAGTGAACACTAGGCAAGCGCGTTCTAACCTAGACCTCGATTTTCACCAGGCATGATTGTAGTCAAGCGCAAGGCAAGAATAAAAAAAAAACAAAAAAAAATGATTAACATATACAATGGTTTAATGTGGTGGACAGGGATGAATAAAAAGGAAAGGAAAAGCTAATATTTTAATCACCCTCCTTGAACGCGAACTCAAGACTTCATAACCCAAAACCAACTTCATGTTCAGAGATATATATTAGCTTTAGTTAATGTTATAGTCACGCTAAGTTTATTATTAGTTTTGCTGGTAGCATGTATCAAGCCGAAGTCTTCAATCATTCTATCAATTCAAGCGGACTAAAGTTTGTAAATAATCATTTTATAAAAATATCGCTTAAATTGAGATGGGAATCAAACCCGGACCTAGAAATCAGTTGTGAATCAGAGTCACAGAGTTCTTCTAAAGCTACTCATTATCATACAGCTTTTTTTCTACTATGAACTAATACTTTATACGGCGAAAATTAAAACCAAATAAAAATATTTTGCAAAACATCCATACTCTATTTACGTTTAAATTGCTGCGGTTCCAATTAAAGAGCCTACAGTAGTAAATAAGCAGCCAGAAAAAAAAAACAGTTAGTATGAAGCCAATATTAACAAAACCTTTATTTTGTTTCAGGTAATAAATTTCCTTCGAAGCCTACAAATCAGGAGTCAGTGGAGCGCATCGCGTGATATGGAGTAGAAAAAAACGAACATCGGAATATGTATTTCAATTAAAAAGTAATCAAGCGGCTAATTTTGAAATACGGGCCCAGAGCGTTGTGGATATTCGGTAACAAATATGTTATTTTTTATAATAGGTAACTGAATGTTTTAGGGTTCCGTGAGTCTGAAAACAAAACGTGCCTTTAAACTTATATTTTCATTTTACAGTTTTCAAATAGGAATTTTGAAACGTCAAAATTGTTCTAATGGCTCGAAAAAAACTCAACTATTTTTCTTCTAAAACTTCTTACGTTAAAAAATGGTTCTTTGGAGTGCCTTTAATATTACATCCCACGTACACTTATCGCACTGGTCTAAAAACCTGGAATGGTGGCCTTCCTTATTTTACAAATGCTGAAAGTTTGTTATTAGTTATTTTATCATAGCTAAGTTTGGTAAAGTTTGGATTTGTGGAGTACCAGGTTTCAAAGATTCCAGACCCTTAACCGTTAAAATATAAAACAAATACTTGATCAAAATTATAAATACATTGGGTTTTAAGGCATTGTAGACTCCCTTTCAGCAGGAGTTTAGTTGAAGAGGTGAGAGAGCTTAGAGAATGTGACTAAAACTACGATTAGAACAGTTATTTTAAATGTACAACGTTCTCATTTTTCATTAATTTTACTATACGGAACCTTCAGTTAGTATAACCGTGTTGTACTTATTCTTTTTTATTTTTAATCCACTCGCGGCACAAATGAAAACCAAATAAAAATATATTTTCATATCGTACACGTTCAGCGCAGAATTTGTGAAAGATTTTCGTTATTTTTTTGTACAAAGCTTCCGAGTTGTTGCCGAGCTTTTATATCATTTAAAATTTGGCGCGGTGTTATAAGTGAGAAGTTCCAGGTTTGATTCCTCGTGTTAAGTAATTTTCAATTCGTTTCGTTATTCCAGTGGTCATATGTGGTAGTGGATTCCGTTCGTTAGCATTAAAATCTTACTATGATTGTTAAAAAAACCAACATTAACACATTAACAAGTGTAAGGCCGCCAGCCCGCATTGCAGGAGCGTGGTGGGTCAAACCTTCTCTTTACTATAAAGAAAAAGCCTAGCCCTTTAGTGGGTTGCTAGCTGATGAACAAATAACTCATATTAAGAAAAGGAATTACGATAGTTATTCGGGGATTGAACCTAGGACATCTTAATAGAGTTCCTCGATAAACGGTGAAGTTTTATATTTAAAATATTCTCTTGAACTACGAAGAAATACACGCTATTCACCGTGAGTCGGTATAAAAAGTCTTGAAAAATCTCACAACAAAAGCATGACGCAAAGAAATACAAGCAGTAAGCGAAGAATAAAGAAATTATTATAATCTCCATAAAATATCAAACGCCTTAAATAAAAACTGAAACAGTCGCGTAGGCCGAGAGCTGATAACTGTTATGAAAATAATTTATACCTGACAATAAAATTCTTCATCTTTATATTTTATATTAAAATTAACGGTGCATTTTTTTTTCAAGTATTCTTTTATTTTATGTAATGTAGTAGCTATCTTAGGTGTTATCATGATTCATGAACATGACAGTATCTATTTATTTAGACAAGCCAAAAACTGTACACAAATTGACAAACAGATAAAGTAAGCGTAAAGAGAATTACACCATAATATCAATTGGCGTGTTGATTAAAAAAATACATTTATATAACAAGTTTGACAAAACTTAATAGTTTATTTAACAAAATTTAGCAATAATTTTACAAAATGACAATAAAAAAATATTTGTTTATCAAAACAAATACGTTCATTGACTGATATTATTTGATGCATATCAGTCAATTTACTGAATTTGATTTAGTTAGAGAAACAGTGTCCATATACTAAACTGCCTGAAAATTTTCAGTATTGGGCAAAGGAGATTGTTATGATTATAAATCGAGCCGGTTTGGATACACAATAAAAATTATGCACCTGATCTTCGACTATGATAAATTATGTATGCGGTAAGAACTCAAAGACGTCACAAGGCGTCGAATAACAAACAAAGTGCCTTCAGAGGCGAGATCCCAACCTAACAACGTCATCTAATTTTTGGGTTAATTCTCCGATCTTTTGACGTCTGCCGTGTCGTGTGTGACCTTATAAAAAGGTCTGGGTTCCGATTTATTTTAAATTACAAAACAGCATTTTATAATAATTGCGCTTGACGGTGAGTGGTGACGTCATTTCGCTAAATTGTGCTAACATAACATTAAAAAAATGCTACTTCCCAATTAGTTTTTGCTTATGTTCTGCCCAAGGTATAATTTAGCTTTATACCAAATTTCATCCGAAACGATTGGTGGTTTGACCTTACAGACATACAGACAGCTAAATTTCGCCTTTATAGTGATTACCACCGACTTGTACATTTTTAATAGGTACTTAATTAATGTAACACTACCGCCATCTAGTTCAAATAAAGAAAAAAGTCAAACACTACGCATAAGTACCCGCAGAACACGGCACCTCTGAAGCCTTCACTGACACGACAATAATCCGACCTCGATGTGAGGCAAACAATGGGTTCCCACCACTCCCCCTGCCTTCATTATGACTAACTTAACGTGTAGTGTAGGTGTCAGTTCACTTGTATTATGACGTAAGTCACAAAGTCGATATACAGGAATTTTATTTCCACCTCCTCCTCATTGGTTTGAAGGTTATCTGCCTCACCTGGATCGGGTTATAGATACTCGTAGTTAGTTAGCAGATACTTTCTTTCCAGAAATTCTCGTTAGCAATATGAAATTGAAAGATTTTACTAAATTAAATATCACGTGTCTCAAACGGCGAAGGAAAAACTTCGTAAGGAAACATGCAAACCAGAGATTTTTTTTTAATTATCTGCGTGTGTGAAGTCTGCCAATTGGGCCGGCTTGGTTGATTATTGACCTAAAGCTCCTCATTCCGACAAGAGGCTCGAGCTCAGCGGTGAGCCGAATATGGGTTGACAATGATGAATACGAATTTGGGTTACACCTCCGTGGCTATAAAAACACGTTCCATAATGGTCGTTACATAATCAAACATTGTCAAGTAACTTGCATTTGTGAAATTTTGGATTATATTTTTCGATGAACTATTAAATGAATGTAAATAAATGTAAGAAAAATTAAAAATATGTTATAAATAGAAGACTAAAATCTCCCGGCTCCCATTATTGTGGCTCTACACCGTGCATGTGTGAATCAGATTAGAAAATAGTACATATATGACGATAATAATGCATGTCTCTTAAAAATTACAGTGTTTTGTATTATTAAGAATTTGCATACGATAAAAACAAAACTAATGCGATTTAAAGTATAAAATAAATAGGCTTTAAATTATAACGACGTCTACAAAATCTTTAACAAATTCTCCAAAGTGTCAACAAATTCCCGTCAACTGGCACCCTCATTAATAAGGCTCGGTGCGATCTTCCGCATAAATTTCGGTTTCAACGACACCTGCCAGCGACTGGCGGCGGCGGCGGCGGCGGCGGGCGAAGCTTGTGCAGTATTATTAAACCATTTTGGTTAGCGGTTGACTGGTCGCGCCCGTTTGTGTCGTTCCAGTGTGCAGTTTAAAATATATATTGTTTACTTTTATGGGCGCAAGAGCCGCTAACTGCGCCTCGCCGGCCCGCGGCTAACGGTCGTTGTGCGTTTGTCGGTTTGCTATTTATGCCAATCGGTTAAGCTGTTACAGTTAGATGTAACTAAAGTTAAGGGTTGAATGCGAAAAACAATGCTAAATTTCAACAAGAATATTTAAAGATAAAAACCACTTTTAAAAAGAGTTTTTATTTAAAGTCAGTGTAACTTAGTATATTTTTGTTCTATTTTAATATTGAAATATGGTTTTGATAAATAAAATCATAAATCTAAAATGTTCACCAAGTTTATACTAGGTATTACAATATTTAGTATGTAATTTGGAAAACAAATTCTTCATAAAAACTAAAAGTTTTTATTTCATTAATTTTTTAGAAATATACGATTTACTTTATACTTAAATATACTTTTACGATTTTTTTTTAAATCTACACTCGCATGACCGCAAGTAAAAACATATAAAGGCACATGTTTTCGTCATAGCTTGTTAGATACTTGTTCCATTAATTATATGTTTAAGGGAACTTTTCGTGACTCTTAGTCAAGAAATTATTTTAGTAGCCCGTGCATTGAAATGTTGGTACTGCGTCTTAGTCTAACGTTTGTTATTGCGAATAGCGAGTGCATTTGACGGTCCAAGTACTTGTTCATAATTATAAAAACTCCTGCGTATATAACTGTTGCTTTTGCCAAAATGTATTCCAAGAGGACGCTATTAAAATCATTTTCTTTTTCAACTTTGCTTATTAGGTATTTATTACTTAAATGAGACCTTTTAAACTATACAACAATACATATCTCTAACATTTATATTATCCACTTACATACGTTTATAATTAAATTTCGCCACTTGCTGTTGGCAGGTTATATTTTATGAGATAGCAGCGGGTTTTATTAATGAATGTACCAGATGAAGGAAAACGTTAAAAATGGAGTTGCGACTCTTCGCTTGTGGATAATTTATGAGGCGTCTTGTTATCACTGGAGAATCGTTTGTGAACTCCCTGTGTAAAATGAAATAAACCAGAAATTATTTATAATTACATATTTATATTATTATTTTAAGAGCCGTGGTACATTTTAAGAAATTAAATATTACGTGTCTCAAACGGTGAAGGAAAAAAATCGCGAGAAAACTGCATAACAGAAAATTTTCTTGCCGAATATGAGAAGACAATGATGATTATTAATTGCATAATTGAATGATTCACTTAAGGACCAATCCCCTTCTTATTGACGACGAGATTTGGAGCTTGGACCTACAATGCTGATCCAATGCGCGTCGGTGGGCTAATTATGATAATGTAATTAAAATAAAAGTGACATATCAGAACGTTTAATCACTCCGCAGTCCGTATTTTCTGCGCCTGAAAGGTTATTTTGTAACCACGCTTTGTATAACTCGCAATTGCGAATTTCGATTTAACCTCTGTCTTTCTCGTTTTATAGTATTGTGTTAGACACAAACATATAGAAAAGCGACTCTTGCACTTGCGAGTTATACAAAACATCGTCAGAGAATAGTCCCTTCAGTTTTACTTGGATTTTGGAACCTGGATTTTCGCAATAAATGATTTCCTGCACTTAAACTCAATGGGATGAAAGAAAGGCCAGTCAAACATCATTACAATATTAGGTATTTTATAAAAATATTGTTATTTTTAATAAATTTGTGTATTTTTGTCGATGGCTAATCCAAATCTTGGGGCCCCTTTTATAATTTTTAGGACGGAACTAATTAGGAAAATTTTCTTTGGAATGTTTCGCTTTGAAGTTTCCCGAATTCAATAAATGTTATGGCATATTTGAAGAAATTTCCTTTTTTTGACTTTACATCGTTACTAATTAGGGTGGTTTTTATAATGTAAATAAACCTTTTCCATTATAACATTTTACCATAAAAAATATTCGGAAGTTCAGACATTTACCTTTTGTATATTCATAGGCATAATTTTTATCTCTGTGAATTAATTTTTATTTATTATACATAACTAAAGAAAGAAAAGAAGAATATAAGCCTTGAAAAACAGGTGTAATGTTTCATCCAACTTTAAAGGTTCGATTTTTACCCACTGGACTAGTGTCGTGTACTAGCATATTATAAGCGTTGTGGTTGCGGAATAAGTTATGTTTAAAACTCTTTCACGACTTTATCTTGAATCAGATATTCTTTCCGCGTTAGATTATGATGGATTTAAAAAAAAACTTTTTATATTGCATAGTATATATCATCATAATCGGCCCATTCGCTTAGAAGCTACGGTGCCATAGACAGACACTATCGCACGTAAAACTCATAACACTCCTTTACGCTGGAGGTTAAAACCAAGATTATGACAATCTTGGTTGCACGAGTAGGTTCTTATATTTAATTACGTCAACTTTGTTGTTTTCATTCAACATTTTCTTTCAATTAGGGAAAACTTTAAAAAAAACGCGGAATAAAGAGAACGCGTAATTAAAATATACATCGTGTTTCTGAGATGAGTTGTTCCATCCCAAGATCCCAACTATTTTATTTAATACTAAACATACTTAATTTTACGGAGGCATTATATTTCCATGACACCAAACTAAAATAAAAGAAGAAACAAGTATCGGTGACACATCCTCAAATTAAATCATTTAAAGCCTTACTACTATTTAACGACTACTATAGGTACAAATACAATATTATGTACTTAAATTCTAACGTAGAATTAAAACAACTGCTAAAATAATGTTGAGCTTTGAAACCTCTAAAAACACAGACAGAACAGTAACAAAGAAGTAATATGACACAAAATGACTGTTTCCACTCGCGCAAGTATTTAAACAATACGAAAAAGAGATTTTTGAATTGTATTTGAATACGGCTATAAGAACAAAACTTGCAACTAAATGAGTTGGTATTCGTCCAACCGCATTCGGAGTTAAACCCTATTCCGAAGGCAATAAAACGCAAAACACCGTAACAATATAAAATATTCGACAATTCTTTTTTAACTATCCGAAGTCCACAGAGAACAATTTTCTCTCTTGATATACTGTGCGCTCGACCACAGAAGTGTGACCTTCCTCGCCGCTTTAGCTTCATACACTTTCGGAACACACAGGGATTTTATATTCCTCTCAAAGGGGTCAAAGGTTACTGGTGTGTGCTAACTCGCCACTTTATAATGAACTCTGGCTCCCTTCATATGAGCAAGTAAAGTTACTTTATCAAGTGTCATCGTAAAGTGGTCTAGCCGAGTCTTATGTGATGCTTCAGAGGATTCGACTGGAGTTGATATTGCACTTATATTTCTTTGGCAATGTGTCGTAAGTTTCCTTTTTACCCGACCGCGCCAGGAGAAGATAATGTTTTTGTTGACTCTTTTGTGTAATAATCCTAGCGATATATATTTTTGTGTACTTTCTTCGGATATCGTCTCTGAAAGTTTTTGTTATAATGTCTTATGTAAGTTAGAACACAGTTACTTTAAATTTCATATTTTGTGTGAAAAATTACTACATAAACAACAAATGCTTATGACTAACCAGGCCAGTTTCTTCATCGTAAGTAACAGTCAAAGTAACCTCATAAAGTAAAAGTGACGGTCTTAATAACGGGAAAATAGAATATTCTTTACTACTTACTACTTTTACTGTTACTTTAGCTTTACATGAAGAAACTGGCTGGTAAAAGATTAGTTTTAGTTAGTTTCAGAGTCAATTCGTATTATAGCTATTGTACTATTATAAGCTACAGTCCATTATTCTAGCCTAAGTGACCAATTTGAGAAACGTTTTATGTTATAGAAACACTAAGTAATATTTTGCAGTATAATAATGATTATGTTCACGATATTTTTCAAAAGTTTAGTAAACCATTATTTTTAAATATGACCATTGCTGAGTATGGTGGATGACAATCTACGTGCTAGATCCAGCTCACGGCTTCTTGGCGTTTAGTCCGGCTCTTTAAACTAGCTATTGGGGCTTCAACTTAAATAAAGACGAGTTTTAAGTTGAAACAAAACGAAGGTAGTGCAGTAAAATGTTGGCAGTCATCCCTACAAACAAATGCCAGTTGCACTTCACACAAATGAAGTTCTTGTTCGAGTGTTGTTTCAATTTTCTTCCAGACTTCGCGTTCGGAACTGAAGCGAACATTGGAGAAGCGAACTTGCAAATGGAGACGAATTAAAAACTGTTTTGTTATCCGCATATAATTCTCTTTTATATATAAACTCAACATTTATCCATTGAGAACAGTATGTTTCGTTTGATTTGCTATTTTGTAAATAATTGTGCATTGTAAAGCAAGTTTTCACGTCGGGGAAAATGTACTTTTTATTTTTCAAGAAAAATAAACCATCTTCAATTTATATACTAAAATATATGCATATAAATAACGTAATATTCTGGTCGAATATAATAATTAATTTGCGAGAAATAAATCGCAGACACTAGTCGAAAACAGAATCTTTCAGAATTCAGTTAAAAAAACTAAACCCATGTGATTTTTTTGGTATAGGTATGAAACAAATATGTACGAAATTTCATAGTGTGATTAATATTGCTCAACCGACACAATCTGGTTGCCGATATCAGACACTACCCTCGAATTGCCGCCGAAATTACCGTCTTTTTTCGAAAACAGAACAGCTGTTGACCTACATTGACGCAAAGGTCGCTTCCGATGTACCAATAAATTGGAAATGCCAAGGTTTACGAAGCCAATAAATTTACAGATTAATCACATAGTGTGTGTAGGAACCATTATTTTTTATAATTAGTAGAACGTTACACTGATTGGTGACGATAAATATAGCTACTAGAGCCAGTAATTTCACCGCTAATCTGTCAGTCAATCCACATTATACTCATGGTTGACAATCAAGTGGTGTAGTGGGTAGTGACCCTGCTTTCTGCACCAAATGTTTGACGATTTAAACTAAATAATCATCACATACATAGAAACATAAATATTTTATATAAATAAAATATATTTCTTTCCATTAATTAAATTCAATGTTGCCTGATTTTCAATTTGCAAAATTGTTTACTAGATCAAAGAGTTGTTACAAAAACTAGATAACTCTGAGAGCCTGTTCTCAGAAGGCTTAATTGGACGGCTTTTTTTAAATCTAATAATAATTTCTTTATCTTTTAAAAGGCATTCACGTGAACGCGTTTCGCTCGCAGGCTGGGAGGCTAACTCATTAAAATCAGGTCTTTGTTCAAAGCCCAAGTTCCCTAGAAAGTGGAAGGCATAATAATTCCCAGGTGAACTCATATGTGCTGCGGAAAAAAGTAAATTAAACGAATGCCATGAAAAATGTTGGTGAAAACGTTTTCTAAGTAACTGTATCTGTTGTGAGTAAAACTCACAAAGTTATTTATTTTTCATTTGAAACGTGTTATCGCTTAAACTGCTGTTAATTAAATATGCACTGCCTTTAGAATGTTAACTAAGACATTTATAATGCTTTAGGTTCTCTTTTTGACACATAGGAATGTTACTCATATGTCTTTCTCAAAAAGGAATTATTGGTTTTGGATGTTGTTTTTGTTAATTATGATTATAACAGATACTTTCTGTCTGCCTTCCAAACAGGTGGTAGGGTCTTTACAATAGTCAAACTTGACGTTGTAAACTAAGCTTACTTGAAATAACTAAATTTTGATTTTGATTTTACTCTAGACTAGATTCTACGAGACATCGGATAAACTCATATCTCATAGAAACTCCGGCGCTTAGCTCTAGGATATATCAATAGATTACCTCGTTTACAAGTCAGACGCGATGTTAGTAACGTCACTAGAACGCTTGTGAAACCACGAAGCAGTATAAAGCTGAAGAGTTTGTTGGTTTGTTTGTTTGTTTGATTGAATGCACTAATCTCAGGAACTACTGGTCCGATTTGAAAAATTCTTTCAGTGTTAAACAGCCTATTTATCGAGGAAGGCTATAGGCTATATATTATCTCCGTATTCCTACGTGAACGGAACCCACGCGGGTAAAACCGCGCAGCGTCAGTTAATAAAAAAAAAAGAATTATTAACATTAAAAATAAAACATAAATCTTGTTGAAGGTCGGTCAAAACGTCTTGCCTCAGGCAAATAAATAAATGAAATCGTCTATTTCGCCAATAGCCTGCAAGTGACACACAGGTCGACCAACTTACGAATAACAAATAAATACAACTTAACGTAACAAATTGAAGACGACGCGAGCCTCCTGCCGCCAGAAATTCATTATAACAACTGAACGAAAATTAGCAAACTTTGACAAATCATTAATCTTACAAAGTGGAAAAATTTGAAATTAAATTTCGAGACGCTTCGCCGAAATGTTTGCTATTGTTTTACGAGTTTGCTTCAGAACTGATACAATTAAGAATGGAAATCGATATTGAACTTTGTGAATATGACAGAGATGTTGTAAAGCTTGTGTTTTACGATACGCTGTGTGAGATAACTCGCATATCATATCTCGCTTTCGATTTATACTCAAACAACTAAACCATCATACCTTTAAATCATATTCGTTTATTTTAATTATTATTGTTATCATAGCTTCAATAGCTCCAGGATTTAACACCGAGAGGTCGCAGGTTCGATCCCAACTCTTTAATATTGTCTTAAGAGGGGAAGGGCGGAATGTTGGTCATATGTAAAAGATTTGGCAAATAAAACCAATTATATGAAACCCCATAGGCATTGCAGTATCGAAATCATGAGAACGTCAATACATTTGTTGAAATACTAGAAAAAGTAAGAAGTATTTCTTCTATTGTAGAATCAACATTTCCTGATATTGCTCGGGATTAGAGGTGAAAAATTCTGTCAGATTTTAGTGACGTCACTTGATTCATTGGATTTTTGTGGAGAATACTGTAGTAAACTACTTATTCCTTATTTATAATGAACACCTCCAAAATAAAGCCTGATTCAGTTTAATATTTTATTTTGATTTTATTTTATTAGTTTAGTGTAGTATTGAAGTATATTATGTTAGTGTTGTGTGAAGAGCCGTGATAGCCCAGTGGATATGACCTCTGCCTCCGATTCCGGAGGGTGTGGGTTCGAATCCGGTCCGGGGCATGCACCTCCAACTTTTCAGTTGTGTGCATTTTAAGAAATTAAATATCATGTGTCTCAATCGGTGAAGGAAAACATCGTGAGGAAACCTGCATACCAGAGAATTATCTTAATTCTCTGCGTGTGTGAAGTCTGCCAATCCGCATTGGGCCAGCGTGGTAGACTATTGGCCTAACCCCTCTCATTCTGAGAGGAGACTCGAGCTCAGCAGTGAGCCGAATATGGGTTGATGACGACGATGTTAGTGTTGTTGTAATTAAATAGCTCGGGTACTTGACTGGTATATTGGCACCGCTAATTCAAATATAATGCAAAAACAGAAGCTTTTATTACCCTACTAAAGATTTCATAACCTAAACAGAGCGACGCAGGAAGGGTTCACCTAATTTAGAAATCAAACCCCCAAACGGTTACTCAGAGAAAAACTACCAACACTGTACCCAGAAGGGTGTGAAACGTAATTTTTTTAGTAACACTCACCTCATGATGTCCCACTTAGTGAGACGCGAGACGTCGGTACTTAACATTGAGCTTTATTACTTGCGGGAAAAGGTTGATTTCGGTGTGTACACATAAATCGATTTACCTGAAAATATCGGTGGACAAGATAGCGGGATTTTATTGTAGGGCGCGCTATAAACATGATGTACAGCGAGACGGTTTATATGTGTTTTATGTGCGATATAAAATCGTGCTGTAAACAAGCTCGGCCTGTTTAGGCTGACACACGGACTGATTGGCTGTATTGTTTACTAGCCAATGCCCCACGGTTCCACCCGCGTAGTTCCCGTTCCCGTAAGAATACGGGGATAAATTAAAGTTAAATATAGCCTGTAACTCCCATTCTACTGGTAAAATAATTTTCAAAATCGGTTAAGTAGATTCAGAGATTACCCATAAAAACATCACAAACTTATATGAAGATCAAGCTCGATCGTGTATGGAGTCCTGCTCCCACTTGCTGCTTTGGATTCAGTGGATCATTGACAATGTGGCAATAACAAACTCAAAACTTCAAAATTTAGAGCATCGCCAAAAGATTGCCTGTCTATCTGTGGTCTACAGAATATATTTGGGTGAGTGCGCTCAGGAACTGTTCGATCTTGTGCCACCTTCGCCGTTCTACCACAGAACTGCTAGGCATCGCAGAGGTCTATACTGCTACGTCGTCGATATTCCTAACGCGTACTAAGCGGTTTAGTTTCTCTTTCCTTTTGCACGCACTGCAAAGATTTTATTTTCCCCACCACCTACAATATGGGGTCTTCAAGTGAAGGCATCTTTTAGGCAAGCGCGTTCCACCATAGGCTGCATCAATGTCACCATCAGGCGTGACTGCAGGTAAGCGCTTTCTTATACAAAATCAGAAAAAATGAAAAATAAACTTTACGTTTATATAATATTAGTATAGATATTTATATAATAATTTATTATTGTTGTTCTGTTTATTCATGCTTAAATCATACTCGTTAACTACGGGTCCCTGGGTTCGAGAACTGCGCTGTGAATTATAAAATATATATTATATATTTTTAATTGTTTCTTCTGAGAAATTCAGCCCGGAATTGAGAAAATAGTGGCACTATACGTATTCATTATTATCTGTTAGTGATCTCAGCGCATTGTAGCAATGTGGTGGGGATTATGATGATCTAAGATTGTTTGTCAATTAAAGTACTAAACTTTAGTTAAGTTATGTTCAAGTTCTTCTGCCTTTTTGAGCAGTTTTTCTTTTTATAACTAGTCATAAATTAATTAGATTAAATTTAGCAGCAGTACTTACTCGTATACAACTAATTTCTATTTACTTGCGATTTTATATTAGTACAGAACTACTAAAATGTTCAATTTAAAGTTTTAGCATGGTTTTATTTATTTTATGTACGACTACGTAACTTAGGCACTTATCACAGGTTAAGTAGGTGAAAATGCTACTCCATTTTCACTTTTCCGTAAGCCTTAGTTTTTGTATGGGTATTTTATTACCCATCATAAAACAGGGTACCAGGTTTTACGATTCTGTGCGCTAAGCAATCTAATGGAGCTGTATAGGAAATATGTTTATAGTTTGAAGCCCTGTTTTAACATACAAATGCTTTTTATATAGCTTCATATTAAGTTAAAACATGTTGCTACAAAAATATAAAATATTTTTTGAAACACTGACTTCAACGAAGTATGTAATTAGTTTTTGCTTACGAAAACCACGCAAGCTTCACACATCACTTTCCTGATTTTTATGCATGCCCAACTTTTTTCAAACAATTTGTTAATTTCAAATAGCTTTTACTATCATTAGTAGTTGAATAACTTCAAAGTTTTACTAATATTATCTTATCAGTGCAAATTTTTAAAAGTTAAGAAATTTATTTTATTTTATTAAAAAAATAATATCTGCTATATATTTTAAATATGACCAATTGAATTCCCTTTCACCTCTAATTAGTAAGAAATACTGTTTTAAGAATATATGGGTGGTGACAATAGTCCAATGGGCGAGCATTGAACATATGACTTCTTGGCGAAAGCCCGGCCTCTTTACCGCAAAATATTACTCTATCTCCTTAAGTGTACTAAAAGAGGAGTGGAGACAAAACTAGATTGACGAGGCAAAAGCGTATAAAGAAGAATGAGTAGATTGGTCTTTGAAATTTTTACATAAATTTTATATGAAACTCATTTGGCATGGTTAAGTCACTATATGGTATCTGAATAACGATTGAATGACTGTACGCTCTCATTTCATCGGTGACATGATACTTAGCATCGAGCGAAGCCTGCCTACAAGTACAGAGTGAAACAAAATGTAATTTTCACTTATCCATTCCGCGTACTATTCAGAAATATCTTAGTCCACAAATCCCAAGGCCCACAAAAACCGGTCTTATCGTCTCCCGTATTTCGTAGCTTGGCTACGGTTTTATCACTACGGGCTACGAGCTACGGCGGTGTGCTACGAAGCTCTACGAGATCTGATAAGCACACGGTTACATTGAATTTTGGTCTCTATTGTCATGGTAGTTCAGTTGGAAATACATTTGCATACTTAATAATTGTAGTTGAAGAAATAACAAGTTCTAATTTTTGTAGTCTAAGTGAATAGATTTTTTTGAATTTTCTATTAAACTCGTACTGATTTTAACTGTGGTAATTGTGAAGTCATAAATCTCAAGTAAATAACAAAATTTTCAAGGTTTTCAAGGCCAAACATGATAGTTTATGTTTGGTGCTTTTGCTACTTGAGTTTTGGTCTGCCTTGCTCAGGTGGTTGAGGCATCGGACGCTAATGCTATCATCATCATCTACAATAATGCTTAGGCAATATGGCACAATATGACATTAAAAATCTCGTCATTTTATCGTGGTATGTACCCGTTTAAATAAATAGTATTCAATATGGCAATTTAAGATCCGTCCGTTCCGTATCCGTTTTTTATTTTTCAAAAGCATAACACTTTAAAAAAACTATCTACTAGTATGTTTATACGTAAATAAAGAGAATTAAAATTGATTTCAAAAAATGTATACTTATTTTTAAAATGAAATTAATTTTAAACTAGCAAATGCTGCGCGGTTCCCGTTCCCGTAGGAATACGGGGCTTAAATATAGCCTATAGCACTCGTGGCTAGCTTCTAGCGCGTGTAGCTTCTCAGCAGTAGAAAAAAAAATGGAATCGGTTTAATAGTTACAGAGCAATCAATGCAAACAAACAAACAATCAAATCTTTCCTGTTAATAATATTAGTATAGATTTGCATTTTTATGAATGAATGAAGAAGTTCTTTATATTACGTCAAATTCAAGCAATATAAATTGTGTTCTCGGGCGAGTGTAAAAATGCATGAAATTAACGTAATATTACTACGTAATTAACAAAGTATTGCTGACATAAAAGTTTTAATTCCGGCTACATTATCAGCAAGACACATAGAAATTTTTACCCGACTGCGCCAGAAGTAGGATGACGTTTTTATTCTTGTATTTCCACGAAAAAAGAAACTATGCACATAAAACCGTGAGGCGTCTGCTAGTATAGCATACATAACATGTAATTAACTTCAAAAGAAACTATTAATTAACGAAAAAGCAAGGAACGTAGGTGAACCAATTTATGTCCCTTTCACCATTCACCCGGCCCCGGTCACCCGAGCCACACAAAACAAACCCGGGTATTTGAAGTCTTACCCGGGTAATGGCCGCCACATCAAAAGTGTTTCAAGTATTTATTTTGGTTCATGCCAAAAGAAATATTATGTTTTGGTATTCTGAAGAGCTGTGTAGCCTTCGGCGCATGTCTGTTTTGTGGACATTTCCGTTTGTTGGTTTAGGTACATATACAATGAGTTTTTGTCCCTTTAATACACTAGTAGTCCTCATGGGAATACGGATATATAAAATATGAGCCTCTATAGCTCAACGGTAAGGTAATCAGCCTCATCACCTAGGGGTGGTAGTTCGATCCCTGCCCCGATGGTATATTGTCGTACCGTATTTCCCGACCTGTTAGAGGGAAATGGGAATATTGGCCATATTTAAAAGATAATATATTTATATGTAGTAATTTTCTTTTATTTTAAAAAGCCTGATAATAATTATACTTCCACAATTGAAAGGATTTTTCAATTCCGACTAGATTCAAAGCCTATTCAATGCAAATAAAGAAACGATCAAATCCTTCCTATTTATAGAATAAGTAAGCATAGAATAAATACATACATATAGGTAGAAATAATGCTGGAGGAAAAAGTTTGCTCTAAGCATGCATATCTGAGTTAAATCAATATGATAATACTATTACTAGCTGCCTTGTTCGCCCAGTAGTTAGTCTGTGTAGCGTAGCACGAGGATCCAGGATCACGAGGTCCTAGTTCACGCTATAAAATTTTGAATTTTTCTTTCTTCAGAAATATTCTCAATAAAAATTGTCAGACAAGGTTTAGAACATTGGTGCTTAGCGAGCGTTATTATTATTGGCATCTAATATTGTCGGTCTACGCTAACATTGCCTTGCCAGTGGGTCTAAGTTTGACATCCGTACATCTGAAAGGTGGGAAGCCTGGCCATGTAGTTGGTAGTAATATATTGATAATGATGAATGATGATCTCTAACGAGATTGCTAATCTCAAAATTGAATTCACCATTGTGATCAAAATTACGGTAAAATGCCATTATTATTACAGTAATATAAACCTAAACGCAATCCAATACGGTCTTTATTAGGCAAATTCAATAAAGCTTGTTAGCAAAAGCGTCAATCATTATTACTTCCCTCTATTCAGAGCATGCATTATTTCATATTAAGGGTGGTACAAAATACCAATATTGAATGATTAATCTACGAGGGTTGGTACAAGTTTGTCATTTTAATAATGTCTTAATTATCTCACTGCGGTGGGGATGAAAGGGGTTGTAGTTTTAGCGTGTTGATTTATGAAACTACCCCGACTTATGAGTGTCTGTGTTGAGTGAAATACGAGCGATCATTGGGGTGACTTTCCATCCCTGATGTGCTGTGTTTATAAACTACGAATGTTTGTAAAAGCCACCAATAAGTAAAGTTTAATGTGTGTTAACACTAGAGGACGCCTACAACTTCAACCGTGTAGTTATGGTACTCGCACACAATGTAGCCTTCCATTGGTGAAAATAACTAGTTTAATGGTTTAGGCGTGAATCCGTAACTAATAAACACAATCGCATTTACAATAATATTAAAGTTAGGATGTATTAACGTTACACAGCAAGTCCATGAACCAATATAAGCTTTCTATTATTTTCTATTCAAAACTGTATAGTGTAAAGTAAAAGTGGAAGTTTCATATAAGAACACGTGTCTTATTGAAAATACAATGTTTATAGGCCTGTGAGCTCCCTCCTTATGATAGAGGGATATGTAGCTCAGCCTTAACTTAGCTTAAAATTTAATAAAATAATAAAACGCAGACTTTTCACTTTTGCAAAATAAAAAGTTCAACGCCAAGTAAAGTTCTTATACAATTCATCAAACGCTAACAGATATATGAAGCCATTAGATATGAAACATCCGTCTCTATAAACGATTTCTCATAACAGTAGAGCGTTGAACAGACGGCATCATTAATCTCGGTATTCTCCGCTTAACCCTCCGCCACAACCCGCCACAGCCCGCCACAACCCGCCACTGGCGCGCCACAACCTTCGTACGAAACAAGAAAACTTCAAACTTCGCTCATTTACATCTCTTAAACTGTCCATAAAACTTTATTCGCTCAACTTTTCACATTTGGCAGACATTTTTGACAATTAACCTTTCGAAAATTATTCCGCTCGCGAATGTGGGTTAGTTTTCGTTGTTACCACGGTGAATTTGCAATTTGTTGCTCGACTAAAAGTCAAGGCTTACTTAAGAATAATCTGTTTTTAATTAATATTAAATGTATTAAATTTGAAATAAGCTGAGAATTTATTATTTGAACATTCTATGTTTATAAAACTTGGATTGGAAAAAATATATCAGTTGATAAATATACTTAGACAAATAAATAAAAGTATTTTGTTATTATCTACGATAACTTTTCGATTACGATTTCTGCCAACAAACTTTGAATACAAGTTTTAGAAATCAAAGTTTTCCTAGTAATTTACGCATACAACGGCAGATTAAAACTTGTCAAGGAATATTGAATTTGAAATAAGAAAAAAATGACCAAGTTCAACGAAATAATAGCATTAAGTAAACGAAGTTTCACTCGACCCGCTATCTCTATTACGTATACTACGAGAAAAGAATATTAAAGAAGAAAACAAAGAAATAGAGGGGAAAATGTAGCCTGACTTACCTAAAGTACTCTTTTGTCCAAGTAAAAAGACGATAGTGTAGCCAAAACCTAAATAGTAGTAATTTCTACAAACGAACTAGTCACTACTAGTTTAGTAATAAAGTTTTCTTTGAGCACTTGTTTTGAAAATAGCAAAGGACGCTTGACAATTTTGTTATTTAACCCGCCATTTCAGTTTAGTGGATATTGCTTGCATTTTTGGGATTTACTCTTAAATATTTACCCACGGTTTAAAGCTTCACATTTGCATGCTACATGTATTATGAGACGTAGTCTATTAACGAATGTTATTCATTATATTTTATGTACAAAAACCATTTACTAAGATGAATATAATTTTGAGCCGTGATAGTCCAGTAGATATGACTTTTGCCTTCGATTCCGGAAGGTGTGGATTCGAATCCGATCCGGGGCATGCACCTCCAACTTTTCAGTCGTGTGCATTTAAAAAAAATAAATATCACGTGTCTCAAACGGTAAAGGAGGAAACCTGCATACCGGAAATTTTTGTTAATTCTCTGTGTGTGTGAAGTCTGCCAATTCGCATTGGGTCAGCGTGGTGGACTATTGGCCTAATACTTTTTTTCTGAGAGAAAACTAAAGCTTAGCAGTGAGTTGAATATGTCGGCCTCTTGCGCAGTTTGTAGTGCTGTAGTCCTCAACAGAGAGGTCCTGAAATCAATTCCAAGCTCGTGTCAGTTTAATATTTTATATTTTTTAAATTAGCTCATGTCGTATCTGGGGGTCATCGGCATCGGCCGTAGCTTCTTGTAGTTACTGATAAAGACATCTCGCCAAGCGATTTAGCGTTCCGGCGCTGGAAACTGTCAGTGGTTAGGTTAAAACTTGCACCTACCTCTTTTTAAGTAAGCCCACCTCCATCCCGCATCGTAACTTAACATCAAATGAAAGAGTTTCTATATAAATTGTGAACAAAGGAAGCATGTCACCTCATCTTGTATTATCGCGAGCTAACGCGCAAGCGTGTCACCTAATGTCAGGTGATTACCGGCGCTACCGAGCATTTGCACGAGTAGAGACGCTGCTAATGTGATGCTGGCATTTGAGGGATTTACTTATGCACCCTTAAATAATCCCATGATAAAAATATATGGAAATAGTGCAATAGGAGTGTGTTCCCACAGTATGCTCATTGCTTGTGCAAAGTAATGGCTTGCTACATAGAGTGGCAATCATGGAGTTGACAACCAGCCTGGATACCTGCTGGCTAATTCTCTATTTAATAATATCATCAATCTGTTAAAATAAACATCAAATCAATTGAGAAGTTTACATTAGCCCGCTTCCAGGGCTAACTTGTAGAAAAAAACATACATCCAGACATTGGATACTAAACTTTTTTAATATTACTGTACTTTTTAAATGTTTAAAATCTGCAGCAAAATTGAAAATATTTTAGGTTCAGTTTTACCATTCTGTTATTCTCTTTTTTATTTTCTATAAGTAAGTGGCAAGTAATGGTGCAATCTAAGATGGAAACGGGCTAACTTGTTAGAAGTAGGATGAAAATCTAATCAGTTTCTACACGACATTGTACCGTATTCATATGACTATGGCAGGTAAAGGTAAAATTTACATTCACGGTCACCATTTTACCATTGCAACCCAAGACACCGGTCATCTCTATGACATTGATATCTCTAAAATTCGTACAAAGAATTTTTTTGCTTCATTCCGTACCTAAGGTATGGTATCGTGAAGTCTTTCCTTCCATATTGTCACATCATAGAGACAAGCGTGAATAGGGTTCTTCTAGACACACGCGTTCTACTTACACCACTTTAGACACTAGACCAATTACAACACCGATACTGTCAGATCGTGGTCAAGCGAGAAACTATTTTATATAATAAAAATATAAAATTTAAAAACACAATTATAAATAAATTTTGTTTAATTATTGAACGTTATAAACTAAAATGATTTCTGTGCAGTGTTTTAACATAACGCTGACTTCACATATTGACAGTGCAGCTTTGTCTGTTTGCTGCGGATTTATGAATTATTTATTGCGGGCAGCAATAATTGTGACCGCAATTCGCGATGAATTAGCGTAATGGGAATTTGTTAGCGCTAAATCGCGCGCGCGCTGCGGCGGCGCGGTATTGTAAACCGTTTACTTTGTATTTTGTATTTACTGTCATCAGCGAGTTATTTTATGGCCCGTGCATACGGTTTTTTTATTAAATGCCAAGTTATCCCTGAGCTGCTATCTAGTCCTTTAAAATAATATCAATTATCAACCTATTTTAACGACTCACTACAGCTTGACAAGTTTGTTGATGACACTCCCATGATATGCGGGCGACGGGGGGAAACACTGCGCGGGTGTGAAATCGTGTGGGGAAGTGAGGTGCATCAGTCGTAGGTTTTTCATTCATCGCTACACGCCCCTGTCCCGCGCGGATCGTCGGGAGTGTTACGAACTAACTTGCCAAGCTATGCAGGGTCCGTTTTCCCTCCTTAAAAGAGAGAGAATATGGACCTCTACACTCCGATATTTGTTGGCGGGCAAACGTCGAAAACGCTGTGGTCCATTTTGTGACGTCACTAACACACTTGATGTACTAAACGTCAAACTGATTGTTAACTAATATTTTTGTCAAACGCTCCGTTTGTAAGGGATTTGTTAGACTGACGTCATGAAACAGTTGAAATATAGACCGTCATAGCCGACAGGCGTTGTTGCTCGTATTGTCAAAAACATATTTAAAAACAAAAATTATCATGTAATCAAGTCTTAAAATATATGGAAAAAAAACAATGGGTTGTATAGTCAGTTTAATGATAGTTGAACATGACAACGTCATAAGAAAATACTGATGGAATGGTTGCATTTTTAATGTTCGTTTTTCTAAAACACTGTTTAGTAATCTTCATAAAGACCAGAATATACTTTAATTCTTGTAACAAAAGTTGGTAAACCTAGAGCGAGGGAACGACGCATGACGTCATCTTTTTTCGACTGTGCAGTCCGCTCCATCGCGTTGTCACGTCAAATAAAATGTTCAATCTAGTAGAACGATAATGAATTATTTAAGAACATTCTAAATAAGTATCAGCTAGCCTATTATACAATTAAAATCTTGCTTTGTGTGCTGAAATCCGAAATTTATTCAAGTTAGGATATTTTTACAAAAAAAAAAACTAAGTGTCAAAAATGAGGAAGTCGGCTGTGTTGCTACATCGACGAACACGTATCTATAAGGCTATAGCTAATTTCAATCTCAAGATGCGATTGACCCTGTTTGCAATAATTCGGTCGAGTGAACTTTATTGTTTAATGCTTGTATATGTTACGCAGTAATACGCATATAATCCATGCGTTCCTAATTATTACTTATACGATTGAGAAACCTTAGTGTAAATAATGTTATAATCGAATTATAATTACTATCGAGTTAACATCTTTAGAGAATGCATGTAGCATTTGAGGCGCAGGGGTATGCGCGGTGGATTTACAAGACGGAGGTCCTGGGTTCGATCCCCGTCTGGGCAGATTGAGATTTTCTTAATTGGTCCAGGTCTGGCTAGTGGGAGGCTTCGGCCGTGGTTAGTTACCACCCTATTGGCAAAGACGTACCGCCAAGAGTTTATTGCGTTCCGGTACGATGTTGTGTAGAAACCAAAAATTGGTTTGGATTTTCATCCTCCTCCTAACAAGTTAGCCCGCTTCCATCTTAGACTGCATCATCACTTACCATCAGGTGAGATTGTAGTCAAGGGCTAACCTTGTAAAGAATAAAAAAAAAGTAGTACAATTCTTTGTTCCTCGTTCTGGTAAGTATTCATGTCATGATTATTTCTATTGACTTCTGATTTGGATACCCGTCAAATTACATACATATTGTGTCTGTAATTTGAGGTGTCAAGTAGGAGTTTGCTTTTGAAATGTTAAGTTTTACTAGTCGTAGAGTCAAAGGTATTTTTGACAGATGGGCCAGCAAGAAACACAAAAATTGTTACAGCTATTGCTAAATTAAAGAAAACAACTTATAATTAACCACAGTAAGGTATAAAAAGTTACTTATGAAGAGACAAATATCTAAAAGTACTTAGCAGTGCCACCCGTGGAAATGGCAATTGGGGAAGACAACCACTTAGCATCATGTGACTTGAATACTCGTCCATGTTTCAGGCGATAGAAAACCCGCAATTGTGAGACGTAGTTACACGTATTTGTCGATTTTCCCGGAAAAATAGCAAAATAAATGTCAATCGAACAAATAAGTAATTAATCCACTTTCCTCTGAATACCTTCCGCAACTGAATCAGTTACTCAACGCGATTGCAATACCGACAAATGTTATTACCATTTGCAGCGATTGTAAAAAAGGGTAATTTAAATAAACAACTGTCACATTTCCTACGATTTCCATAAATATTTCCAGTAACTTGAGACTGTGGCTAACAGCAAATCTAACAATGAACCGTCACTCGAAAAGCTGCCGTATTAGCTATTGGCAAAGAGTTAATAATAAAAAAAATATAAAAATACATTTTAATTGAATATTTGCGTGCAAGAAACCATTAAGGATCGTTAATTGACTCTCGGGTTAATGATTTACCAATTGTTATTATTTTGGTTTTAATTTTGTCATTCAAAATTGATGCTTAATAATTGGACAACAGGTTGCAAATTTATTTAACTAATTGACGGCTTCGGTTTGCCACTTGTATGAAACGCATAAACGTTTGAGCTGTATACAATAAAACATTTATTAAAAAGTGTCCGAAGCAATTATTTAAACTTACAACAATTTTATAATAAAAGCGTAATATTTAAAACAAATTAAGGAATTGATACTTTTATATAGCTTGCAAAGCAGAAAGCTGTTTGGAAAGTTGATGATAACAACATTTTGGGCCTAAATAAGTATCTAATGCCTATCTACATTAAATAAGAAAATTCATCATTTATGGCACCACTCTCTCACTCAAAAATCAAAGAGTTCGTTACGTTCAGTGAAAACTGTGAAGCGGTGAACGGCGACCCTTCTTCATGTGTATCACACACGCCTGAGGAAGAAGGGCTACCGTTTTAAATTATCTCGTACAGGTCTCCTCCTTGCGTCGTTTTCCTCATTACTGAGGGTCGTGACCCCTAACACAAGCATATTTAGGGGTTTTCTTTGGAAATAATAATGTGTTCGGCTCCCAGATTCTTCCAGAAGTTTTATCTCCTGTGGCCACTGAAAACCATTTTGTGTCGGATTAATTTATCCGCTTCCCGAGACACGGCGTTGATGCGCGTTTTGCACCACCCAGGGACACGTGTTGGGTGACCTCAGGAAGGATGAGATGATAGATCACCCCTCCCCCGTCGATATTTTTGCTTTAATTCGAGTTAGAAATCCAACCTAAGAAATGCTGGTAAACTTACAAGGCTGCACCAGAGATGTCGAAAATTAGCAGCGATGTTAAGCGAAGCTATAAAAATCAAATCCAAATTACCTTTTTTTATTAATGGGTAAAATGTTCTCAAAAAGGAATTATAAGCACATCCACGTTTAATCCCCCATCAAATAACATAATACTTATTTCCCGTGGAGGGATAGATATAATCGTAAATCACACAAAAATCCCTATAATCACATAAATCACATAACCCCTCCTTTTTATGTCGTTTCTCGGTAACTGCTACTTTGCTAACATGAAATAGTGACAGTGCATTGATTTATTTCGTTCTACCCTACATATTCGATATTTTCACCTATTATTGTTATCAATGGGATGTCTTGTAATATTTTAAAGATAATAGCACGGATGCGACAAATTGATAAATAAAAAGAATTATAAATTAGGAGAAAACCTAACGTGGAAATTAAAGAATAGCAAAACAAAGAAGAATGCTATATCCTGATTCAGAATTTTATGTAATTTTTTTTTTAGAAAATGTAAATTAACTAGTAAATAATATTAAATTTTCATATATATTTTTATAATTTTCATATATTTAGTTACATTTTTTGTTAAACTACTGTATAAAAAGCCGTCAGAAAAGTTATTATGTCCATATTTATTATTATTATTATTATGTCCACATTTTTTCAAAACTTTCATTACGATTTAGGTTTCTAACCTATAAAAGCATTTTTATTCTGCCCTTATAGGCCTAAAAGGCTATATTTATACTGAAGCTGTGTTTTTCCCTGTATACGCTTTGGCTGTGGTTATAACCTCAAATCGAGACACAACTTAGATTAAATAAAATTATTTTTAAAGGTTTTAAAAGTAATGTTTACCCAATATTAAAAAATTGCAATAAAATGAAGTAATCGTCTCGATAATTACTATTTATCAGTGGTTTAAAGCTGTACTTTACGTAGTGTTCTCATTTGTTATTTGTTTCCAAGTCTCTAGTTTAAATAGAGGCAAATCGATTTGCTAATATTAGATAATAATATCTTCTTAGCGTGGTCCCACTATGTGGGGTCCGCTTTCCGACATAATCTCGCCTTTAGATAATAATATATTACGAGAAAAGTGAAAAGTATGGTAATTTTCCTTTTTTGTTAAGATGTTTGTTTTTGTTTACAGGTACGCGTCGCGGGCAGATTTCCTTTAGGGTGTTTGTGTGAGTGGAGTAAAATCTTAAACACAATAGAAAATATCTATTATGTTATTGAAAATATATCATTTTATATTTCCGCCCTAAAGAAAAAAGTAGCAATAAAATATATTTTTCTAAATTCATGTCAAAATGACCGGGCGCTGGATGCTGACGCGCAATGTTTGGAAGTCCTACAGAAGGTTTATGGCCAGCCGTGGATATTATTTTGGTTTTAAATAATCTTTTGAATTTTTGGCTGGTGAGAGGCTTCAACTGTGTTACTGTGCTAGTTACCACCCTACAGGCAAAGACGTATCACCAAGCAAATTAGTGTTCCGGTACGACATCGTGTAGAATCCGACAGGAGTGTGGAATTTCATCTTAATCTTAATAAGTTTGCCCTCTTTCGCTTAGTCAAGGGCTAATTTGTAATGAATATAAAAAATAAAATAAAAAAGAAATATATAAAAAAAAGTGTGTGTCAGCTGCGACGCACGAGTGGAGTTTACTCTTTCAGATCGACTGTCTAAATAGTGTATGTTGCCCCGCAGCATACACTATGTACGTCTCACGCCTGAAAAGTGAAAGTTGCGTAACCGTTGGCGGCAATGCACGGTGAAAGGTGCGCAGAATAGGTTGCGCACAAAAAATGTAACGCTGTTTACTGCCCATGTTTTCTTGGGGGGGGGGGGGGGGGGCTATATATGATAAGCCGATCCTTAAGGAGTAAACTCCAATAAACTCCAAAAAATAAAGTAGACCGGTAAGGGAAAGTTACCAAAGAAAGAATAAGAATGTAATCCTATGCACTTTACCGGTGGAATTTGTCCTCTGTCACAAGACCTTGGTGTTTGGAGTTCTATGCCTAGTGGACGTCTATTGGCTGATAATGATGTAAAACTTCATAAATCGTAACAGGCTAACGACTGGATCATCATATTCTTATTTCATATTCCCACGGGAGCGGGTTGTACCCGGGTACTACGGGCCACCGCCGGTAGTTTATACAAGGAAACCGCATCAACCGAGATAGTTACCGCGCTATCCACTTTGTTACGGGTCAGCTATGTGCACCGGAATGTAATGTCTTCATACAGGGCGTATATTGCCACGGACGGCATTGGTATTTCTAATTCAAATTATTTTTAAACTGAATACACTACGTCACGATTAAAAGCTTCCATAGACACATTCTATAGTACACGCATGCACTCATACACCAACTCACACACAATCACGAGCACGCGCTCACACTAATACATACTCGTATACTCCAAAATTATTTTCTTATAGTATTGTTAAGTGACTATACTTTACCTATTTTTTTTGTTTAAAATTCACTCACACTTTTTTATTTGTTATGATTATTTTAATCAATCCGGTGGAGAGGGCTGGTTATCTTTAACACAGATCCATAAAACCTAGATAGGATAGCCAGTTCTTGAACTTCAAAAAATTGTAATACCATTTTGTGTGTAATAAAAAACTTTTTTTTTTTTTTTTTTTTTTTTTAATCTCTCAATATTCCTGCAATCTGTCTTGAGACATTCAGCGGGATTTTAAGTATTTATATTAAGGCGTGTTAGGTGCAAAATCCAGTGATTTGCCCATATATAATAATGTAGTGTCTATTTCATGACATCTTGTGGTGCTCGTCTCTTGAGCCTTTTGAAAGTTGTACCAGGTTTCTTCATCATTAGGTTCCTTGCAAGTTGATTTGGATGTTTACGAATACGCATTTGGTATGTTTTCAGTGAGTGTGCAACTTCTGTCTTTATAGTCTTAATTTTTAGTTCACGATGCAGGCGATCATTTTTGAAGTACCAAGGAGCATTGGTAATCATGCGCAGCATTTTTGACTGGAACCGTTGCAGAATTTCTAAATTCGAGTTTGATGCTGTACCCCAAAGTTGCACTCCGTACGTCCATACCGGTTTAAGTATGACTTTGTATAATAAAAGCTTATTTTCCAGCGATAGTTGGGACTTTCGATTTAAAAGCCAATACATCTTTCTCACTTGTTGGCCAAGGGCTTTTCTTTTCGTGAAGATGTGTTTCGTCCAAGTTAGCCGTCTGTCCAGATATATACCTAAGTATCTCACATTCTCTGACTGAGGGATCTTAACTTGATTGAGTTCCACTTCGGGACATGTATCGCGCCTTAGTGTGAAAGTCACATGTACGGACTTCGATTCGTTTGCTTTTATTCTCCAGTCCTTTAACCATTTCGATAGACAGTTCAAAGTTCCTTGGAGTTTAAGAGAAGCTCCAGATGCAGTTGCATCAGCTGCTAAAATGGCTGTGTCGTCGGCATATGTGCCGGTGACCACATTATCTGCATTCGGAAGATCATAGGTGTAGATCAAATACAGTAAGGGGCCCATAATGCTGCCCTGAGGGACTCCTGCTTTAATCTTGAAAAGTTCAGTCATGCTATCACCATGTTTTACGTAGAAATACCTTTCCTCAAGGTAAGACTTTACAAACTTGAAATAGTTGATAGGTAGATTTAGGTGTACTTTGTAAAGGAGTCCATCATGCCATACTCTGTCGAACGCCTGTGATATGTCCAAAAATACTGCTGAAATATACAGTTTCTGTTCTAGAGCATTATTGATTTGCTCTACTAGTCTGTGTACTTGCTCTATTGTCCCGTGTCCTTCCCTGAATCCGAACTGGTGCTCTGGGATAAGATTGATTTCAATCAGTTTTACCATTAACCTCTTTATGAATAGTTTTTCCATGACTTTAGAGAGAAGAGGTAAGAGGCTGATAGGACGATAAGATTTAACATCTGTGGGATCTTTACCTGGTTTCGGAACTAGAATGATTTCTGCCACTTTCCATTGTGGTGGAACAAAGTTTCTATAAAGGATAGAGTTGTAGAGCTGTGTTAAGAAAGTTAATCCCTTGGTTGGTAGTTCTCTTAAAGCTTTTGCCGTGATGAGGTCATAACCTGGGGCTTTATGGATTTTAAGACTCATGATAGCCGCCTTTACTTCTGATTTTTTGAATTTCTTAATAGGCAGATCCAATTGGTGGGGTGTGTTCAGGAGTTCAGTTACTGTTGCTTCTTTAGTTGAACAGAAGCCCTCATGAGCTGTAAATACTCCAGATAAATGTTTCGCAAAAGTTACGCTTTTATCTTGGTCACTTTGGGCCCAGCTGCCGTCAGCTTTTTTTATAGGAGATTGATGAATAATAATAATAATAATAATAATTTATTTATTCATGAGAAAGTACAGAAGGTTTACAGAACTTGCTATAGACATACATACTTTCTACCTTGACAGGTGTATGAATATTAAAAAATAATATTATACTAACTAATAATTCCATAATTAAATATTCAATCGGTGAACATGGTATAAATAAATAAAAAAAAAAAATACAAGTACAATTAGCATAATTTGACGAAGCATTCTTAACATCAAATATAAATAATTAATATACTATCAGAATCCATTAAAATTAAACAATGTCAATATAAATGCTATGTCAGGTGTAATGCAACATTAAATCAATCAATGTCATATAATTAAAAAAATGAAGTCAAAAATTAAAAATTAATGTCAGAAATTAAAATTAAAATTGTCAATAATTTATAAGAAAATCATAACTGATTATTTATTGTTTCATTAACGTATTTATTGTTGCATTCAGAATTTGTCATTTAAAAAGTCTTTTACACAGTAATAATTTTTATATAATAATAATTTCAATAAATATTTTTTAAAAGACAAAAATGACATGTCGTAACTGTGCGGTGGCAACTTATTATAAATACGTATAGCTGAGCAATACACATTATCCCTATACAAGGCCAAGTGTTGGTAGGGTACACATAATTTATTTTTGAGCCTTGATTCTGGGTTTAATTCTGATTTAAACATGAAATATTCGGGATTCTTTTTTATTAAAATGCAGATTTCAAATATGTACAAACATGGAAGTGGTAGAATTTTTAGCTTCTTAAACAAAGGCTTGCAGCTATCCGTCCAATCAGCATTACATATAGCCCTAATGCAACGTTTCTGTGCCTTAAATGCTAGATGCGCTTCAGTTGAATTACCCCAAAGTATCAATCCATATCTTAATAAGGAAGAGGCGTAACCATGATATGCTAGAATTGCTGCATCCACAGATACAACTTGCCTTATGCGTCTTAAGGCATATACATATTTGTCAATTTTTAGAATAAGTTGTTGAATATGAGCCTTCCAATTACAAAACTTATCTAATGTAATACCTAGAAATTTATTTTCATCCACTTCCTGAATGCACGTATCATTTAGTTTTATATCAATCTTTTGTAGTTGAGATTTATAAGTTTGAAATCGCATTATATTCGTTTTGCCCATGTTAACATTTAAATTATTATTTTTAAGATATTCCACCACACCTGTTATTGCACCTTTTAATTCACTTTCAATATTTTGATGTTGTTTACATTTAATTAACAGGGTGGTGTCGTCTGCGAAAAGGATACATTCATGATTTGTTGTATTAGGCAAATCATTAATGTAAAGGAGAAAAAGTAAGGGTCCAAGAACACTGCCCTGTGGTACTCCAAATCTATTTTCTCGATAACACGATCGAAATATTATTTTAGTAGTACCGACAATGTTACAAATTTCAACACATTGTTTCCTATCCCTTAAATACGATTCGAACCAATCATGTGCTGGTCCTCTTATGCCATAATGTTCCAGTTTCTTGAGAAGAGTATTATGTTCAACAAAGTCAAACGCTTTGCTCATATCAAGGTATACTGCTATAGGAGCTACACCTTCATTAAGGCTTTCTGTCACACTTTTGATTAATGAAAAGCACGCTAATGTAGTAGACTTATTTTTCCTAAATCCAAACTGTTCAGTTTTCAAAATATCACAAGTCGACAAAAAGCTGTATAATTTATTGTACATGACCCTTTCTATAACTTTGGATATTATTGGTATCAAAGTGACAGGTCTGTAATTATTTATATCCATTTTGTCCCCTTTTTTGAAGAGCGGTTTAACTATAGAGTACTTCAGGCGTGAAGGATAATGCCCTTGAACAATACTCAAATTTATAATGTGGCTTAGAGGAGGAGCTAATACAGAAGCTGTCTCTTTCAAAACTCCAGTGTTAATATTATCGTAACCAGTAGATGCTGTATTCTTTAATGCTTTTATTATTTTGTATATGTCGAAGTAGCTTACAGGGCTTAAAAATATACTATTAGGATTAAAAGGAATGTCAATCTTAAAATTATGTTTGTCCGATTTTTTATTAGTGTTATTTACTACATTAATGTAAGAATTATTAAATTTTTCACAAATTATTTTGGGGTCTGTATAAATTTCATTATCATGTCTAATTTTTAATAAGTTTTCATGTCTAATTTTTAATAAGTGAACAATTGGTCTTTTCAATTTTTTTGTTGCTTTCCAGAGGGAATAGTCTGTAGCTTGTGTAGCATCAAGGTTTCGCAGATACATACCAACATCGCGATTAACAAAAGCCGCGAGTGCGTCCTTTAATTGTGAAGCGAGCTGATTGAATTTGAATTTATCTGGTGGGTACTTTGTAGACTGCCATGTTTTTCTAGCCTGGCGCTTCTTCTTTATTAGTTCGAGAATGGACTTTGGATAGAAGTACATGTCTTCTGTGTATGTTGTGAGGTCGGGAGTAGATGACCATGCTGCTTGTTGAATGCAGTTATTGAATAATTCCACTGCCTGAATAACTTCAGAATCAGAGGTCAGAGGTATTCCGCAATCAAGTGAATTTTCTACTATCTCTCTGAAGTTTGTCCAGTTTGTTTGTTTCGTATGCAGCTTACAAGTTCTTATATTTTGTAAAAATTTACAGCTTAACAGCACAATCACAGGAGAGTGGTCAGAGGTTAAATCGTAACAGGAAAAGCATCTTACATTAGAGCCAGGTACTCCTTTTGTGATTACGAAGTCAACTAAATCAGGTTTCTTTTTTGGATCAGCAGGCCAGTAAGTTGGTTCACCTGTAGACGAAAAGGCGAGTTGTAGTCTCTTGATCGATTTCAGCAATTCTCTACCCTTTGATGTTGTAAGTCTTGAGCCCCAATCTGTGTGTTTCGCATTATAATCTCCACCCGCGATAAATCGGTGACCAAGTGTTTGAAGAAAATTGGAATAATCTCTTTCCTTTAAATTATGTTTTGGTGGTATGTATACTGCTGTTATATTGAGCTGATCCTTAGAGTCACTAATTATTATGCTAGTCGCCTGTATTTCTTCAGTACTGTACGAGTTTGTAGCATAGTGTTTGATTTTATCTTTTATTAAAATAGCGGAACCACCGTGAGCTGTGCCATCTGGGTGCATTGTATGGTATAACTTGTAGTTCGGGATTTTAAAGTAGCTCTTTTGTGTGAAGTGGGTTTCCGATACTAATAGTATATCGACGCCATTTGTTTCTAAAAATAGTTTAACTTCTAAAGAATGGTGTGACAGGCCATTTGCGTTCCATAAGACTATTTTGAGTTGCTCGAATTTTGACACAAGACTGTCATTAAATTGGTGAGTAGATTTGTCACGGTGCATAATTGATTCATGATTTGATTGAACATATTTATTACATTATTAATATCATTTGGATTATCGGAAGATTCTTGGATATTAGAATAATTTTTTGGTTGTGATTTGTTTTTAAGGATATCTGCGTAGCTCGTTTCAGGCATTTGCTGTTGTTGTCTCAGCGTTATTGGATTGATTGGTATTTTAGGCTGCCCTGATTCTGTAGCAGGTTTTTTAGGGCGTAGAGGAGGATATTTCTGCTTCTGTAGTTCTTTATAGACACTGCATCCCTTGTAATTTGCCGGGTGATTTCCACCACATAATACACACTTGACTGAGTCTGATCGTTCTTTGCGTAAGCAGTCTTTTGAAGCGTGATTCCCAGCACATTTTATGCACTTGGGCTTGCGGTGACAATATGCTTTGGTATGTCCATAGTTTTGACAGTTAGCACACTGTGGAATGTGGCGGGTTGGTCTGGGAGGTTCAAATGTTATCCGACAGTTTAGAAGGCTTTTGACGTCGTATATTTCTTTATTGTTTTGTTGTGGAGATAGTTCCACTATGAACATGTAAAGTGGTTTCTTAGATATTCTTTGTTTTATATTCCAGATATTAACTGTTTTGTGTCCAAGATCTAGCAGAGCTGCCTTTATTTCTTCCAAGTCAGTGGAAGGGTGCATCTTCTTTAGGACTACCCTAAATGATCGTTCTTGTTTAGGTTTATATGTGTAGTAATCTGTACCTCTCGTATCCAGCTGTTTCTCTACTTCCCTGTAGACTTCTTGAGTTTTGAATAGAATTTTTACTCTATTACCGCTTAATATTTTTAGCTCATAATTTTTACTTGCATATTGGTCTAGAAGCTGTTTTAAAGGTGTGATATTTTCTACTCCATCCACAAATATTGGAGGGGGCCTTGGTATTTTCTCAGTTGGCACAGCTGATTCTTTGTCTTCAGCGTCCAAATCCAACTCTTCAAAAGAGTTGGAGGTTTGAATTGGTTGACTTAGCCAGTTACTATTAAACTTGGTCTGTTTTTGCACATTGAAATTGTTGGTAGGGCTGGTCATAGGGCGTTTTTTGTAGTTTGATTTGTCTGTTTTTATATTTTGTGCAGCTTTTTCGCCAACGATACGAGATTCTTCAACATTACTCACCGAACTAGGTACACGTTGGAAGAAACTTGAATGTAAGACTTGTTGCACATATTTTCTGTTTCCAGTAGCATGAACTTCGGCAGCGTCCTGAGAACTCTCTCCTGGAGAGTCGTCGGTCACATTGCCTGGTCCGGGAACCGGGGAGCGCCGGGGGTTAGCCGGGTTAAAAGACATCGCATTCTCAGTATATTACTAGTATTTAATAATACTAGTGTAAATAAATTATTGTTTATATCACTTATTTATTACGCCTTACGCAACAAATAATGTAGGCCATCGTAACTCGCGCGGCGAGGCCGGTAAGAAACGCGGACGGTAGCGCTGTGTCAGCAGTTTAACTGTGAGCGCGAACGCGGGTGTTCTAATTGGAGTGAGAATTACGAATCTAATAAAAAAAAAAAAAATAAAAAACTTAACGCTATTAACAAACATTATAAAAAAATCCAGCCCTCCCGGTATGGTGCATTTGTGCCCAAACAACCTTTCCACAATACGCACCGTCTCAAATCGCCCAACAGTCAAGAAAAAGCTTCTTTAGGTGTTAGTCGAAGCTTTTCACTATATTACCATTAACTGAAAGGACTATCAGTTGACACAAAAATATGGTGATTATTTATTTATTATTAATTATTACGGACAAATCCACTTACACTAATTAAGAAGATAAATAAAAATTAAAAAGAAACAAAACACCACAGTAAAAATAAACAAAAATAAGAAAAATTCAATAAAAAATAGGTACAGAAATAGCTTATTGCCTATCTTAACTAAAATAACAATTACAATAATTATAACGACTTCCAGAAAAAAAAATATTTAAATTACATCCTCTCGCAAAATTGCAAGATATCCCTGGACAATTTGGTCCAATTATCTGCAAAAATGTCACAGTGAGGAAAATCCGACAACAGGGGGTAAATTCTGTTATTATATACTCGTCGACGTAATACTTGCCTTTAAACAGTTTTATTAGAATTTGAACTTTATTTCTATGGGATGCAAAAATAAAATTTCACTAAAAACGAAGTTGCCATGGAAATGAGCGATGTCACATCGCTGAAACTTTACAGAATGCAGGGGCAGGACATTTAGAGCGGTCAGAGTGCGTGGTATTGGGGAATTTGCGCGTGACACTGTTCGATGAGCAAGATCTATTAAATTGTACAAGACAAATGCCTTATTAGTTTTGCTATTTATCTTTCCCATCAACACAGGTCAGGTCAGGTCAGGTTACGCAGTCGCCCAGTGAATGTGACGGCAAGTAAACACACGTTCATCCTCACGGCAATTGCTCCAGGCGATTCGGGCTAATTATGAGCCACTAGCATCTCAGGTGGAAGCAATTACATCGGACATAGTACACGATAATATTGGCTTGTATTAGCACATAATAGATTACATTCACCATATTCAATTAAGTGTCTCGATTGAACATTGGTTAACGTGTTTAGTTACAAATTATACGGTCCTAAGTTCTTAGGTCGGGCTGAGGATAATAATAATAATAATAAATATACTTTATTTGCACACCACAAAGACAAAAACAAGTGAAATAAAAAACAAATTAAGAAGAGATCAGCATACAAAAGGCGGCCTTATCGCTAAGTAGCGATTTCTTCCAGGCAACCTTTGGTTTAGGAAAACTTAAGGACATCAGCAGGTGGCGTAAAACAAAAATAACCATAGTATTAGTAATACACATACATACAAATAATTTACATCCTAATACATAAACAATATTACACAAATACCTACAATAATGAATAAAATACATATCAAAATATACTAATAAATACCTTCTATTGAAAAGAAATAATATATACAGATCGTCTTTACTGAGGATATTGGAGTTTGATCATTAGATTATCAATGAAAGGAAGCTGATGCAGCCTGTATTATGGAGAGCGCAATACGTCATCAGCCTCAGTCATTATCACTCCAATAGTGTCTGTTAGAGTAAAGCATCGTTAAGTCTTAACACGTAATGTGACGCGTGATGTGGCTAAGCTCTAGCAGTAGAAAAAAGCCTGTGTTATTTATGTAGTAATCTTATTAAAACAGATGATGATGGAGTAAGTGTCCAAGCTGAAACCCGTTTGTTTACTCTTAGATTTAATTTTTAGTTTGCTTGTAATAGTAGCAGATGCCTGCAATTTCGTCTGTCTGATATTCTTTCGTTTTTTCTTACAACCACCTTCGCATTATTGCCTTAATACAAAGTAGCCTTCTCCTCTCGGTTTCACCCGCGTAGTTTCCAGTCTCGTGAAGAATACAGGGATAAAATAGCCTATGACACCTCAATTAATTTGGCTTTCTAGTGATAAAAGAATTATCAAAATCGATTCTGTAAATTCAGAGTTTACCCCTACAAAACCACAAATTTTACTACTATACTATTAGTATGGATAACGGTCATTGAAACAAAGAAATGAACCTGTAAAAACTTATAAGAATTTTCTTAATAAAAACTTCCGATAAAACTTAAAACTGGCCCCAAAGTTGAGTTAAGTTTAAGTTTCCAGGTGCGTTCGGGCCGTTTGATTTATGACGTGCCCACTAACAAATCACTACAGCCTTTATACGCTCGTAAATTATTAACTTTGTATACCTCTGGGCATTCGTACACTCTGAATTGAATTTTATATACAAAAAGTTAGGGTTCTAATTCCCTTAAGGTTACTATTTGCATTGGTCATTGGATTTAAGACTTTATGTGGAAGAGTTAAGGTTTGAATTTCCTTGGGGTATTACAATTTATAGCGGGACAGGTTAGGTGTCTAGTTCTCCGTGTTACGTGATAGCAGGACATCAATGTCAGGGATCGCTCGTGTGGAAGTAATTGTGTATTGTGCGCTGATGATCCGAACCCGCTCTGTGCATTGTCGGTTAAGTCACTAACATCTGATAATGATTTTCAGGGCTTGTACGAGAAAGTCCAGTGATTATTTTTGTCGCCAAGCAGCTTGTTAAGTTTTCTCTAGTTGCTTCCGTTTTCCCCTCTGCATTGTGTGATAAGAGAGAAAGAAAGGAATGGAAAGGCATATTCTTGGCAAGCGTGTTGCTAGGCTGCATCATGGCCTACCATCAGGCGTGATTGCAGCAAAGTAAAAGTTCATTTTACTTCTTTATCTGTATCTATAATAATGATAAAGTTTGTCTGTAAAGGGTTATCTGGGTATCTATTGTGCCGATTTATAAACTTCTTTTAGCAATAGAAAACCACGTCATTTGTGTGAGACGGACACATTATTGAACTCTTTTTTTTTTATAAATACTAGCAAGACGCCTCGTGGTTTCCCCGTGTGGTTCCAGTTATTTTAGGTATACGGGGATAAAATATAGTCCATTGCACTCGGGGATAGTGTAGCTTCCTAGCAGTGAAAGAATTTTTAAAATCAGTTCAGTAGTTTCGGCGCCTACAAACAAACATACAATCAAATCTTTTCTTTTTATAATATTAGTATAGATAAAAGCCAAAGGTCAAATCACGAAACGTAACCGCTAACGATAACCGATAACCGCTTGACGTATATATAGATGAAGCTAGGTAGGTAGTTTATATTTATCAGACGTCTGTTGAAAACGGATTTTCCGACATGGCCGTATTAAGGAGGTCTGACTGCGGACGAAGTGGCGGACGTTCAGTAACACTATATTATTCTAAATTTGTTAATTTTTATAACTTAAATAAAACATGATATTAACTTGAAAAACTTAATTAAAAGAAACCACTCTCACGCAAATGAAAATGCTGTCTCTGCAAGTAATACACAGAAGAGTCTGAGAGTACAAATGGAAGCATCACAGAAGTGCCCTGTGTGACCGAGGTCGGCGCAGGCCACGCGCCCGGAGATGCGAGCCAATTTGCCTCTCACCACAAATTGAACTACCCGATATTGTAACTTGCGTTGCCATTTCGGATTGGGTATTTCAGCTCTGGATATCTACTAAACATCTATTTGTACTGTAACGTAGTAGAATTCAAATGTTATCCTTAAATCATACTTTTAAATAAAAAAACCTGAATTAAGTTGCGATGATAAATGAAGAATGTAAAGGGGGAACATATGATTCATAGGCCGTCAACGCATTAAAAAAATCTTCAGTCTCAGCCTGTAATGGCCTATTACTACAGTGTATACTATATCTTCCTCTTTCTATGAAAAAAAGATAGAGCTTCAATATTAAATCAATCAATCAATCGAAATAATAAACTTTTAGGATTTAAAGAGTTCTTTCCCGTAGTTCTTTCAGAAACGGCCTTAATTAGTACGCCACTGGCACCACCTTCAAAGTGATCAGAAGGTAACACATACGATATAATTTTTCGCTTTTTAGTTTATTTTTGTGACTTTGAAGTTGGTTAAATGAATCCATTTTTATTAAAATTAAATAAAACATACTAAAAACAGTTTGTAACAGTAATTTTGTGTTAAAATGAAAATAATAATTGCCCGTACTGCGGCGCTTTCGTCATGAAAATTTAATGGGGCCAATCTGGCAGTATACTCTTTCAAACAAGAAAACATTTTTTTTAATTGGTTAAGACATGACGAAGTTATGCGGTAACAAACATTAAAAAAAAACATACGCGTCGAATCAGATTTTATGCATTCATAATTTTTACATTTTTGTTACAAAGAAAGAAACGCGCGTATCATGTATATATGTTTGCATGTCATATTCTTTATAATCTCATTATTGCAATATTCCTACGAAATGGAATCTATGCGGGTGTAACTACACGATAAAGTTAGTATTAAATATAAATCAGTGAGAATTTAATTTAATTATGAACATCGGAAACAATAAAAGTGTTTGATTGAGACTTAAATAATCGACGTTGTGCCGGCAATAATGCCTCACATGTAATTATTAATTGAATGGAGGAATACCTATAGAAACGTGTTGTCGCTACCGTATATGTACGTAAACATTCGTTTATATATTATACTAATAAATGAGTCGAAATTGTGCGTCCATCTCATAACGTCATATAATGTTATGCAAGCGCTAGCCTATTATCTTTTCTCCTTCATCTTCACCATCCCTGGACTTCCACTACTGGGTATATACTTTAATACACATAAGTCGTAAACCTCATCAGTGGTTTCCCATCTGGTCTCAACAGTGCACATAGTGTCAATCAGTTATTTTAGTTAAGGCAAGAGGTTACCCAACACTGCGGGTCGCCATTCCAGTGCATTGAATTTAACTGCAAAACTCTTTGGTATTTGCGCGTTAATGAGAGTTTTATTGCCGTGCATATTGTGATTTTTAATTAGGGTAAGCTCTATAAGTACAAATTAGAAATTTTCTTCTGCGACACAGGTTCCTAATGAGTCCCCAGGGTATGCAGTGCATTTTAACCTCCATGAAGTGCTGTCACAGAGTCTCACGCGATCTGTACACGATGTAGATCAATGCGTGTAATTTTCAATTACTACGGAATTAAACCGCCCGATACACGTTACATGGAACAAAGGCTCAAATTAAACTGTTCATTCCGATTCTGCAGTCATTTTTTAATTAACTATTGCATTATTTATTGCTCAGGCTTTTACATTTTAATTACAATTGGTGATAACGTAATACAAGACTTTGTTTATTTCCTTGTAATGACGATTGACTGAAACAAATGAATTCTTGAGGGGATAGTGGATGATAGTGGATGAAAGTAAATACGGCATTTGTTTGAGTTATAGTTTGTCAACGCTAAACGGATTTCCCGAAAAATATTGCATATATCTGTATTCAATAACGTTAGTACATGGGCTTCTATGTAAAAAATCCATGTGTGCATAAATTAAGTTAGTTAGTTAGCTAACTATGGGCCTTATTAGAAAGCTTTAAGTCACCCAGCCGACGATGGAGCGGGCTATGCTTGAAGTTTCTCTGCGTGATCAGAAATGCGAATCAGAATGAGAAGATACGCAGACGAACCAAAGTCATTGAGATAGCTCAGAGAGTTGCGAAGCTAAAGTGGCAATGGGCAGGCCACATAGTTCGAAGAGACGATGGACGTTGGGGTCCTAAGGTGCTGGAATGGTGACCCCCCACCGGAAAGCGCAGTATTGGTCGACCCCCCACTAGGTGGACCGAAGACATCAAGCGGGTGGCAGGGAGCCGCTGAGGCCTATCCTAATATCCTTATTAGTCCAGCAGTGATCCATCGGCTGATAATGATGTACAAATTAAACCATTTCTATACTTTTATACATACCTATATATATATATATATATATATATATATATATGACGTTATGAGATGGACGCACAATTTCGACTCATTTATTAGTATAATATATAAACGAATGTTTACGTACATATACGGTAGCGACAACACGTTTCTATAGGTATTCCTCCATTCAATTAATAATTAATTAAACCATTTGTATACTTTTATACATACCTATATATATATATATATATATATATATAGGTATGTATAAAAGTATAGAAATGGTTTAATTTGTACATCATTATCAGCCGATGGATCACTGCTGGACTAATAAGGATATTAGGATAGGCCTCAGCGGCTCCCTGCCACCCGCTTGATGTCTTCGGTCCACCTAGTGGGGGGTCGACCAATACTGCGCTTTCCGGTGGGGGGTCACCATTCCAGCACCTTAGGACCCCAACGTCCATCGTCTCTTCGAACTATGTGGCCTGCCCATTGCCACTTTAGCTTCGCAACTCTCTGAGCTATCTCAATGACTTTGGTTCGTCTGCGTATCTTCTCATTCTGATTCGCATTTCTGATCACGCAGAGAAACTTCAAGCATAGCCCGCTCCATCGTCGGCTGGGTGACTTAAAGCTTTCTAATAAGGCCCATAGTTAGCTAACTAACTAACTTAATTTATGCACACATGGATTTTTTACATAGAAGCCCATGTACTAACGTTATTGAATACAGATATATGCAATATTTTTCGGGAAATCCGTTTAGCGTTGACAAACTATAACTCAAACAAATGCCGTATTTACTTTCATCCACTATCATCCACTATCCCCTCAAGAATTCATTTGTTTCAGTCAATCGTCATTACAAGGAAATAAACAAAGTCTTGTATTACGTTATCACCAATTGTAATTAAAATGTAAAAGCCTGAGCAATAAATAATGCAATAGTTAATTAAAAAATGACTGCAGAATCGGAATGAACAGTTTAATTTGAGCCTTTGTTCCATGTAACGTGTATCGGGCGGTTTAATTCCGTAGTAATTGAAAATTACACGCATTGATCTACATCGTGTACAGATCGCGTGAGACTCTGTGACAGCACTTCATGGAGGTTAAAATGCACTGCATACCCTGGGGACTCATTAGGAACCTGTGTCGCAGAAGAAAATTTCTAATTTGTACTTATAGAGCTTACCCTAATTAAAAATCACAATATGCACGGCAATAAAACTCTCATTAACGCGCAAATACCAAAGAGTTTTGCAGTTAAATTCAATGCACTGGAATGGCGACCCGCAGTGTTGGGTAACCTCTTGCCTTAACTAAAATAACTGATTGACACTATGTGCACTGTTGAGACCAGATGGGAAACCACTGATGAGGTTTACGACTTATGTGTATTAAAGTATATACCCAGTAGTGGAAGTCCAGGGATGGTGAAGATGAAGGAGAAAAGATAATAGGCTAGCGCTTGCATAACATTATATGACGTTATGAGATGGACGCACAATTTCGACTCATTTATTAGTATAATATATAAACGAATGTTTACGTACATATACGGTAGCGACAACACGTTTCTATAGGTATTCCTCCATTCAATTAATAATTACATGTGAGGCATTATTGCCGGCACAACGTCGATTATTTAAGTCTCAATCAAACACTTTTATTGTTTCCGATGTTCATAATTAAATTAAATTCTCACTGATTTATATTTAATACTAACTTTATCGTGTAGTTACACCCGCATAGATTCCATTTCGTAGGAATATTGCAATAATGAGATTATAAAGAATATGACATGCAAACATATATACATGATACGCGCGTTTCTTTCTTTGTAACAAAAATGTAAAAATTATGAATGCATAAAATCTGATTCGACGCGTATGTTTTTTTTTAATGTTTGTTACCGCATATCTTCGTCATGTCTTAACCAATTAAAAAAATGTTTTCTTGTTTGAAAGAGTATACTGCCAGATTGGCCCCATTAAATTTTCATGACGAAAGCGCCGCAGTACGGGCAATTATTATTTTCATTTTAACACAAAATTACTGTTACAAACTGTTTTTAGTATGTTTTATTTAATTTTAATAAAAATGGATTCATTTAACCAACTTCAAAGTAACAAAAATAAACTAAAAAGCGAAAAATTATATCGTATGTGCTACCTTCTGATCACTTTGAAGGTGGTGCCAGTGGCGTACTAATTAAGGCCGTTTCTGAAAGAACCACGGGAAAGAACTCTTTAAATCCTAAAAGTTTATTATTTCGATTGATTGATTGATTTAATATTGAAGCTCTATCTTTTTTCATAGAAAGAGGAAGATATAGTATACACTTTAGTAATAGGCCATTACAGGCTGAGACTGAAGATTTTTTTAATGCGTTGACGGCCTATGAATCATATGTTCCCCCTTTACATTCTTCATTTATCATCGCAACTTAATTCAGGTATTTTTATTCAAAAGTAAGAATTAAAGATAACATTTGAATTCTACTACGTTACAGTACAAATAGACGTTTAGTAGATATCTAGAGCTGAAATACCCAATCCGAAATGGCAACGCAAGTTACAATATCGGGTAGTTCAATTTGTGGTGAGAGGCAAATTGGCTCGCATCTCCGGGCGTGTGGCCTGCGCCGACCTCGGCCACACAGGGCACTTCTGTGATGCTTCCATTTGTACTCTCAGACTCTTCTGTGTATTACTTGCAGAGACAGCATTTTCATTTGCGTGAGAGTGGTTTCTTTGCTGACGCCGCGCGGTTTCACCCGCGTGGTTCTCGTTCCCGTAGAAATGCGGGGATAATATATACCTTATAGTAGTTCCTGAGATTAGCGCGTTCAATCAAACAAACAAACAAACTCTTCAGTTTTATAATAATAGTCCATAATATAAATTTTAAAAATTAACCATTTATAAAAATATAATGTTACTGAACGTCCGCCACTTCGTCCGCCGTCGGAACTCCTTAATACGGCCATGTCGGAAAATCCGTCTTCAACAGACGTCTGATAACTATAAACAACCTACCTAGCTTAATTTATATATACGTCAAGCGGTTATCGGTATCGGTAGCGGTTACATTTCGTGATGTGACCTTTGGTTTTTATCTATACTACCTATTTTTACCTATATATATATATATATATATATATATATATATATTTCTATATATTCTAGAGTGTAATCGAGTGTTATCGAGTCAGCGTCTCCTGCAAATGTTCCGATGTCCAGCAATTTCACGGCTAACCCATTTCACTCTTAAATCACTGAACCAATTATAATGAATTTGGGTACAGAAGTAGGTTGTGCCTCGGGCACAAAAGGTGTTCTACCTTTTATCATAAAAATATAATTTGACTATCGGTGACAGTCTTTATCGTGGGTGGATTATTTCTCAAGTTAGAAATATCAATAAATATCTTTATGCAGAAAAATAACCGATTTTTACGCAAAAAGTTGTATTATAAACAGTATAACTTTTTTTTGAATGTAGTTTTAAAATATCTGTAACTTTTATAACCTTACTTCGTCCGGATTATAAACTACACACAAGTTTAAAAAATCATTAATATTAAAACGCTTTAAAATAATATTAATCTACTATGTCGCATATCAACTTTCACAGCAAATTGGTAACCTAATATTAATCATTAAGGCAGTGTATTTATTTTAAAAAATGTACTGAAAACCTTCAAAAGCAGTTAATTAAAATACAAAGCAACACAAATAAATCAAAAGCGAATGTAAATACAAAGCAATAACAACACAATTTCAATTGGCATTGAGGTACAGTCGAGCACAACAATGTATGCGCGATACATTGTTGTGTTGTGGCCGTAACAAAGAGAAATTGATGTTCGTGCCAGTCGTAAAAACGCGGAATAAAAATGGACGTCGTTATGCAGCACAGGACTCCGCAAAACATATTTTGTAATATAAATAAAATATCTGAATTGTCCTATACGGGCTCAGGTCTAAGAAGGCTATGATCTTATCATGTTAGGTTATGTATGCATTTTAGTACAGGCTTTTTCGTTTGTTAGAGTAAACCTATTAATATATCTCAGCATCTCATCGATTTGGCGGAGGGCAAAAAATTGCGAGGTCTATAAATTAATAAAATAAAAATAATAAATTACTATGTACGATTTTTAAAAAAAAAAAAACATGAGTCTATAAAAGTAGTAATCTGTAAGAAACTTTTTTACTAGCAGGTAAACACTAAAGGAAACTTTTTAATTTGTAATTTTAAAAAATACTTTAGTGCAAAAAACTTCATCTACGATTTTCCATATTTACCTTTATAAACCAAAATAGTTTGCATTTGATGTACAATTATTTTTGTAAAGCATTTGTTAGTAACATAGCATAGTAGGACAAGGTTTTTTCTTAATCTTTATTTTTCTTTTTGTTTCTTTCAATAATTTATTAAGCCAGATTACAAAGTATTACTTTAATCAAATCACTTTTTTATTTAAAGTTGCATAAACACGTTCAGAAGGAAATAAGTTGGCGGAAGGATGTGCTTCATTCAGTTCTGCGATAACACTTTTTCGGGCGAGTGTACGCTGGTTTAATGTGCTCTGCTTAACGTTCGGGTGATTTTTATGTCGCGACAATGTAGATTTTTTTTAAATTTAATGTTGTACGAAAGAATGTTTTTTTTTTCGAGTTGAGTCACTTGGTTATGGGAATGTATTTTTTTAAATTTTTAGAGCTTTTACTTATACTTGTATTTTTCTGTCTGATGGAAGTGATAAGATCTATGTTTGAGCTAGCCTAAGCTGATTTTGATGAATTAGATCTTCGCTAAATGTGTGTATTCCAGAGAATGAACACTTACAAGTATCTCACCCTTTTAAGAGACCTTCGAATATAAATTACAATATTACCTATTTCAAGAAATTATTTATATTTAAAGTTTTAATACATTAGATATAGATTAGGTATACCTAGATGACGTCACCGCATTCTATATCAGTGCCATTGCACGGGAAATCTAATTATAACAGATCATCTGTGAAACCGTGACGTATGCACTACACACACAACGGGGTGTACACACACCCACACACGCATACAAACACAGTGGGATGTTTTCAGATGTGACGACGCGGGAACGCCACGCTGAACCGCGGAAAACAGGGATGCCATCTTTTTTTCTATTTCGTAACTCAATATAAAACTCCAAACCATCTGACAAAGCTAAACATTTCTACTATCGTTTGATAATATTCATTACCACTCATGTAAATCGTGCTGCTATGATTTTTTTTAATTTTTAAATAGAGTCATGTCATGACACAAACATTCGCACTACAATGGTCTCCATTACATGTCAGAGGCAAATAACTATTTATCACACATTTTTAACACTCTTATGGTCTGGGCAGTTCCATGACGGCTTATTCTTGCCACCTTGTAGTATTGTTGTTTCCTTCAGATAGTTTTCCGGTGGAACAAACACTCGTAAAGATAGATACATAACGCGTTACTCGTACGAAAGTAAGACAGAACGAAGTATAACGTGTATCTAGCATTTTTCTTTTTTTGATGTTACCTAACGGATAATGGTACAAGCAGATAGCCTCTTAGGGTGTAAAATAACGTCTTAGAATGCAATGCCTTTTATCAACTGATCAATAATAAAAGAGATCGAAGAGGAGATACAGACGCTATTTCATCTTCTTTGTTGGAATTCATTACTTTATTGAAATCGTAATCGTCTACCATAATCAGGCCATAACAGTTATTTAATTTAATACTGAACATGCCTTTCACTAGTATAATTCTACTAATATTGTAATTTGTAAACTGTAATAATTGGTGTCCGTTAATTACTAATAGTAGTGCTTCCATGTGAATTCTATCACAATGAGCCCCACTACGCATGACTCTATCAAATTTATCTTTTAATAATAATAATAATAAGCGGACGCCTACAATTCCATTTATATGAAATCCTGTTTCTATTATACCCTGTTTGAAATTTCCAAAAAATAAATCCATTTGTTAAATCTATCTACGAATACATTCAAATTTCAGTCAAATCTGTTCAGTAGTTCCTATGTAAAGATAAAGAAGTTACAAATGAACACACATACCAAATTTAGCTTTTATAATATTAGTATGAATAAACCGAGCAACGTACTTTACTCGCAACGTTATTGTAATAAACACAAACAATCAATTGCAAAATAATTGTCTCCGATGCGGTGTCAAAGAGCGCTCGAATTAATTGAAATTTCCAAACGAATTCATTCGGCCACGCTTTGTGTATCTCAATACATTCACAAGACGAATGTAAAGCCGCGTTTTCATTCATTTACATTTTGTTCATTTACTCAAATAAATTGAATTTCATAGGAAAATAAAAACAATAATTACAGACTTGACATTGGCTCAATCGCGCGATGCCAATACATAAATCAACTAAAAAGAAAGAAACTTCTCTCTTTTTGCCAGGAAAAAATATCATATAGAGATACCAAAACCTCTGAGAGGTCAGATTATGTGGGATTTTACGTACTAAACCCCCTCGGTAGGGAGAAGGGATTTCTTAATGTACAGTGTACCGGTGCCTCTCTTGCATTCTACCTGAGGCTCAACGCAAGGAAAATTGCGTTTTGAACTCGTAATAGAAATAACTGTCATATATATACAGAATAAAGAATGATACAGAATGAGTCTATACAAGCAGCGCGGTGAGGCCGACCCATGAAAAAAAACCGTGAACTTTTTTCATAATTTGTATTTCAAGATTTAACTCTAACAACAATATCATAATAGACTTATAATGAATAATTACCAAAAATATATATATATATATATAGGTACTCCATCTTTTTTTTTTAGTTTTTTAAATATTCAAAAATATAAGATGCCATTTGACTCGAGAATTTATTCGGTTTTGAATTTGTATTTGGAATGGCTACATCCCTGCCGTATTCCGTACACTCTACCTGCCTATTATTCTTTAATCTGTGCATATATAATAGTAAAATCGTAATATCAGTAGTCTAACAGTGGAATAGCGGCTTTAAGTTTTAATTCCCTGTAGCGCCAGCCCTGGCTATGTAGGTCGCGTGGAATCGATCACAATACCCACATTTCTGATAAAATGGATAAATACCGCCTAATAATGGCGAGCGTCAGTTGCATTTCAAAATTGGAATTGAAATTAATTTCGAGATTCTTGAAATTAAATTCTGCAGTTCGTGATTTCGACTGTGCTGAAGCTCAACGAGGAAAAGTTGATACTTTTGTGTTGTTCTAGTGAAATAGCTGTAACTTAAATATTTATTAATGAAATTGCTTGTTTTGAAACGAAAATTAATATTTTGGGAGTAAATGGAAATACAATTTTCAAAATACTTTGAAAGGTTAAAGCCTCAATAGCCCAACGGTAAGAGCGGTCGGACTTATCACCGCGGGGTGGTGGTTCGATCCTCACCCCGTTGATCTATTGTCGTACCCACTCCTAGCATAGTCTTTCCAACTAGTTGGAGGAAGATGGAGGGGGGAATATTGATCATAATATAATTTTTTTTTTAAAGTCCCACTAGAGGTTATGTATCCCCGAATACCCCTGAGGGGATTTATCCCCGAACTCTCTAACCTCTTCTAATCTGTTTCTATTACGTACGATTTTAATTTATTACTTTGTTAAATATTATCTAACCGCAAAAATAGCACGCAAATAGATCTATCACTTTAGTAATTTCATCATTCATTATCATCAGCCGATGGACGTCCACTGCTAAACAAAGGCCTCTTGCATGGATTTTCAAACACAACGGTCTCGAGCCAGCATCCAGCGGCACCCTGCAGCCCGCTTGATGTCCTCATTCAACCTTGTGGAGGGTCGACCAATACTGCGCTTTCTGGTTCCATTCCAGCACAAAGCGGCTCTTCAGTAAAAGCTATTTTTAGTCATTAGTTAACTATTTTATTGTACTAAGAATTATCCCGCTAAACCTCATTGGAACAGCATGGTGGGTCTGCTTCAAATGTCCTAAGGGAAAGGCTCGTATAGTATGCGTTAAAAACCTGATATTAATAACATTATGGTTCTAGTCACAAGTACAGAATTCGATTCCGCGCAATAAATAAATAATGCATAATTTACGTCCAAGTATCAGCCCTATATAGAGCATATTGTGTGTCGGCAGATAGCTGGCGGAAAATTCCTGTCCATTCGTACGTACAGACAGATGCTCCGCCATCAATCAGTGGACTTCCTTGCTTTCCTTGATTGACATTATTTTTGCCGTTTTTGCGTGCCTTTCTCATACAAGACCAATGAGCTGCGATTCTAGGAGTTGAGATAGTTTTGTGAATCATTCATCAGAGAAAAGTTAACAAATTTTTATTTCAGAATACTCGTAGATGAAAGGTTGTTGATATAATTGACATGAGGCTTAATATTTAAGGCCTCAACTTGACGGGCGTAGAACCATGAATTGTATGCCGTATTCCTTGTGTAGCTGTCTATTTATCTTTTATTTCAGGTTGATTTTTTAATTCAGATGGAAATCTTTTACTAGAATATTTATCCTTCAATTTAAATAGGAGCCCCGCCAATGCAGTAATAGGTTAAATAGTTCTGCAATATATATTTGCAAATAGTAAACCTATATTTAATATATTGACGTTTCGGACGAAAAATACATAATAATTTTGTTGTGTTTTGTATTACTTTTATAATTTTATAAGAAGTATTTTCTATGATTTTGTAGGTTATTAATTACTCGTTTATGTACAAATTTGATCATACAAAGCTTTACTTACTTTTCGTAGATAACTAAATCTTAGCGGACCAAACGGTCTTTATCTATTGCAAAATACTGCGTACATCTTCTCCTCGAGTATATAGGGTCGCGTTTCTTTCTTACACATAATGATAGACAGAGATAGATTAGCAATGGAGATTAGACAGACATTAGGAGGAGTCGTAATGACGCTACGAATTTCTTCACGTTTCTTTTTTTGCTTTCGGCGAGTGCACGTCTAAGGAAATGTCAGGATATTTATATTTCTCATCTAATAAAACTAACATTAACCCCGGGTATGCTTATAATTTTAGTAGGTATGTTGCCTCTGAAACACAATGTGTTTATAAGATGTACTCGTATGGGTACGAGAAAACATTGATACGATACATATGAGATATTATAATTTTAACTTCGGTTGGTATAAAAGCCACATTCGATTTCTAAAAACGTCCATTTTGCAACTCTTTCATAATAATCTACTATTATTTTAGCGCAAAGTAGCGCGTATAGAACTTTAGATATTATCTGTAGAGTAGGTACCGTAAATGGGTACCTACACTGAGTTGTTAATACCCCCTCTCGTAGTGCAGGGGTAATAACACCCTACTTATTTGATCATCTTCTAAAATCTCCCAAAATCCGTGGGAAAACAATAACCAACTGCAGCCAAACGGCTAATGCTCTCAAACAAACGAAAACCCACTTTAACACAACGGCTTAAAGTTCGGATTACCTTGGAGTTTAAACTAATGCAACACGAAATTATACTCGAAACTCCTCTCAAGTATCGTATCCCTTATTTGTATAATGCCATAAGGATTATTATTATAGTATGCTCGCATCGTTATATAAGAATACTGCTGCGCGAAATTCAACTTTATTTGTATTAGAATAAGGCATTCAAATTTTCATTATACTGCAATGTTGGGGAAAATTGTACATTATTATTATTTGACAAAATAATAGTGATGAGTTTAAAAACAAAATGGGTTTTTGTCTAATACATAGAAACAAAGAAAGTAAAGGTTGATAGTATACCTAAAGAGCTTTTATCTGGGACAAATTTTGTAAATTGGAAATACATAGTTACAGGGTTGCTCGTTGGTAAAGTCCTTTTTAACCGACTTTAAAAAGGAGGAGGTTCTCAATTCGGCCGGTTTTTTTTTTTTTTTTTTTTTTATGTATGTACACCGATTACTCAAAGACGCCTGGACCGATTTCAAAAATTCTTTTTTTGTTTGAAACGGTATAGTCCCCATTTGGTCCCATTGCCATCATGACAAGATCTGATGATGGAATCCTGGAGAAATTGAGGGGAACTTTCGAAAATTATATGGGTGTCTAGTGTGTTCGTGAACTTTTCCATTTAGTGCCTTTAAGAAATACAAAATTATGAAGGTTTAAAATCGATCTGATGATGGAGTCATAAAACAGACGAGGGAACTCCTTGGCGATTTACAGCAGTTACCTTGTGTTTGGGCTTGATTAATTTGTCTTAATGAGAACTTTCCACATAGATAGGTTGTGACTGTCATTTACGGGGTTGGTGATGAAGACCAAGGACAATTAAGGGAACTCCTTAACAGTTAACAGTAACTACCTTGTGTTTGGCCTTGATTAATTCGTATTGCTGAGAACTTTCTACCTAGATGAGTTGTGTCTGTTATTAGGGGTCTGATGATGAAGACCAAGGTCAATGAAGGGAACCTCTTGACGGTTTACGGTAGCTACCTTGTGCTTGGGCTTGATTAATTTGTATTGCTGAGAATTTTGTACCAAGATGGGTTGTGACTGTCATTAGGGGTCTGATGTATTCGTTTGAGATGAAATTTTACACTAAAAATGGAAAAATAATAAAAATTTTAATAAAAAAATACAACCGACTTCAAAACCTAAAAACGTACCCACTAAACTAAAAAGCGAAAAATAACATCATAATATGTTCTACCTGCTGATCAGTATGAAGTCGGTGCTTAGCCGGTGTTGTCTTAATTCAAGCCATTTCTGACAGGACCACATGAAACAACACTGTCTGCAAAATCTAAATCTATAAGATATGCACACATGGCTTGAATTAATACATCACCGGCTTAGCACCGCCTTCATACTGATCAGCAGGTAGAACATATTATGATGTTATTTTTCGCTTTTTAGTTTAGTGGGTACGTTTTTAGGTTTTGAAGTCGGTTGTATTTTTTTATTAAAATTTTTATTATCATGAAAGAAGTCCCCCAGACGCGGCGGTAATGTCTTAATGGCGCTCACTGTCGTTTGGTAATGGCGGTCTTATTGTCATTTGTGTGGGTGCTGTCAATTTTAGTTCAGGTTATAGCCGTGGGACTTCTTTCATGAAAAGGACTCAAACGTTAAGCCTGGTTTGCCATCACGAGGTCTCGGGGTCGAGTCCTGGGACGGTGCCATGAAATACTGAGCTTTTCAGTCTTCGGAGAAAGTATACGTAGAGATAAATTGGACTTGTAACAGAACTTATGCTAGCTAAAGAATATACAAAATACACACAGAATGTTTGTACAAATGTTTTTCCAAGTTATTTTCGTAAAAATCGGTATTTTGACAAAAAATTACTCATTTTTTCCAAAATTTAATTAAAATGATCTCGATATACAGTTAGTATTATCGCAGCAATACCTACTACTCAACATAAAAGAATGATTGCACAAATGCAAGTATCTGATGAGGTTATGAGACTATGCGGTATCCTGCAATGCTTTGTGATGGCCACTAAACATCAAACGACCCATTACTACTATCAGTATAAATAATAAAAATCTGAAAAGTCGTCCAATCTCACAATCCCTTTAACTGAACAGGACGTCGATGGATATTTTAACCACATGTTATGAAGCGTGGACCAGTCATCGAGACCTGCCGTTCGATATCAAGTTACGTGTTTGACTCCGACAAGATGTTGCCCGTACGAGATGCGGAGCTCAAGTTACGATGGACGATAACTTTATACACGAAGCCGTAGCAAGGCTTAATCTGCTTTGGCGGTTTTGAGCTGTTCCTGTTATTTTTAGAGATCCGTAGCTGACTGTGGAAAAATAGAACCCTTATAAGTGTAAAATCGTTGTAAGTAGTTCCTCTTTGAAACATACATAAAAAATAAACATATCCGTATTAAATTAACTATTACCGACATAAATTTTATCAGTGTTCTTAAATAAATTCATCAATCAGATTATAATATTAGCGTTGGACAACGAATTCACTTGGTGTTAAGTGACGATGCATTATAACACGTTGATTTGAAAAGATCAATTATTTAGCTACATGTTTCCTTTCATCGTAATGAAAAAATGTACCTACCTATTGTCATATTTGTAAAATCTTCATCAAAATCGAACAGAAGTAAAAAGAGGAAACCTACAAATTAAAAAAAAAATGCTGAAGACCTCAATTGTTCTCGTGGTATTCTGTTTTTCATTCCACGAAAACCATAAATGTCTACAGGATAAAAAGTACCCTATGTGTTAATTCAGGATTTTATTTGTCCCCATTCAAAATAGCCAAAATAGTTTGAAAAAGTAACATATTTATACTTTAGAATTAACTTTAGAATTTAAAACGATAAGTGCTAAGCTATATTCCAGGCGCTCGCAGTTTTCTGGCTTTAAAAAAATAAGTATTATCGTTTTAATTAGTTCACACGCCATATGTATAGACAACAGTCGGGCAGTCATTTTCCATGCGAGTGGAGACAAGCAAAAACTCCAGCCGTTACTTGCGCCTTGTTCCCACGCCCGTCACGCCTCGCTGCCAGCCGCCGCACTGCCTGATAGCTTATCTCACTTGGCAACAAGTGAGTTCGCACTTCATCATTATCTGCCTATTTTTGACCACACCATGCTGCTTCAATGCAGGTTGACGGGTTCAGGGTGAAAATGTTTGATTCTGTAATCGATGTCGATCATTGTTAGTGACAGGTACTAACTTGAACGAACAACCTAACATGCTCTCCGAGGATGTATCACCCCTGGGTATTACATCCTCGCTTCCCAACTCAGGGTTGATCAAAGATTTTTATACCATTAGATATGTCACTAGCACGTTGAGACTGAGGCTAACAAAGGTGGCTAATTGTCTTAATTTCATTTAATCGCATAGAACGATACGACAACGAAAGTTATTTAGACAAATACATAATACGTAAATATTGTCTAGAATATCGAGTTGTGTGTTCAAGAAGTGTACTACTCGTATATTATATACATAAATATATAATGTAAATAAACACAAAATTGTGGAATGATGTGTGGATGCACACACAAAATGGAATTTTGTGTGTGCATAAAAAATTGTGCTAAATTCGATCACATTTTGCGGTGATTTTGTTGGCTAGTAACATATCTAGTAAGTATATTATAATATCATTGTTATTATATACTAATGTATATTGGTTGATAATGTTTATTAAGAGAAAAAGCTGAATATTTCATAATGCGACATTGGTCTATGAAATATGAACTCTATCCAAAGCCACATATCCTAGCTACTGAACTATCAGAGCAGGTGGTTCAGTGGTTAACCTATGCGGTTTTCCTAGGTTCGAGTTCTGGGTCATGTTTTGATAGCTTTTCTTCCTTACAAAAATTTGTTTGTGGCACTAAGATGTGGTGGTCCATTCGTGGTGATCGGCCTCGGATATCACCGTTTTGATTGATGGGCTCAGGGCAAACATAGTAAGATGTGTTTCTTACATGTTCTGTGAATTATAGGTAGTATAGGCGATAATTACTATCAATTTAACATAAGGTAGTAATCAAGAATACTGACCTTCTATTTGAGGCTATTTTAAATGTTGGAACTAACAGAAATATAGAACCAATTGACCTGTGCACTCTCAAGGAAAATCGTAAGGAACAAAAACGCTTCGGAGGCGCAAAACGAATAAAAACACAAAAGGGTGCCCGCTCGCCCGTGACGCAACCGTTGCCTGTCGCACGGTGTGCCCGCACTCCCTGCGGCACGACCACGGCATGATCACGACACGACCACGATACGACTAGCACTAACCTTTGTTTATTTACCTTACGTAGGTAATTACGCATTTTAAAATCTTCTGATAACAGTATTGGAAAAGTTTATTATCATCTGACAGAAAAAAAAGAGATTATTAATATTACGTACCATACCTAAGAATAACATAATATTATGTACCTATTATGTTGTAATAGTAAGACTTTCTAAACTACAGAATTATATTAAAAGAGATCAGATCATGTTGTGATAGATAAAAATTTCTTTCTAAATATACAAGTATAAAAGTAGTTAAACAGATGCTAATAGATTTATTTTTCTAATATCCCAATAAACGACGAATTCAAGCGATGTCACCAATCCCAGACCCGCTTATCCCTATGTATCTTCAGCAGATGTTAATTCTACATAGTTTAGATGCAAAGTTAAAGTAACAATTTATAGTGTACTTGCGTAAAGTAACGCCTGCTTGTTTTTTTTTTTAATTTTTTTCAATAACATTGTAGGATATATTTTAGTTATTTTTTAATTTATGCACATAAGAACTACTTTCTACTTCTGCTTGTCGTTCGTAACCGTCCGACCTCGACACGACATATCGTGCAGTGCAAGTAGGGTCGCAAGGAGTGCTCGGTGGAGTGTGAATCCTGTGGTGGCGCGTCCCCACAAGGTCACACAGTGTAATGGTATTACTGGAACTGTGTTTTATTGTGAGGGGCTGACTTATGTTGTATTGATGAGTTTGTTACTGGTTCTTATCGGTAGAGCCTATAGTAGAGGTTATGGTATTATTAGAGTTTTGTGTGAAAGAGCTCGTCCAGGGGAGTACTAGCATGGTCATTCAGCGACGAAGCATTGCTGAGTTTGATCTGAAGAGGGTAGGTAGGTGTAAATTGTACATAATGGAAAATTCTTGATTTAAAACAGATTTGCAGTTTTCAGAGTAGGCTGTGCATTGTTGCATCTATAATGTCCACTGTTGTCGGCCTGTGTAATTATAAGCACAGGAAGTAACTTATTGATATCCATATCGGAGAGGCGTGACAACCCCTCTCACTCTGAGAGGAGACTCGAGCTCAGCAGTGAGCCGAATATGGGTTGATGATGATACATATAGACACGTCAATCTTCTTTTTCCTTTGGGGGTAAATGTCATAGATAACGTCCTCGCTCGCTGGATTATTTCGTAACCACTCCTAACACAGTTTTGTTGAATAATTAGAGGGGAACTAAAATGTTGCTCATAAGAATTGTATAATCGTCAAACTACATGAGCGGTTAAAGCAGGTTGAAGCCAATCGAAGTGTGGCATTGGCAACCCCTGTACAAATAATCCGTCCCACATAATCCGAATATAAACGTTTCCAAATCTATACACAATTACACAGGTAAAGGGCAACACCGGCACAGGGAAATTGAATCGGCTTTTAATAGAACGAGAGTCTGCGATAGTCAGATATACCTCATATTGTGCTAAAGGTTTGGCAATTCTCTGGCCATAGGTGAGTACGGTAGCCAATTATAGACTTTTTTAGACTTTAGAACGTGGTTTATTTTTGCAAAGATCTTCAATTTTTCATATATAAAACGTAATTATTTGATATTTTCTACGGGATACCATGAGGATTTATGTCTCCTAAGAGTTCATTTACACCTGTCGACTGCAGTCGGCGACCGCCGTCGACCGCCACCGAGAGTCGACTGCAGTCGGCGACCGCCGTCACCTGCCGCCGAGACGTCGGCGACTGCAGACGACTGCTGTTGGCTGCCGCCGAAACGTCGCAATGAACATTAACCCTCAGCTTTGTGTCAACCTTTCGCTAGAAATTGTCAGTTTGTTATACTAGACTCTTATTTCTAAACGTTGCCATAAAGCGAAGTAGCTTGCTACTATAATCTGGCAAGTTTGTTGATGACACTCCCATGATATGCGGGCGACGGGGGTAAAGACTGCGCGGTTGTAAAATCGTGCGTGCGGGGGAGTGCATCAGTCGTGGGTTTTTCATTCATCGCTACACCGGCTCGCGCGGACCATCGGGAGTGTTACGAACGAAGTTGCCAAGCTATAGGGACATAGTTTCTCTTATTATGCCTAGTAAAAATATGCTTATTACTGGAATGGTTGAAACCTGGCACCAAAGCCATTACTGTCCAAGCTCCATAATTGGATACCGTACCACATAGGATCATAGGCTGATTTTCAGCATTCATAAAATGCGGTAAGTCTGGCTATAGCAGGCTGTTAGTCCATAATATGTTTTGCTTCTTACGTCATGCGATTTAATTTACCCGTCCTGTGGAGCGGGTAGGACGAAGTCCCTTTTCAAATCACCAGTGACTGTTTCGTGTTTTTTCATGTATGTAAAAGGAATAAATAGATAAGTCGGTCATTGGAGCGTGACTATTTCTATTTTCTGATAGTATGCTTTTTGGACAACTCGTAAGATATTTATGTGTGAGTATGTATCTATATATGGACAAAAACCGTGACACCATGGAAAGGTCCAGTGAGTAAACGCTACAGAGGTAGACCGTACTCTAGATATACTTTAAGAAATTAAATATCACGTGTCTCAATCGGTGAAGAAAACATCGTGAGGAAACCTGCATACCAGAGAATTATCTTAATTCTCTGCGTGTGTGAAGTCTGCCAATCCGCATTGGGCCAGCGTGGTGGATTATTGGTCTTACCCCTCTCATTCTGAGAGGAGACTCGAGCTCAGCAGTGAGCCGAATATGGGTTGATGACTTCGACCATAAAAATAGTTGCATACTATTTTTTTAAAAAGTAGGTAATTCTCACAAAATTGTGTATACTGGAAATAAAAGGGTTTTTTTATAATTTTATTTATTTATTTATGTGTCTATAATCATAGGTAATGAAAACTGTGATAGCAATTACCAGAGATGTGTTTCACAGGTCATGCAAAAAACGGAGAAGTGGCATTAGTGATAGCCTTAAATCATTTTTGCAAATAATATCATTACAGAGTACCAATGGTAGAGTGTAACTTGACTGACATTGGATGTAGCCAAAGACTACTTTGTAGTGACGTCTGCGTCTGTTCAAAGTGACAGTAAAGTCACCGGCAAATGTACATATCAGAATACAACAATGCTGCTGGGCGGCTAACATGGCTGTGACACATCCTTAGATGAAGACGAAAATATAGGTTGTATAAGACTTGACAACACCCAGGTCGTACTCCTCCAAAACGGCTCAACCGATTTTAACGCATTTTTATATTTTTTAGGTTTTTTTAAAAATATGACTCCGTTTTTTAGTATGAAAGTAGGTAGGTAATGAAATGTTTACCCTCCTTGCCCCACTCCCCATTTTTTTCCTAATTTTGTATGGAAGAAATATGGCAGACCTAAATTTGCAGGGTCACTAAATATGAGATTATCACTGAAGCAACTATTTCCGTATGTATATTTATGTAAAATAGCTTTTTACGTGGGGAAATCCTCGCTACAGGGAGACAAGAAGGTTACCTTGGGCTTCAACCGTCTAAAACCCCGACTCTGTGTTCCGACTCGCCGTTCCGAATGTTTCGTAAGCCACCACAACCCAGCGAGCGACAACCATACATCAGACTTCTTCTAATAAACCTTCTACAACTATAACTATGTCATCATCGCATAAAAAAGGTTTACAAAACAAAGTAACTGTATTTTAAAAGAAACTCAAATAGAAAACTAAAAAAATCAGTTTAAAGTTAAAACATTCCGTTTCTTCTGACACGGCCACTAACTTTGCTTTTCAGTAAATGGAAAACAACTTGAAGATTTACCTACAACTTGGAAATTCAATTTTACCAACAGTATTTCTGCACAGCTTAGAAACGTAGTGATGCGCGTGGCGGTTCACTGCAATGAGAGATACGTTCTTTTGAGCTAAACGTTCATACGAGTGTACTATCATTTACGAGAATAAATTAAGATTACGTGGTAGGAATCTATACATATACTCACAGTGAGTTGACTGCTCTATTCTATTTTGCTCGTTAGTTCAGTGGAGTAATCACCAGTTCTAATCAACATTATTAGATTGAAATTCTAAATTTCCATTTCGAAACATTTGTTACAAATATGTAGGTATTTTGTTTGAAATCTTATCGTTTAAAACATAACATAAAAATTCAACTATTAGTATTCGTATTTTATGACATGGTGATAGGAATCTTCAAAGCGAACGTGCCTCAATATGTAGACTTTATCGACTGCCATTATTGTTGTAACACAATTGAAAACATTCTCGATTATGACGAGCATAGGGAGTTTTTGTATGGAACTTTTATATATTGAAAACCTGAACAGAAATGTTCATCTGTTTTTGACATGCCTGTTAATCTTTTATTTATAATTTCTAAAACTTGTAAGAAGAAAGAAAGAAAAATAACTATTTCATTTGGACACACACACACACACACACATAATATACATAAGACAACAAAGAAAAGAAAGAAAAAAACAAAAAAAAATTAAAAACAAAAGTTTCATTCTTGATCTAGACTATCTAGATTGACAATAATTTAATCATTTTACCAAAGAATTTGGTATAATGATTAAATTATAATCATATTTCTAAATTGACCTGACGGAGAAGAATAATAAATTAGAGTTAAGTAGGTTAAGTGTAGGTGTTACGAAGAAACCACATGTGTTACGTCTGATTATGTTATACGTATGATTCATAGGATGATATCGATACTGAAATATTTCAATCGAAATTCGTATATTTTAGGTATTCCTAATTTACAAGCATTTGAAACACTTTATAATTTCAAATACATACGTTAAAACTTAAATACTCGTAAAACACAGCATTTTTAAATACTGTATTTTTGTTAACTGTAACGAGCTCAGTGAATATGTTAACAAAATAAAAACAATATAAAGAATAGCCTTCAAAAGCATTCGCGACCTCGTTTTCAGTGCTAATTTTAATATAATTATTATTTAACTTTACCAGATTTACTGTTCCAGGTTGGTTGTATCTTACCTAATACTTAGTTCATTTCTATGTTCAGTTCGCAAACTAAAGATAGAAATGAACTAAGCAAGGTCCATCACTAGTAAGAAAATGCTTTTATTAAGAACTACTTTAGTTCTCGTGAATGAAATGTTGTCTTTGCCAAGCATGAAATTAATGGAATGGAATTCTATAAAAAATATTACTGCCTTGTTGGTCAGTGGTTAGCGTATGAGTATTTGGATCACAAGGTCCTAGTTTCTGGTCTTGGGTCGGGCTACGAATTATAGAGATTTTCAGTAAAATACTATACAAAATGTTCTGTGAAAATTCTCATTCTGGAGTTGGGAAGTTTGTGGTGCTTGTTAAGCAGTTAGTGCCAATCATTAACATCTGATAGTGATCGTTAAATTGTTAACTATTATCATCATCACCCTTAACCCGCGAACTCGCGTGGTGGGCTTAAGCTCCATATCCTATTTTCTGCAAGTCTCCTTCACATATTTACCTAGCAGCTAGCAACCTACTCCTTGGGTAGGACTAAAATGCTGAGTTTTCTTTCTTCCAAGAAGTTTATAACACTAATAATATTTAAGCCTTAATAGCTCAACGGTAAGAGCGGTCGGACTCATCCACGAGGGGTGGTGGTTCAATCCTCGCCCCGTTGTTGTATTGTCGTACCCTTTAGTCGTTAGTCTTTCCCGACTAGTTGGAGAGGAATGGGAATATTGATCATATTATAAAAAATATGGCAAATATTCCTTTAAAAAAAATATATAGGCGAAAGTTTGTGTGTGTGTATGTTTGTTCTTCCTTTGCTCTGCGGCTACTGAAGCGATTTGTCTGAAGTTTGGAATATAAATAGATTTTACTCTAGATTATCACATGGGCTACTTTTCGTCTCGGAAAAATTCATGGTTTAGGCGGAATTTGTGAAAAACTGAATTCCACAACTGAATAGCTTGCTACTATAATCTGGCAAGTTTGTTGATGACACTCCCATGATATGCGGGCGACGGGGGTAAAGACTGCGCGGTTGTAAAATCGTGCGTGCGGGGGAGTGCATCAGTCGTGGGTTTTTCATTCATCGCTACACCGGCTCGCGCGGACCATCGGGAGTGTTACGAACGAAGTTGCCAAGCTATAGGGACATAGTTTCTCTTATTATGCCTAGTAAAAATATGCTTATTACTGGAATGGTTGAAACCTGGCACCAAAGCCATTACTGTCCAAGCTCCATAATTGGATACCGTACCACATAGGATCATAGGCTGATTTTCAGCATTCATAAAATGCGGTAAGTCTGGCTATAGCAGGCTGTTAGTCCATAATATGTTTTGCTTCTTACGTCATGCGATTTAATTTACCCGTCCTGTGGAGCGGGTAGGACGAAGTCCCTTTTCAAATCACCAGTGACTGTTTCGTGTTTTTTCATGTATGTAAAAGGAATAAATAGATAAGTCGGTCATTGGAGCGTGACTATTTCTATTTTCTGATAGTATGCTTTTTGGACAACTCGTAAGATATTTATGTGTGAGTATGTATCTATATATGGACAAAAACCGTGACACCATGGAAAGGTCCAGTGAGTAAACGCTACAGAGGTAGACCGTACTCTAGATATACTTTAAGAAATTAAATATCACGTGTCTCAATCGGTGAAGAAAACATCGTGAGGAAACCTGCATACCAGAGAATTATCTTAATTCTCTGCGTGTGTGAAGTCTGCCAATCCGCATTGGGCCAGCGTGGTGGATTATTGGTCTTACCCCTCTCATTCTGAGAGGAGACTCGAGCTCAGCAGTGAGCCGAATATGGGTTGATGACTTCGACCATAAAAATAGTTGCATACTATTTTTTTAAAAAGTAGGTAATTCTCACAAAATTGTGTATACTGGAAATAAAAGGGTTTTTTTATAATTTTATTTATTTATTTATGTGTCTATAATCATAGGTAATGAAAACTGTGATAGCAATTACCAGAGATGTGTTTCACAGGTCATGCAAAAAACGGAGAAGTGGCATTAGTGATAGCCTTAAATCATTTTTGCAAATAATATCATTACAGAGTACCAATGGTAGAGTGTAACTTGACTGACATTGGATGTAGCCAAAGACTACTTTGTAGTGACGTCTGCGTCTGTTCAAAGTGACAGTAAAGTCACCGGCAAATGTACATATCAGAATACAACAATGCTGCTGGGCGGCTAACATGGCCGTGACACATCCTTAGATGAAGACGAAAATATAGGTTGTATAAGACTTGACAACACCCAGGTCGTACTCCTCCAAAACGGCTCAACCGATTTTAACGCATTTTTATATTTTTTAGGTTTTTTTAAAAATATGACTCCGTTTTTTAGTATGAAAGTAGGTAGGTAATGAAATGTTTACCCTCCTTGCCCCACTCCCCATTTTTTTCCTAATTTTGTATGGAAGAAATATGGCAGACCTAAATTTGCAGGGTCACTAAATATGAGATTATCACTGAAGCAACTATTTCCGTATGTATATTTATGTAAAATAGCTTTTTACGTGGGGAAATCCTCGCTACAGGGAGACAAGAAGGTTACCTCGGGCTTCAACCGTCTAAAACCCCGACTCTGTGTTCCGACTCGCCGTTCCGAATGTTTCGTAAGCCACCACAACCCAGCGAGCGACAACCATACATCAGACTTCTTCTAATAAACCTTCTACAACTATAACTATGTCATCATCGCATAAAAAAGGTTTACAAAACAAAGTAACTGTATTTTAAAAGAAACTCAAATAGAAAACTAAAAAAATCAGTTTAAAGTTAAAACATTCCGTTTCTTCTGACACGGCCACTAACTTTGCTTTTCAGTAAATGGAAAACAACTTGAAGATTTACCTACAACTTGGAAATTCAATTTTACCAACAGTATTTCTGCACAGCTTAGAAACGTAGTGATGCGCGTGGCGGTTCACTGCAATGAGAGATACGTTCTTTTGAGCTAAACGTTCATACGAGTGTACTATCATTTACGAGAATAAATTAAGATTACGTGGTAGGAATCTATACATATACTCACAGTGAGTTGACTGCTCTATTCTATTTTGCTCGTTAGTTCAGTGGAGTAATCACCAGTTCTAATCAACATTATTAGATTGAAATTCTAAATTTCCATTTCGAAACATTTGTTACAAATATGTAGGTATTTTGTTTGAAATCTTATCGTTTAAAACATAACATAAAAATTCAACTATTAGTATTCGTATTTTATGACATGGTGATAGGAATCTTCAAAGCGAACGTGCCTCAATATGTAGACTTTATCGACTGCCATTATTGTTGTAACACAATTGAAAACATTCTCGATTATGACGAGCATAGGGAGTTTTTGTATGGAACTTTTATATATTGAAAACCTGAACAGAAATGTTCATCTGTTTTTGACATGCCTGTTAATCTTTTATTTATAATTTCTAAAACTTGTAAGAAGAAAGAAAGAAAAATAACTATTTCATTTGGACACACACACACACACACACACATAATATACATAAGACAACAAAGAAAAGAAAGAAAAAAACAAAAAAAAATTAAAAACAAAAGTTTCATTCTTGATCTAGACTATCTAGATTGACAATAATTTAATCATTTTACCAAAGAATTTGGTATAATGATTAAATTATAATCATATTTCTAAATTGACCTGACGGAGAAGAATAATAAATTAGAGTTAAGTAGGTTAAGTGTAGGTGTTACGAAGAAACCACATGTGTTACGTCTGATTATGTTATACGTATGATTCATAGGATGATATCGATACTGAAATATTTCAATCGAAATTCGTATATTTTAGGTATTCCTAATTTACAAGCATTTGAAACACTTTATAATTTCAAATACATACGTTAAAACTTAAATACTCGTAAAACACAGCATTTTTAAATACTGTATTTTTGTTAACTGTAACGAGCTCAGTGAATATGTTAACAAAATAAAAACAATATAAAGAATAGCCTTCAAAAGCATTCGCGACCTCGTTTTCAGTGCTAATTTTAATATAATTATTATTTAACTTTACCAGATTTACTGTTCCAGGTTGGTTGTATCTTACCTAATACTTAGTTCATTTCTATGTTCAGTTCGCAAACTAAAGATAGAAATGAACTAAGCAAGGTCCATCACTAGTAAGAAAATGCTTTTATTAAGAACTACTTTAGTTCTCGTGAATGAAATGTTGTCTTTGCCAAGCATGAAATTAATGGAATGGAATTCTATAAAAAATATTACTGCCTTGTTGGTCAGTGGTTAGCGTATGAGTATTTGGATCACAAGGTCCTAGTTTCTGGTCTTGGGTCGGGCTACGAATTATAGAGATTTTCAGTAAAATACTATACAAAATGTTCTGTGAAAATTCTCATTCTGGAGTTGGGAAGTTTGTGGTGCTTGTTAAGCAGTTAGTGCCAATCATTAACATCTGATAGTGATCGTTAAATTGTTAACTATTATCATCATCACCCTTAACCCGCGAACTCGCGTGGTGGGCTTAAGCTCCATATCCTATTTTCTGCAAGTCTCCTTCACATATTTACCTAGCAGCTAGCAACCTACTCCTTGGGTAGGACTAAAATGCTGAGTTTTCTTTCTTCCAAGAAGTTTATAACACTAATAATATTTAAGCCTTAATAGCTCAACGGTAAGAGCGGTCGGACTCATCCACGAGGGGTGGTGGTTCAATCCTCGCCCCGTTGTTGTATTGTCGTACCCTTTAGTCGTTAGTCTTTCCCGACTAGTTGGAGAGGAATGGGAATATTGATCATATTATAAAAAATATGGCAAATATTCCTTTAAAAAAAATATATAGGCGAAAGTTTGTGTGTGTGTATGTTTGTTCTTCCTTTGCTCTGCGGCTACTGAAGCGATTTGTCTGAAGTTTGGAATATAAATAGATTTTACTCTAGATTATCACATGGGCTACTTTTCGTCTCGGAAAAATTCATGGTTTAGGCGGAATTTGTGAAAAACTGAATTCCACGCGGATGTAGTTGCGGGCTTCCACTAGTTTATAGTAAAATTTCGACACCGCCGTGCCTCGAAGTATAATTGACGTCGTTCACGGGCATTATTATGAACATCATTTAGTGTTCAAATCAAGTCAAATATAAATTTTATTATTTCAATAAGCTTTAGTTTACTTTCCAAGCGTCAAGTAATAAAATATTACATAATAGTAATAGTATTAGTCGGAAGCTTAAAATTAAAGTTACGAGGGTTCCAAACGGCTTGGTCCGAGAAGAGCCCACGACATGTTGACAATGATTCAGTGTCAAACATTGCTACCTAAAGCTTGCTAATCCCAGCGTAGCTAACATACAGACTTGGTCTACTGAGTCGCCAAAATAGGCTGATGTAGATCCCTACCGACGGGCAGGGATCGAACCCACGACCTGTCAGAATTGATTTCAGCCTTAAACATAGAGCTTTTGAGGCTTAAGAGTTCATTGAAAGTATACGCGACAAATAGAGAACTGTATGGATATCGGTTAAAAAACTTTTCTTCTTATACATCAAGAAAATTTCCAAGTATTTGATCCTCAGTAGTTTTCCTTATTTCCAAATCTCCGGAGCGGCGTAAAGGGATGTGGAATTGAATCCACGAGTGTAGTTTCGCTAAATGTACTTTGTTTCTTGCGTCGTGATTTAATTTGCCTGTCCAGTGGAGCGAGCCGTAAGGTCATTCCCGTCTTTCTTGCCTTCAGGTCGCTGGGAGTTTCGAAACCTTTTCTTTAGTCATAAATGTTCTTGAAAACAAAGAGTAGTATGTTGTTAATTATTCATACTTGACGATAGTTCGATGTCGATATATCAGCATAATTTAAATAGTAAACCTTTATTTAACTCGGGTCAAATCTTGAAAGCTGTTTAAAAACCATTAACAATGGAATTCATAGACGTTGTGGGGGCGCCCCCAAAGTATCGTTCACCCGCTGAGTCTCAAATTTAAGCTCAACGCTTTTGAGAATTCGAAAATTTAAACTCTATGCTTGAGAATTTACTCAGCGGGTGAATGGTCTCCTGGGGGTGCCCCTGCAACTGCTATGAATTTCAATGTAAGATGTCAGGGTCCCTGATAGAGTGCAAAAATATGGCACAATTTCTTATGTTGGAATGAATATCCCTTACATCTTTAAACAGGTGATTCGGAATAAAACCTAGAATTTGACTAGATTTCAATCCAATCATTAACTTTTAAGCTATTGAGACCCTAAATTTTTTTTACATTCTCTACAAGTTAGCCATTCGCTACAATATCACCTGATGGTATTTGATAATGATATGATCTAAGATGGAAGCGGGCTAACTTGTTGGGAGTAGTATGAAATCCACACTCCTTTCGGTTTCTACACGACATCGTACTGGAACGCTAAATCGCTTGGCGGTACGTCTTTGTCGGTAGGGTGGTAACTAGCCACGGCCGAAGCCTCCCACCAGAAACCTTCATTGGGTCCTTATTTTATTCAGTTATTCATTGAATAATTATTTGAATTAATGTTGTTACTCGTACTATGTCGTACGTCAGAACTGTTCTAAGTTTATTTTTAGATTATGTTCAGTTATAAACGTCGGTTTAATATTAAATTATTCATATCAACATTACACTAATTCAACTTAAGCCAAAGCAAATGAGTTTAATATTTAACTTCCCCTTTAAAAAAACGTCCGGTTTTCTTTTTATTGGGAACAAAATCGTCTAACTTTTAAAACGATTTATTTTAACTTTAACTTTTCCGAGTTGCTAAGTCGCCGGGAAAATATTGCCAGTTAAATGTTTAAGAAATCTTTACTTTTAAGTGGTTGCTATTGGATAAAAGATTTAATATGAACTTTAGAAAGAGAAGCCGTTTCTTATGGTTAAATCAGGTTACGGACCAATAGGAGTTCGGGGTTGAACAAAATAATATTGTTATTGGTTTTGCCCAAAGTCGGGAAGTGGGACTAGTATATAGTGCAGCTAAGGATTGTGAGGATCTGTGTTTGATTCCTGGTCTAAGCTTAAAATAGGTTAGGTACTAAGTTTTCTATCTTCATATTCTCAATAACAGTTGGACAAGTCACATGTCTACCTATGAGGTCTTGGGTTTTGAATGCCGGATCAGGACAAGAATATTATCACCTTTTTAAACACATTTGTATCGGTAATAAGGATGGAAGTCAGTGATGTTACACTTCCCTGGCTCGGAGAGCTATTCAAGTTTTAAAAACGATCGTTAGTATTAGAGTTAAAAATCGTCAACCCGTTGAAGTCAAGTGGTAAGTTAGATTTTAAATTCACCATTTTTATATGAAAGCCCATCAAGTTAAATAATAAATAGTAAAACAATGATATTTTATATTAGACATGGGGCACTAGCGCATAAAAACTAAGGCGGAAAAATGTGGAAAATTGACTTCTTTTTATCTTTTACAAGTTAGCCCTTGACTATAGTCTCACTTGATGGTAAGTGATGATGCAGTCTAAGATAGCTAGCGGGCTAACTTGTTTAGGGCGAGGATCAAAATCCACATTCGTTTTGGTTTCCACACGACATTGTACCGAAACGCTAAATCGCTTGGCGGTACGTCTTTGCCGGTATGACTTACTTTCATTTAGTCGCTTAATAAACTTCGAACGTTATTTAAACGAATAATACCTAAATATCGTCTACAATGTCGAGTTGTAAGTTCAGGAACTTCAGGAAGTGTAAAAACTGTAATACATATATATATAATGGAGTTAAAGACAAAATTGTACAAGTGTGCGCTTTTTGCGGTGATTTTGTAGGGACGTAACCTATCTATATTATAAAATTATCATTGTTTGACATTATTATTAATATTTATATCTAATTCATTATATATATTACATTTCGGTTGGATTTCAATATAAATGATCCAACGTTATATTTACGGAAAAAAACGTAATCTTACATTCCGAGTGCACTTCACAGTGTTAACGTCACATTTTATATTTTATTTCTAGACGAGGAAATAATTTCAATATAAAAATTCCAAGAAGCATGACATTCGCGTCGCTAATTAAGATGACTCAAGATTTGAATTTTGTACAAAATGGCGGTCTATCAACCCGTAAATACCCACCCGTGTTCTGAGGGCCCTCTGCATTCAACCGGCCTGCTATCGTAAGTGGTACTTCCGACCCCTTCTCTATTATTTTAGAAGGGGCTTTCACAATTTCAAGACTCGAAAAAAAATAAGAAAAATGCCTCGCTCGTTTTGGTTGCCATTCTTAGTTCTCTGTATCCATTAATTACGACGGTACTCGGGATATTTTTTTCGCGTATTTTTCGAGTAGTTAGCATAATTTGTTATTCTCGGATTGAATGTTACTTTTTTACATTGAAAATTAATTATGTTTTCATGTAAAACATTAAGGCTTAGCTTGTGAAAATAAAAATCTTTTGAATTTATTTTATGAATACGCTGAGAATGTATATTTAAAGGCTTTTTAATTAAATATATGCTTTTGGGTAGAGTGCTCGGTCTGTATACCAGCTTCTCAGTAATATTTTACATTATGAATTAAAGTTTCGACGACCTATTTAGCATAAATGTGTAGGCGTTGTTTTCGGCTAACTTAGCGCCAAGAATATATTCTAAGAATATATTTTGTTGACTTTATTTCGTAGTGTATTTAAAAACAATATTTTTTTTTGTAAATGTCAATGCACGGGTTAATGTTTCATCGCTCAACATCGTCAAGTGGAGGCCCAAAATCAAACACTTGTAACAGGCGCGCACGTAAAAATGGGTCCGAACGACCCTAAAGGCTTGTTTACACAATTCAGGGGATGGTGAAGTATTTCTGTCGCTAGCAATAATGTAAATAGCATTTTCCGATGTACAAATATTAGCTGATGACCTAAAGTCTACGATTACAAATATGACCTATATTGTTTTCATCTTCTTTATAAACGAAATCTTTATCCTTATTTTTAGGTTATCTGGATCTTTATTTTCAATTAAATATTAGAATATTACAGACGTAGGTAAATTTATAAAATTAGACATTTGGATTTGTCAAACAATAGTCTGCACTAAAGGTTTATTATTGTTATATAGTTTCAACAATGTGTAAGAACGCGATATTCTATAAATAGCGTTTAAACTTATTTATAAACATGATTGTCCGTTTTAAAAAGCATCGTTACAAGCATTTGTTAGAAGCAAACTTTTATAAATTATAGCTACAATTTATGGAAATAATATATTTAAATTCCTGTTATTAGAAACCAGCAAAGTATTATAAATAATTATAATTGAAACTATCGTGATGATTAATAATAAAATATATATTCAGTTAAACTCATGTTAATCCCTATTCGCTGAATGTCGCGTTATGTAAACACGCTCATGACTAAGAGCCCTGTATGAGTTCAAAAGTAGTCAGACATACTCCGACAATATTCATATGAGTTAAGCCATATTATGTTGTATTAGTCCATTATTATAAATAGTGTCTTATATATTATTCCAAATTATTAGTGCCAAAAATACTACTTCATCGAAATTCAATACGTCTCCGTTAGACTGACACACGCATTTGAAAGCTTTGCCGCTTTGGTAGCCCAATGCACGTCTACCGTTCCACGATTGTAAATTCGGAATTTCATCAATATATTTACATGTTACGTCCGCTTTAGACGAATTCGTCTCGCTTGACGCTGCGGCTGCCGAATTAATGTGAACGCGGCATTATGCATTAGCACTCAGTCAACCCTCGTCTGCGAGTGGGTATAAATAGATGTATTGAATACGCAAAGTCTAAAATGACCCCGCCCTTATTCGATTTTAAATTTTAGGCTAAATAATTTAACCCTGAATTCTATTTTAGTAAACTTTTTAGTTACTCTCTTGTAATACCTTAATTATCACAATGACAGATATACCTTAATATGCAATTGAATTAAAAAAAAAAATATTTTATTATTTTAATACAGATGACCTTTTGGATTCATAATAAACATATCTATTAAACAGATACTGAAAACAGTATTGTTTCTGTAGAATAATAATAATAGAAGAGTATATTATTTTGCGTATAGTTCCTGTAGATTTAATTTCTAAATCTGATTTAATTTCTAAAACAATATGTTTACTGTGGCCACAGTACTCGTATCTATGAAAAGTGTATATTTTTGTGTACCCTTCATTTCATGATCATTAGCCAAACCCATTTACAGTTAAATAAAAATAAACTATGAAAATCGATAAATAAAAATAGATTAGAGGTATCCTTGTAATAGCTCGCAAAAAATACTTGCCTGTGTACAGCAGACAAACGGTTAGTGAAAAACTATCGCCTATAAACAGAGCAACACATCGCAGCATGCAATGAATACGGCCGCCAGTGCCCGCGTCCTTCACATTAGCCTCACGTGCCTTTGATTACAATTGGCAACCATGCTATCAGACCGAACATGGCCACAAAGTTCAGCATAGGTAGTACTTCCCCCAATGTGGTCTGTTACTTAAAGCTTTACTACATTTTCAACTACGTTCAATTGTTGCTATGTAAATAATTTCTTGAAAATTAAGCCGCAGAGACCTTAATAACTCGAGATAAAATATTTGAGCTCTACTGAATCTTAAAAAGTTTGGTAAAATACTTAGATCAAAGGCTTGGATTAATCCGAATCTGATTATACTAATTAGATTAATGGCGGCAAGATTAATGAATCTCCTAATAAGATGATAATATTAATGGATTATCCCCTGTACTAACAAGATATTTTTTGGCATTCATATTTTTTAAATCTGACTTATTGGAAACCATGTCTAGACATATTCCACAATATGTTCCTATACTCTTTTACTAAAATTTGGGTCAGTACCTAATAGATAATACAATTATTCAAATTCATAAATTATATTTCAGGAAGACGGGTTTATTTTTTTTTACAACATTGATGAGTTCCTTAATGATAAAGATGCTTGGAGGCCGTTGGATCAGCTTCCACCTTCACACAGAAAGTAAAACTATAAGAAATGTAAACAGTAATTGTTATCAATTGTAAATTATAATACTGTATGACTTTTTCAAAAGAGCTACTGTTGAGTTTTTTGCCGGTATCTTCTCAGCAGAACCTGCTTTCCGAACCGGTGGTAGAATCTTTACAAATAGTCAACTGACGTGTCAGAAGTGCTTGTAAACTGAGCCTACTTGAAATAAATGATTTTTGATTTGTATAGTATGTATTTCCATTCTATAGTATGATAAATAAAAAATACGCAGTTTTGCATCCAAATTTTTAGATTTCGCCCTTGCATTGAAGAAGAGATCCAAATAAATGAACAAATAATCACGTCTCATCTCACAATACGCTTGGCTACTGCAGGCGCGGAGCTCGAAAGTGGCTTTGTAGGCTTGAATAGCTTCAGGTGGAGGCTTTACTTTTTATAGCGGAAAATAGAAGCTTCCTGAATTCAGCCCTGGAGTGGTAAATAGTTTGCAAACGTCACTGCGTAACGAAAAATGCGTTTTTGTACGTTTTGAATTGGGAAGTATTTGAATTCTATTGAATGGTTTTGGAATTTTAAACTATTTTCGGTTCGCTTTATAATTCCGCACTTTCCACTACTGGTTTTGTCTGCCTGCAAATAATGTGAAGTTGAATGTTCTACGAAACAAAGATAACATTGTTTTATTTGCATCGATTTAACATTAATAAATTTCAAACTTTAATTCTGTCTCGTTATATTATTTAAATATCATCTTGGGTACATCAATTTATAATTTTACTAATAGACGCCACGCGGTTTACCCGCGTGGTCCCCGTTCCCGTAGAAATATGGGTTTTAAATAGGTTTTTTTGTTAAATAAGCGATAATTTATCTTATTTCTGTTTCTTCACTCCCTAATAAATTATGATCTAATGTAAAAAAATTAAAAAATCCTTTAAGAACGTGCAAAAATGATTACATTGATTTTCTAATAAATAATGATTAGAGTTTAATTTCAGCATACTATACAATAACATAAAACTAAGATTTCAACAATCTAAGAAGAAATTTACACAGGCCAATATTATTAGTAACTTGTAAAAATTACGGTCAAAGTATATTTTTTACTTCTCTTACTTTAGGTGAAAATACTATGAAAATATTCAAAAAATCAGCTTTTCTCGGTCAAAGTAACTTACGGGAATCACATTTCCATCCTCTGTATTTTCAATAAACGCAAGCAAATATTATCGACTGTTGAAAGATTTATTATCGTGTTTTATAGAACTCCCGGGGTGCTTTTCGTCCTATTCAGCGGGATTTTTTAATAAAAGTGTGCACATTTCTGCTCGCGGAGATTTAAACCTGTCTGCAGTTTAGATGAATAATATTTTAGTTCGCCGGCGGGTAAATTGTACCCCACCTGCAGCGGAGGGGTTACATCGTTTATACTGTTTATTTTGACGTTGATATGTTATGCTATGAATTCTTAATGCTGAAGTAGCAACTAGTTTGATTTAAGTGACACTTGCGCTAAAATATGCTTTGCTTAAGTAATGTAGAGCTTTCTTCGTGTTTTAGGTTTGGAATTTAGTGTCTTGTCTAGTTTCTTGTGAAATCTGGTACAGATTTAAAGATTTTTTTATTTTTTTTTACCAGACTAAAACTATATAGAGTCGGTTCATATGATTTTAGTTGTATGTTTTTATTTGACTTGGGTATTTTAATATTCCAACCCCCTTATCTTCTCCTCTTTCTCGTTGACTTTTTTATAGGAACTGATTTTGAAGGTTCCATCACGTCGATAATATTGAATGAACGAATGTTTAATGTATGGCTCAGAATATGTGTTACATCTCCGATTTTTTAATTTATTACTGCTTTAAAAATGGAACAACCAAAAATCAAATATTTCACAGCTCGACTTTAAAAACCGAGGATATGACATGATGAAGGTATAGTGTTTTTTAGATGGGCAAAATGCATAAAATATGTACACAAATAAGAAACGTACATTACTACTTTAGAACTTACATTAAAGTCTGTGAAACTCGAATGAAAAATAATTTACATTTACACTTAAATAATACATGCAACTTCGAACTGTACACTTGTACAGCGCACTGCAAGTTTGTGCTGAACTTCTGCGTTATGCACGCAGAACTTTGTCGAGCGCTTTTTAAAAGCTCACATAGCGATGTACTACAACTACAGTGTACAGTTGTTGTACAGACTTTATAGACAGAGTTGAGCAAATTATAGTTGTCAAAGGTGCGCTGCGACCAATCCAACTTTATATTTTGTTGTCGTAAAAGCTTTTAAACTGTTTCTGTTGGTGCATGTTTACACGCTGCCGGTTTCATATTTTATATTTTTTACTGTGAAACTTTGACGGGAGTGTGTTTGTGCATTACATTTTATTTAAATCTACTTTAAATCTCGTCTACTGTAGTTTAATGTAACTTTAGTGGACTTAAGCGAAATTTATCAACTAGCTTTTGTTAGTAACTAATCATAATTGAAATTGTATAGGTAAATCCGGTATCTACTGAAACTCTTTGTGGATTTCATAGAGTAGACTGTCAACAGGGACTTGTGATTTTTGATAAAAATAGAATTTATAGAAAAATGCGGTTGTTATAGATTTGATTACAAACATCTCGGTGGCTAACATAATAAGTCAAAGTTAGTGAATTGGCCGGCAGGAACTGTCTTTTTGGCTACTGTTAACCTTTAAGATTATGGTTGCCTGCGGATCATGTTGCGGTCTTGAGTTCGAGTCCTGTTTCGGGTTATATAGAAATAATGAGTGCTCTTTCTCGAATAATTAAAAAAAAACAGTTGAGAAATTAGTGCTATTTCTGCTGTTTTTATTTAACCAACAGTTTTCATAATAACTGTAGTGGCACTAAATAAAAAGAATAGCAATACTGAAAAACATTTGTGTACAAACTCCCAAACAAAGAACTATCAATTATTATGTAGATAGTAATAAAAAAGGTGAGCAAGAACAATCACAAAATCTCAATGCATAACAACGACAAAGAATTTCCAACAGAAGTGACAATAATAATTCTCGGGGCATTTTGTTCTCATTTGAATTCAAATGTACCGAATTTACATTTGAATTAAGAACTGTGAACATTTTTAACGTTTCCATTCGTTCGTGGGCGGGCGGGGGGAGGGGCGGCCATTTTGAGCCGCGGCCGAAACACTGTTTTGACATTCATTTGACGTAATCTGCATGATTTCGGGTTGAATCTAATGGTCTACAGTTGGGGCTCCATTTAGTTCTGTGTTCTGAATCTCATTCCTTTTTTAAACGAAATTTACAGTTGAAGAGAAGTTAAAATTTTGCTAAATACAGACGGTGATAATTTTAAAGAGCGGTTATTTAGTCCTTGTTGCAGGATTTTAAACATTCAAAAAATTATAATAACTAAATGTTTTGTTTGTTTCTTTGAACTCTCCTGAATTAAAAAGCAAAGATTTTTATATATTTTTAAACTAAAACAAACCCTCAATAGCTCAAATACTTAGGGGTCGGACTGTACACAAAGAGATCATGGTTCGAATTCAAACCTCGTCTGTTGAACGCATTTCTAACCCCATTCTTCGACTTATTGCAGGGGAACCTTTAAGTATAACCTTATAGAACCTATAACCTTTAAGTATAGTATAGAAGTTGCATCTTTCGATGAATAACCCGTAAGTAAAACCCATCAACTAGGCCTTTCGTGCACTGACTGCCTGTAAATTTACGTTATTATACGGTTGTCAAATTTATATTTGTTACCAGAAATAGTTGTTTTACTTTTTGGATTCATATGTATTATATTTTGAGAAAGAAGATTTATTTTGTTATAGGAATAAGTTTGATTGTTTTCAATACCTAAAAAAGAAGATTTAGACTGAAAAGTATCATCATTATTGATTTTCAAAATTTCTATATTTTTTTTCTATAATTTTAAAAGGTTGATTATTAAAAAAAAAATCCCATAACTTTAATGTTCAATCAGTTTAAAAAAGAATCATATATCAATTTTCTCAAAAAAAAAGTGTCTGCCTGTGAGACTCAACGTCCACAGCAGTGTTAAGAAAAAATTACGTCCATACTTAAAGGTTAACATAATTATCACTTAGAAGTCAACAAAAATGGCAAGCGGATTGAACCTAGGACCTGGAACCTAGTACGTAGTATTGGATTTGATTTTAGCCTCGGATTATGAGGTATTAAGCAGCATAAAGCTATTTTAGTACGTAGATAAGCCTCATTAATTTAATGGGATGGTTTAGTTCAAACAATGTGACGCTGTATCCAAACTCGACGCGATGCGGATGTTATTAATATGTGACAAATCCATTGTTACATTGTCACATTGTTACATTGTGTGCTTGATTGTAACGCGCGTGTTATCTTGTTACAAACTTAGTGTTAACATGCGACGAGATAGCTGCGTTGGTACGATCTAAGTCAATATCAAATACAGCGGCTTTGTTAGGGAAATGTTGCCAATGATTGTTATTTCTGTCGTCTTATTTTATTTATTGTTGAAAATTGGCGGTGTACTCCCCACTAGCCTCCGAAAGTAAGTAGTTTTTTTTATTATTTACATCATGTTAGCCCTTGACTACAATCTCACCTAATGGTAGTGATGATGCAATCTAAGTTAGAATCGGGCTAACTTATTAGGAGTAGGATGAAAATCCACACCCTTTCCGGTTTCTACACGACATCGTACCGAAACGCTAAATCGCTTGGCAGTACAGGGTGGTAACTAGCCACGGTCGAAGCCTCCCACCAGACAGAACTGGACCAATTAAGAAGACTCCGGAACCTCCGACTTGTAAATCCATCGCTCATACCACTGCGCCACGGAGGTCATCAAACGGTTGTGCTCGGTCATTACCATTTACATATTAATATATGATACATGGGGTTGTAACCACCAATCTCTCAACTTAGGGTCGAGAATATTTACCGAGAAATTATTGGAAGAAAGAAAATCTTAATATCTTAAACCAGGACTCGAACCCAGAATTTCGTCGAATTTACAACAAGTCTTTTTAGTAGCAATTGATACTATCAAAATTAATTTTATTAAAAGAAAAATGAACTGCACCTGAATTATACTAAATCCCTTTCCTTAAAATACTTTAAATAAATAACGAAAAGTACATTTAAATAACGAAAATATCATTGTCATAGCATTACCAGCTTTTAAGAAAATCGCAGATATACATACGAATTAAATGCAGTTCCTTCTTAGAGTCAGTTACAAAATATCACAAAATACTTAATGTGAAGGTGTGGTAACACTTTAAACTGTTTTCAATTCAGAGTGCGAGTAGCAAGAGAAGTGCCGTACACAATAAGGTACAGTACGGTGGTATTTAGCCGGAGGAAGCACGGCATCCAGCAATAGGTGGTGTGACGCGGCACCGTTTAGTTGCGGTATTGTTTAGTTTGCGTCGGAAACCTATTTTGCACTACATTAGAAACTATTTCCACGAACTGTGTAATAGGATAGCTTGAATAGTTTTAGGAAACTGTCGAAGTGAAATATATTACGAGCGGTTCTAAATAATGCTGTTTTATTATATTAGCTGACTTGAGTACCTAAGTGCAATTAATTCTTGGGTGATTTACTCACTACGTTTTTTTCTAACAGCTAAACTGTGAAATGCTTTTTCAGCATTTATGTGTCTTTTCACCTAAAATTTGAAGTCATTCAATAATAGGACGCGCTTGTCTAGAAGATGCTTATTTACTCTAGTGAAATTAATTAAACCTTCATAGACTTTACTTTACGTGTAGTAAAAATAAAAATATTATAAGGGTTGTTTGTACTACGCACGTTTGGAACCCTAAAATATCGAAAACTATGACAATTTAACATACAATACTGTGAAGTGATAAATTTTATGTATTGGACGAAGTATTTCAAGGAATAAATAGAAATAACTAGGTAGGTATACCATGAAACTATTACTGTATAGTTGTACGACTCAGAGTCACACGATCGAGTCGCTACTTTATGTAAATAGCTTCAATTTGCGGAATCTGTTTGAATAAATAACGATTCAAAAAATTACAAAAATATCAAAGCAAGTCAGCCCCTGTAGCCAAGTGACACGTCGATTCTCTTACTACGATCGCAAACGCTTCGAAAACTATAGAAAAATGTATGAGATTGACTTTGCTATCGACAGGTCACGTGATCAAGATCTGTCACGGCAGTTTCTTTCCGGATTTTTCTTATAAAAATTGACTGTGGTTAATTGACTTAAAGTCAATAAAAAATCGGACAAGTGCGAGTTGAACTCTCGTGACAAGGGTTCGAAACAATTTTTGTTAGTAAACAATGCTAATGTACTTAATCTTAATTTTATTTATAATCTATCTTACGCTGATTTAGGAGAATTATAAGCCTAAAAACATTACTTACGAGACATACTAGGTACACAAAACTCATCCTAAAATGCTCATCCTTGCATTAGACATCCTGGAATGTTAAGCGCCTTTAATAGGGATGATGACAGTTTTTTAAATTGTATATAAATTAAGAGTATACTAATAGCAAAGCAATTTTGTAAAAGTAACAGGGTATCTGCGATCATTACTTTCGGAGCTACAGGGATTTAAAGGGTCAGATTTGCGGCGCTGCCGCGTATCCCTGAAAAACGCTCCATACAAAATGGCTCGATTTAGTGACGTCGGTGGCTCGCTGATCGGTAGGTTTGTATGGGCGTTTAAACAAAATTACTAATATCTTTGCTATTTGTGCGTTTATGTTTATAGTTCATTTATTGAAAAATGTCACATTTAATGTAAGGAAGCTAAAACTGTACGAATTTTCATCTAATTACGATAATTTTTTTTTTAAGATTTTGATATTTTATAATCTTATTAATTTTGCAAATATCCAGGCAATCTTTGCTTTTTATGAATAAATTAGTTAACATTGACCTTATTTACCCGAATGTATCATAAAAATCAATATATTCAAACCTAGTCATCATCCCCATTGGTGTGTAGGTAATATACATTAGTAGTATAGTATAGTAGTAGTATTAGTAAAAAGTAGTTTTGGAAATCCCTCGACACTCATGAATTAAGATAACCTTTCGTGTCAGTCAGAAATTCTTTCCATTGTAATAGGTATAAAAACCTTAGATGTCTTCAAATTGGCAGTTGGCTTATCGGATCTTTATTACGTGAAAACTTTGCCTAATAGCTAAGAATCAGCTTTCAACAAAAAAATAAATTATTATACATCCACAGACATCTTGAATGGAAAAAAATATGATTTCTAGGTCTACTACTGTGCTAGAGAGGTGATTAAAAGGTTTTATAAAAGTTGTTTTAATACACTCAGCTTATCTACTCTGCTTCAAGCACTCTTAAGGAACGCTGGAATAAAATACAAAAAGAAAAGTAAGTGCCTACTCAAGGTAAATATTTTTACGGTTTTAAAAATGTTCACTTAATATCACATCTTACGTGCCCTTCGGAGCACATTCGTTAATGCATGTTTGCGCATTACTTGCGCTGTAAGATCCCTGCAAATAAAAGTTCAAGTTTACTTCCTACCTACTTGGTATTACGAGTAAATACAAAAATACTAGACTTACTATAAAAGCCTTCGAGGATTTTTGTAAGTAGTTAATTAGCCATATTTAATACCAGAACTAGACTGCCTTAATAATTAGCACCATACCACCAAAGTCATTTATCAAACACACACGTAAAGTCATTTGGATAATTAATTCAATTAATATTGCTAAGACATTAAAACACTAGCAATGTAGTTCAACTACTTAGCACTTGACTTGACTTAGACTTGAGCCGTGATAGCCCAGTGGATATGCCTCATGCTCAGCTAAGCAGTGAGCCGAATCATCATCATCATCATCATCATTATCAACCCATATTCAGCTCACTGCTGAGCTCGATTCTCCTCTCAGAATAAGAGGGGTTAAGCCAATAGTCCACCCAATGCGGATTGGCAGACTTCACACAGGCAGAGAACTAAGAAAATTCTCTGGTATGCAGGATTCCTCACGATGTTTTCCTTCACCGTCCGAGACACGTGATATTTAATTTCTTAAAATGCACACAACTCCAAAGTTGGAGGTGCATACCCCGGATCGAATTCGAATTGGAGGTAGAGGTCATATCCACTGGGCTATCACGGCTTTTACTGAGCCGGTTATGGGTTGATAATGAATGTAGTCAACAGTTAATAGTTGCTAGCATTTCGACGCCATGCACTCTTACCAAATATGGACATAGTGCCTATGCAAACTAAATATAAAGACAGAAAATTAAAATTTCCCAACTGCATAGATATTTGGCTATACGTCTCAACAACATCAAGCTGTAATAGAATAATACTGAATTTACGGATTTGTCACATTCAGTATTTTCTATGTTCTGTGGCCGAAATCATTGTCTATTTTTATTGCTCCAGATTGCTCTACCTACTTATTTCTTTAGATTTTTTTTTAATTCTTTACAAGTTAGCTCTTGACTACAATCTCACCTGATGGTAAGTGATGATGTAATCTAAGATGGAAGCGGGCTACCCTGTTAGGAGGAGGATGCAAATCCACACTCCTCTCGGTTTCTACACGACATCGTACCGGAACGCTAAATCGCTTTGCGATTCATCCATAAGAGTACGTGTTGCCAAACAATAATTGCTAAACAAACTTCCCATGTACTACACACAGTAAACATTGGATCGTATCAAAATGCAGAGTATTTTCACTAACCGTGTACCGTGGGGTTAAATTATGGCATTCGTGATAATTCCTCATTCAGTTCTAACTGGAGCTGTTCCGAGTTATTCTAATTTGATGGTATTATGAGATAGCGTCCAATTAAACTGAACGTTTTTAGGTAACTCGAGTATTTCTAGCTTGTAATTAAGGTTTCGAATACAAACGCAGTTGCTGGTTGTAGATTTTGTAGTTAATTGTTTGTTAAATTAATTAAATTTTTTGTTGTTGATTTTAATAAGCTTAAAATTTGTTGAAAGCATTTGAGATGAGGATAAGGAAAAATGCTTAAAATCTCATTACAGTACTTTGTCTCAAATGTTCTTTCCAGAGACACAGATTAAAGAATAATAGGCAGATAGAGCGAACGGAACACGACGGTGTCGTAGCCATACCAAATACAAAATTTAAAAACGAATAAATTTTCGAGTCGACACGAAGCATCGTCAGTAATTTTTCATTATTTGGCGAAAAATGGCGTCTTGTGTTTTTAATTTTTTTTTAAGGTTTAGAATAGGATTTAGGGTAGGGTAGGGGTAAGGAAAAAGTAAGTGAACATAAGTCAAGTTAGTTAATGTATGACTGACAGGGTCAAGGAACTCGAACGAAACGTCAAACATGTACAAACAAGTACCAACACGTTTCAGTGTAGACATCGGTCGATTTCCCGTGACACACATAGCCGTTCACTGCTGTCTAGTACGAATTTTGAAAAATAAATTCGACGTCCAATTTTTCTTTAGCTTTTACACATAGAATAAAGGTAATCCAGAATGAGTCTTTACAAGCAGCGTGGTAAAGCCGGTGAAACCCGTAAAACAAGAAACAAAAAAATTATTATTTTTAATGAATTTCACCGGCTTCAGTACGTTGCTTGTCAAGACTCACTCTGGTTACTCTGTATTAGTATATGTAGGTATACATAAAGAAAACGAAAAACGCTTTGTAGGTTCGAGTTCTAAAGACACCTGCTAATTCACTGTCTTTGACGTATGCTAATTGACATACCTATACGAAATTGAGATTCTAGGTACCTAACAAATGTCATTCGATGCCTACTGGTGGATATCAGTAAGTAGATATTTCTCAATTGCTCATTTTAATTGGTTGATAATAAAGAACAAAATAGGCCAGCTGTGTGTATAAAAACCCGTCCAGTGTCTTTCAATGCGATCTTAAAACGATTTCAGTATATCCGTACTAGGGGAGACGCTCGCCAACTGTCAGCGACAGAGCGGATCGGATCGGCGATTTGGTCATCGTTTTTCGGATTTCCTCGGCTCAGTTTGACTCAGTTAGGCGCAGTAATAGCTTTTCTCGCTTGTCCGTCATGGAAATTTATTGCATCGCACTACGGAGTCGGTTTGACGTGCAATTATTGCGCCCGTCTTTGTTTTTTGTACAGCAAGTTAGTTTTGTGTACAGCGGCAGTTTAATCGGACGTTTTACGGTTTTTCTGTTCAAAAATTTAACCGCGAGCTAAATGTTATGCTCGCTATTTAAATACATCGTTGTTTTCTTTGTTTATTTTTTGTAGTGATAGTCTGTAAACACTTACATTACATTTCGATGGCCTCCGTGGCGCAGTGGTATGCGCGGTGGATTTACAAGACGGAGGTCCTGGGTTTGATCCCCGGCTGGGCAGATTGAGATTTTCTTAATTTGTCCAGGTCTGGCTGGTGGGAGGCTTCGGCTGTGGCTAGTTACTACCCTACCGGCAAAGACGTACCGCCAAGCGATTTAGCGTTCCGGTACGGTGCCGTGTAGAAAAAGAAAGGGGTGTGGATTTTCATCCTCCTCCTAACAAGTTAACCCGCTTCCATCTTAGACTGCATCATCATTTACCATCAGGTGAGATTGTAGTTAAGGGCTAACTTGTAAAGATTAAAAAAAAAACATTAAAACGAGGAAGGTTTTGTTTGTTTAAACGTACTTATCTCCGGAACCACCAAGTTCGACTGTAAAAAATTCTATAATTGAACCACTAACATCGGAACTCCAGGTTGTTACTGAGAATTTCTCTGAAGGCAGGCAAACCCTGCTGCTGACCTGAAATTCGTTCCTTTGACCTCCTCCTCATACTCATTAGCCTTAACTTGTAACTGAACCATACATACTTTTAAAACTTTAACTTATACTTACGTACATGAGATCCAAAACTAGGCCGTATTTAAGAAACCCTCAAAAGTTTCCACAGTGATTCCCAAGACAAGCCCTTAACATAGTAGTGTGAATTGTTGTTGAATGTTATTATTGTGTGTGTTGTAAACAACAAAGCAACTCATCACAAACACAACAACAAGCCTCGCAATATAAATAACAATTAAAGCGGCCCGCAGCTCGCTCCGACGTTAATATTATTCAAACTCGTCTGTCGACACAAAAAGGTCAAATTAATTTGACGCGCAGACGTTTGCGGAAGATTGTTGTGATATATCATTGTGTGTAACCAATTTATATTTCAAATTACGGAAAACTTAATACATACACAGTATAATCGTTGACTGTCACTTTGTTCATTTGAATTCCGTATTATTTGTGGAACAAAATTATAGTGTTTTTAACTCAAACGTGAATTTCTAAATAAGCCTACTTCATCATTATCAGCCTATTTTAAGGGCTGGGTTAAATTTGGTACCCTGTCAAAGGGTATTTGACAGGGTCCCTATAAGAGAAGCGTACTTGAGATAAACAAATGTCGAGTTTGAATATTTAAAAAACCATCTTTGGTTTTCATATTTAAGTAGACCACGACAATTGCCTTAATCTATTTAACGATATTCTTGGGGTAAACAAATGTAGATATTTATTTAAATAATATATTAAGGAGTCAAGTTAAAGTCAAATAAAGTATATATAAGTTAAAGTCAAATAAAGCAAATAGATACTAGCTAATATTTTTGTATATACCATAATTAGTGGCACAAAGAAATGTTACAATTTAAACTCTTATTTCGTGCAATAATTTAAATCATAAATCTTTTTATTTTAAAATTTCAATCCGATCAGAAACTTGAAGGCGCTGAAACCGTGATAATTATTTCAAGCGAAAAGAACACGCCTATAAATAAATATTACAATTGGAATAAAAGCAATTCTGAAATAAACGAAAAACCGCAAACATCTCCAATTACATCAAATGAATGTCAAACCATTGTATATTACAATTCCAGAATTGATTCCGCAAAATTTGAACCGCATTCCCGTACGGCGGCACGTGCGGCTCGTGCGGCTCGTGCGGCGGCCGGTCGAGGAATGTTTGCCATTTTTAATTCAAATGTTAATTCACAACATTTAAATTCAAATGAGAATGGAATGCGCTGAGAGTTGAATAATATTTTGCCACTTTTGTGGAGAAGGTATTCTAGAAACTACGTCGCGGCCACGGCCAGTCTAACTAAGTATACGAGTTAAGAAAATCATAGAAATCTTAAATATAAAAGGCAATAGAAAGGGCGCGTTCCACTCTAAAGTATTGGGTGTTGAGTGATGAATTACTAATTCAGTGAGATATAAATAGATTTCTTTTTACATAACGGTAAACTCTAGATATAATAATGTATTTGAAAATTACAATAAAGTAATATTCGGGTAATAATTTACTCTTGAATTTAAAAAAATACATTACTGCACTGCGAAAATAAACACATGCCAGAATATTAGATATTTTGTTACTTTTAAACTTTCTATTAAGTATTAGGTTAGACATTAGTCATAAACCACGTCCACAGCTGAGAATTGGCCTCTTTTGAGGACGGTTTTGAGCCGCTTATACTCCGCGGCTACCGGTAACTCGATGTATTTTTTATATTCAGTCGATCGACACTGCTTTATTGTTTACAAGTTAGCCCTTGACTACAATCTCACCCGATGGTAAGTGTTGATGCAATCTAAGATAGAAGCGGGCTAAGTTAGGAGTAGGATGAAAATCCACACCGGATTTCTGTTTCTACACGACATCGTACCGAAGCGCTAAATCACTTGGCGGTAGGATGGTATCTAACCACAGCCGAAGCCACCACCAGCCAGACCTGGACCAATTAAGAAAACCCTCAATCGGCCCAGCCAGCATGTACCAAGGAAATGTTGGACATACAGCGCTGATTTTCAGCTGATAACCTTGAACCAGGTGACACCACAGAAATGTGTAGTCAATAGCGACATAAAATTAAACTAAATATTCCCGTCAAACTAATCCTTAAAATAGAAGTAAGATTACAATAATAAAGCCATTAGTTGGTATGAATGTTCAGAATACTACCATAAATGAACCGTGAAAAGCCCCCATCTGTGCAAAAAATTGTGGTGAAAGTCTGCAAAAGTAGGCCTCTCGCGCTTTTTCTCTTTCTTTTAATGCTTAATAAATTTTCAACATCATTTAAAACGTGCGAAAATTATTATTTTCAAATTAACAAACAGCCGCCAATGAATATACAAATTATTCAATGAACAAATTGTGAAATGAATAAGTAATAAATAAATAAAATTATGAATGAGCAATATTTGAAGTACCTAAAATAAAGCTAACAGTTGAGATATTTACGCGTTAACTTCCAAACAGATTAATTAATTAACTGGATGATTCTTGAAATTGAATCAAATTACACCGTAGGCGTAACACTTCAGAGCGATATCACGAAATACTGTGTTTTTGATTTATCTATCTTTAGTATTGTAATAAAGTTGAGTTTCTTGATGACGAATCTTTCAACAAATATCAGCAGCGTAGTGTGTCCCTCTTATTCCCTCTTTTTTATTTTTTTTTATTCTGTACAAGTTAGCCCTTGACTACAATCTCACCTGATGGTAAGTGATGATGTAATCTGAGATGGAAGCGGGCTGACTTCTTAGGAGGATGATGAAAATCCACACCCCTATCGGTTTCTATCTTACCGGAACGCTAAATCGCTTGGCGGTACGTCTTTGTCAGTAGGGTGGTAACTAGCCACTGCCGAAGCCTCTCACCAGCCTCTAAGGAGAGAGACACGCACTTTGTTATTAAATTAAATTGATAATGATATTAAAAGATGAATAAAATATACATTGTTTTCTAGAGCCAATGTAAATAGTTTTTCAAAATAAACAAAACATCTGAATCTCTACCGCAGTCAAAGCCGAACTGAACTTAAGTAAATGAAACTAAAACAACATTGTACTCCGTTAGTGCTGTAAACTACGGGAACTTGCACGCGGGCCACGAGCCTCTAGTAGCAGGCGTCTGATGCCGCTCCGAAGCTACTACGAGTACCATTGTTCAACATTAAGTAATAACTCTTGGATATCTGGTGAAATTACAGACATCCTATAACATATTTATCAACAATTTACCTTTAGATTTAGATTGACGCGCAGAGCAGCACTTTTGAGCTCGTTTGTTGAACGTATTTTAACATATTCTACAGTTTTATTAGTTAGGTACAAGATTTTTATAGCTTGTCAAAATGTGTAGAAAAACTCAAGATATTTTTAAAAATTTATATCTATCATTTACATTTTATGGAATTTGATTTATTGATTTGTACGAGTAACTAGGCACTCTGCTTATACTTTTGAATGTTTTGACGCTTATAAATGTCGCATATTCGCTTACTAGCGACGCAACAGAGCCATGGCCCGGCGCAGCGCTGAGTCGGAAGTTTGCAACAAAACGGGGGAACACAGTATTTGCGTAGTTCAGTTTTATGTACAGGATTGTTACAATTGCAGTTATCGAAGTCATAACTTTGCACTTCTGAGTTACTATGTTTCATATTATTTTGTTGCTTCGTCGTATTTCAATTGATATTATGATAACAAGCAGCTTCGCGCGATTTATTCTCATTATCATCATTATCATCATCATCATCATCAGCCTATTTTAACGGCCCATTACATCAAGTCTTATAGGAAAAGGAACACAAATATCAGTTACATCATACATCTGGATTTTAGGGATGCAATGACTCAGTAAGTATCACTATCAGATGTCAATGATAATGACCGGGACTAATTGACTTGCTCTCCAAGTCAGGGAGCAACGCAGCCTGTTATAGCGACCAGGATCTATGGCTTACTTGTATATATAGTTCTAATATTAGTAAATAAAAATTATAATAATGTACTCGGCTTGCACGCCTATGAGGCAGATTGTGTAGGAACATTAAAATGTAACAATATCTGTATATGACCACATTCTGGCAATAAATGATTTATGATTTATGATTTATGATGATATGCATATGAGACAAAAAGTTTTTATTGTCATACTTATTTCTCAACACTGGTAAAAAAACTAAAATTTAAATCCCAATCTAGGACTGGAACCTAGGACCTGCACCGAAGCAGCAAAATGAACGTATTATTATATTATAATACTAGAACATCTTATTAGTACTAGTACTTGTAAATAATCATCATCATATCAGCCGATGGACGTCTTTTTGTAGGGACTTCCAAACATCACGATACTGAGCCATCTGCATCCAGCAAATCCCTGCGACTCGCTTGATGTCGTCAGTCCACCTGGTGGGGGGTCGGCCAACACTGCGCTTACTAGTGCGGGGTCGCCATTCCAGCACTTTGGGACCCCAACGTCCATCGGCTCTTCGAACTATGTGCCCCGCCCATTGCCACTTCAGCTTCGCAACTCGTTGAGCTATGTCTGTGACTTTGGTTCTTCTGCGGATCTCCTCATTTCTAATTCGATCACGCAGAGATACTCCTAACATAGCTCGTTCCATCGCCCGCTGTGTGACTCTGAGCCTTCTTATCAGGCCCATAGTTAGCGACCAAGTCTCGGAACCATAGGTCATCACTGGCAACACGCACTGTTCGAAGACTTTTGTCTTGTAAATAATAAAAAAACATAATTTCTAAACAATTATCGCTATCTAGTGACAGTCGCAGTTTAAAACGCTAGAAGGTAATTAATTTCTGACACATTATGTGTGTTCTGAAAAATTAATTGTGATTTATGTTGAACGCGCCAAAAATACTTTACGGTTATAAAAGTGTCATATAAAAATTAAGCATGGCGGCTAAACGATTCTTATAATAGTATCAAATTAAGTTAAAAGTATAATTACGCCACTCGATGGTTATAATGACGTATTAACACGCACTGGGCCTTATTTATTGAGCACGCCACACTAATAGGCTAATACCTATTATAATATATCAGTGAATGCAGTGAAACAATTTGAAAAATACATGGTATAATAATTTCAAAACATATTCCACTAGGTCGGAAAAGTGTTCTTCGTTGTGCTAAATTACGATCAAAGCTCCATTTTGTGCGCTTGGTTGAAAAATGAATTTGAACTTGGAATGTAAAAAGCACGGCAGTATTTATGTTGTAAATACATCATCCTACAAAATTACGTAATTACCAACTTTTTCTTTTGATTTAAGGATAATGTTCAGAAATCAGTTCAGTTAGTTCAGAAATGAGGTTGATTTTTCATCATGATCTGAAATCTTTATGCTCATATTATGTAGAATTTTAGTTTTTTATTAATTTATAACATGCGTCATGCGAACACAATATTTTATGGCTTTTCATGATAAAATTGTTGAAAATTCTAAGACATCAGTGACAAATTTTGTCTTGGGCAGGGTGATGATTATGATCTAGATTATATTTTGAGATGTATTGATTATATTTCAAAGATTAGGCAAACATTCTTTACTATTTCTGTACTAAACAAATCCCGCGGAAACCATAGATTTTTCGGGGTAAAAAGCCTATGTACTGCTACAAGATTACATTTCATTCGATTTGATTCGATTACATTCGATACACAACTAATCTCTATTCCAAGTTTTATCAAAATCGGTTTAAAAGTTACCGCCGTGAAAAGGTTACAGACAGACATACTGACAGACAGTCGGACATACAGGTGGATATATAGATAGACAGACATATTTAATTTCACATTTACAATTTTATAATATATAAAAGAGACGATTACTTGAAAATATTTCGTACTATCCAAGTAATGCTGCTTGCGGCACAATTAAACAAAGAGGTAGTCCTTCCCCTGAACTGTATCTTGGAAAGCCCTACTACCTAGTCGTAAAGTTGCAAAATGACATCTATCAAACCCATCGCTCAAAACTCAGAAAAACTTTTAAAAGCATTATAAACATTAAGCTTACATTAGGTACATAAACAACCAAGGTATATAAAACAACTTAATTAACACTTTGAAACTTAAAATTTAAATTTTAAATTGAATATTAATTAGTTTGTGGAGTCTTTGATAGAATTAAGAGCTTATTAAATTATTTTAAAGTCTGTAGGCCTAAAACAGCGGCCTATCTTGTAATTTGCAAGTCTACGGTATTGCAAAGTTTGCACGAAACCTGTCAAAGTATCACTCAGACCGCGAGAAAAGTGTACAAGTTAAATTTAAGTTTGTACAATACAAGCCACCGCCCCGAGGATTTACTCGCGTAGTTCTCGTTCACATGGAAATATTAGGATAAAATATCATCATCAGCATCATATCAGCCGATGGACGTCCACTGCAGGACATAGATCTTTTGTAGGGACTTCCAAACATCACGATACTGAGCCACCTGCATCCAGCGAATCTCGCTTGACTCGCTTGACCACATGGTGGGGGGTCGACCAACACTGCGCTTTGAAGTGTGGGATCGCAACGTCCATCGGCTCTTCGAACTATGTGCCACGTCCATTGACACTTCAGCTTCGCGACTCCTTCAGCTATGTGACTCTGAGCCTTCTTAAGAGGCCCATAGTTAGCGACCAAGTCTCGGAATCATAGGTCATCACTGGCAACACGCACTGTTCGAAGATTTTTGTCTTCAGGCACTGAGGAATTTTGGACGAAAAGATATCGCGGAGTTTCCCGAATGCTGCTCAGCCGAGGTGGATTGGTTCACCTCTTTCTCGAAATTAGACCTACATAACTGGACCATATGTTTTAGGTATATGTATTCGTCTACAATTTCGAGTGCAGAGTTCTCAACTATAACTGGGTGGAGCGAAAAATGAGCGTTGGTCATAAAATATACCTATGACATTCACAACTAAAGTGGCTTTATATTGGTAAAAGATTTTCTAGAATCGGTTCAGTCGATCCACAACCTCACAAACTACTCTCTTTATACTCGTAATATAGGTGAAATTGTAGTTAAGGGCTTAAGTAAGCCCTTAACTAGAATCTCATCAATCAATCGGTTTTTTTAGTCTTTACAAAGTGCTTTGTAAAGATCAAAAAAATCGGCTGTAAATTATATGCAGGGCTATACGAGTTAAGCATTCCTAACGTCACAGACTTCATCAATTATTTTAATCGAATTTTTTTTACAATTAATTTCACGCACGAGAATGTGATCCTAAATATAGAAAATGTAGTTAAACATGAATACAACTAAACAGCGACTCAAGTTCAGTGTTTAAATACTAGATTAGTTTGCAACTAGCGCCGTGTCAGCGAGCAGTTGTTGCAACTCTATCTGGCGTGTGTTTACGCGCGGTTCATTACTAACGACACGGGTTTAACATTTAACTGCTTTACTGAATCTGTGAATAACTTACTGGTTTAGTGTTGACTTTAACTTGAATAGTATCTGCTACAAGTTATAATACCATTCGTGTTATAACTAAACTAACGGACACCCGTAACTTCGTCCGCCCTAGGACCTCTTTAATCCGACCCTGTCTCAAAATCTCTTATTAGCGAACGTCTACTAACTATAAACGACCCCCCTGTCAAGTTAAATATTTGTATGTCAAGTGATTTTAGATATTTCGTGTTGAGTGATAGTGGTAAGTAGATATTAACCATATCATATAAAACAACTATACGGATTTTCATGAGATTTATCTTATCGCTTTTAATGAAACAAAGTTTACATTAAGTGGTCTTAGAGCAACAATATAGATTTCGTTCTGTTAAAATCGGATACTGTAATTTTCATCATAAATATATGCACAAAGAACGCATGGAGAAAAGAAAGTGAAAATTGCGAGGAAATAGTTTTTCCATACAAACCAAAAAAGAATCCATATTTTCCTTAGTCACTATATAACTTGAGATAGACAACCAATTTCACTATATTTTATTGTTTTCTAAATCAAGAGATTTGTAACAGGAATTTCCAGCATGGAGCTCATCATTTGTAATTGTAAACTAATTTAATTTTTTTTAAAAGGATAAAAATAAAAGCTTACACAAAAAGTCGCATTTGAAACACAAATCACGTTTTATATAAAACTGTCCAACAATTTCCATTATTAAATCAATGTAGCGCGGCTATTACCGAGCAAAGGAAAGAAAAATTATATATTTAGTTGAGAAGTCAGTTTTTTAAATAAATTTAACTTTTATCTCAGCAGAACAGCTCAGCTCATTCCACTTTGTATGCATATTGCAATACTCTGTGCTCGAGCACTTTTACAATCTTTTCTTTCATGTCGTAACCAACTGAACGTAAGTGCTTGTATTACGTAAATTGTGATGTTGTTTACCGACTCTAACGTTAAAAGGTTATGTATTTGACAGTATTCATAGTGATAATATAGTTTTTAACTAAATTTATGGCACAGATGCAGCTAAAGCACTACCGTTACTCTGCGATTACGTTTTTATTACTCAGAAATGTGTGATTTCAATTCGTATCTATATCTCTCTGTTTATGGTATCGTATAAGTCAGAGAGAGATAGAGGCGAGTCCTAGACTTGCAACCTCCGTGGCGCGTGGTATGCGCGGTGGATTTATAAGACAGAGGTCTTGCGTTCGATTCCCACCAGGGCCGGTTGAGGTTTTCTTAATTGGTCCAGGTCTGGCTGGTGGGAGGCTTTGGCCGTGGCTAGCTACCACCCTACCGATAAAGATGTACCGCCAAGCAATTTAGCGTTCCGGTACGATGTCGTGTAGAAACCAAACAACAAGTTAGCCCGCTTCCATCTTAGATTGCATCATCACTTACCATCAGGTGAAATTGTAGTCAGGGGCTAACTTGTAAAAAATAAAAAAAAAACTTACATTGTCGAGTTTTTACTTGCAGGTTCGTCTTTTTTATATTCATCGTTGTACTTTGTATGTAATAGTTATAATCCAAACTCTTGTGGCGCATCGGAGAATTTCTGATCGGTAAAGCTTCCAGGGTCTTAGTGAGATCTTGAATCTTTCATGTTGGCGGCGAAACTTAAAACCGTTTTTAAGTTCTCTGAGAAGCTCAAGGTGTTTGTGGAATTTTAATGTGTTGTTCTGTATTGAACAAAGTTTTGTTTTAACCCAAACACTTCTGCTTTCTAAATAATACCGTTCTAGTTTGAATATTAGCTTCTAACATACGCAAGGTATGGTTATAAAGTAGCGCATACCATTAAGCTATATAAAACAAACTACCTGCAAAGTAATTATTACTGTTATCAACCTATTTTTGACTCTCCACTTTACATAAGAGGAGATATAGAGCTTAGAACCACTTCCCTGTTCCAAAATGATTAATGTTTATGATGACAAAAATAGCCTGAGTTAGTTAGGCGATTTTTTCAGACTGAATCGCCGAAAATTGGTATACGAGAAGTCTTCCAAAGTTTATTAATCTACAGATTTACTACTGTTTTATATAAAACTTCACGACATTATTCTTTAGTACACGCCTAATATAAAACCCCGATTGTACGTATAAAAATTTGACAACGAAAGTATTTTGTGTCCCAAGAGCGATAAAGTTCCGACGAGTCATTCGAACTTCTTAAGTGCAGCACATATTTCGATATCGCGGGGAGACACTAAACGCTAGGTACGTACTCAAGTGTATCGACTCAACCTTCGCTAGCACATCAAATCGGCAACGAAAATAAACATCAAAACCAATAAAAACTTCCACATATTTCCAGCTTATCATAACTTATATAGCCTTATGTCTATCGACTCAAGGTCGAGTTTGGCGTGCGCGGGTAGTTGTAAAAGCGCCCATTGTATCGCGAATAAAGGCGCCATCTTGTATTTATTTGCTAGCGTATAAAATATGTCGTTCGCGGTTTAATGTGCTCGCTGTTTTATTGCTAATTCTGATTTGAATTTTTATATGTTACGGGGTAATGAAAACTGTTTCTTGTTCTGGGATTTTGCTTCAAATAGCGTAAACATTACAATTAGTAAAAATTATTACTTACTGAAACATTTAAACTGATTTTTCATTGAGGTTTGGTTAAGTGTTTAATAGTATTTTTTACAAGTTGTTGTAATTATAGATGTAATAATTTTAAAATTGTGTTTAGAATAAAATTGCAAAAAAGTTTGTAATTTCCGGTTCAATTACAACATCACACTGAATTCCTATGTACGTATGCAAGATGCCATGAACTTTAGTATCATGTTAAGGGTGAATATTCACAACAAATAGTAAAATGTGGAAAGCCCAGCCGTCGTCAGTATTTCATAGAGTAACTGTTGAGTTTACTGCCGGTTTCCAGTAGCCGGCTTAGTCTATAAATAGTCAAACGTGACGTTTCAAAAGAGTTTTTAAAGCCTTCGACGGTATTGACCGGGAGGCATACTTTTACACAGAAAATGTAAGTTTATACAATAATTTGTAAATTATAATTTCTAGTTAATTGCTTCTAAATTCTTGAAGGCTCAGTAGAATCACGAGCCTTCCAAGTGCTTAGTACGAAGTAAACACGTTTTAAAGGTGCTTATGAAATAAGCCTACTTGAAACGGATTTGTATTTGAAATGTTCTCAAGTACAAGCTTATTTAGATAATGATAATAATATACTCAGAAGCACAATTATCCGCCCACTTTAATATGACGCGAGTATATTAAAGCCTCTGAGTATGATTAAAAGAAGTTATTCCGACTCACTATAAAAGCAAATCTAAAGACGTATTCACCGTAAGAAGAGATCACCGAATACATTTTCATTTTCCAAGTTCACCTTCAACTCACTTGGTGCGAAGTTTTCCGCTTTGTACCCAAATGTACGCAATCCACGCCACTCAATCTTACGGCGTCGAACTTACTCGACTTACTCGCCGCAAGCTACGTGCTCCGGACGTATCGGATTTTGATCGCCTCTTGTTTTCCTAACAGGGATTAGGATACGGAACTTATAAATAAAATCATTCTGTATAGTAGATAGCAGCGGCGAAGAGTCCATACAGGCCGATTCCCACCGAGTTATCTTTAAAAATACATATCCATTATTGTTATGAATATTTATGTATGGATGTATGAGAAACCTTGAAAATATTCTTTTCTTTAGGATGCGGCTTGCCTTCGTCAAAATTCCATCCTTCGCCACTGGTAGGTAGGTATAGCTATATTATGTACTTATCTATTATTATATTGTCTGCATGTGCTGAACCTTCAGAGGTTTAACAGCTTGCGTGTTAGGATTTTAAATAAGAGACAGTGTGAGTTTCGACAGTGTTTATCTCTCTTTTTCTATATCGTGTATGACAGCCTCCGTGGCGCAGTGGTACGCGCGGTGAATTTACATGACGGAGGTCCTGGGTTCGATCACTGGCTGGGCCGATTGAGGTTTTCTTAATTGGCCCAGGTCTGGCTGGTGGTTCGGCCATGGCTAGTTACCACCCTATTGCCAAAGACATACCGCCAAGCGATTAAGCGTTCTGGTACGATGTTGTGTAGAAAGCGAAAGGGGTGTGAATTTTTATCCTCCTTCTAACAAGTTAGCCCGCTTCCATCTCAGATTGCATCATTACTTACCATCAGGTGAGATTGTACTCAAGGGTTTACTTGTAAAGAATATAAAAAAAAAGATTGTTGAATTCGAGATTTATACTGTTGAGTTGTAATAATAAAGAAACAGAATAACGCTAAAGGATTTAGTGGGTGTCTATGAAACTGTGGCTACATGTGTATTCTGTTTCTAATTCCATCTATTGTTGGAGATTCGCATTTAAAGTTAGAATAGTTAATGCAAACAATTAAAACTCGGACATCCTATACTACTTCGTGCTGCGTTTCTGCGTACGAAAGCTACTAACTCAAATAAAATAAAAGTAAAAGTTTCAGGTTAAGCATCTCTTAGGCCTTTCGTCCAAATGCCGGGTAGGCAATACCTTATCGTCTTCAGAAGGGCAGCAACTCAAACATCCCCTGCAAAGTGGCCACTTCAAAACTGTAACACTTATGAGGGTAAATATAAAAAAGTTCGAAGGCAACAGGCTTGTTACAGCCAATCTAAAGTTCTAATAAACTTTTATTAGATTTTAATGATGTAACTCGAGATGTCGAGTTGGCTTTTGAAGGAAAAACTTTGCTTCTTACTTGATAAAGCTTGGAACATATCGCGTTTTATGGAATGCATTAACCATTTTAATAGGGAAAGTAATATTATAAATAAATTTGTTTCTTTGTTACGACTTCACGCCCTAACTACTTATTGAAATAAATCGCCGAATCTGTATGAGTCTTCAGTCATAAATAACAGTCCTCGACACCACAGATCTTCAGTTTTGTATTCATTCCATTAATTCTATGAGTTGTATTGCGGACAAATTAAATTAAAATGGACATGATTTCTCACCATATAGGTGAGAAATCATGTCCATTTAGTCCTTGTCAGCCGATAGACGTCCACTGCTGGACATAGGCCTCTTACATGGATCTCCAAGTACTACGGTCTCGAGCCGCCAGCATCCAGCGGTTCCCTGCAACCCGCTTGATATCCTCGGTCCACCTAGTGGAGGGTCGACCAACACTGCGCTTTCCGATGCGGGGTCGCCATTCCAGCACCTTGGGACCCCATCGTCCATCGGCTCTTTGAACTGTGTGTCCTATTGCCACTTCAGCTTCGAGATTCGCTGAGCTATGTCAGTGACTTTGGTTCGTCTCCGGATCTCCTCGTTCCTGATTCGATCAGGCTGAGAAACTCCACCTTTCCTCCTCCAACGGCACCTTTACCATTCAATTGAGGCTTCAAATGTTTGATTTAAACTAGTCAGATTCCACATAGAATATATGAACGTTTCCAAAAGTTCCTCAGCACACATTAATAGGTATGTAACGTTAGGTGGGTGCGAGGGGAAAAGTTATATCAACTTGGGAAAAGTTTGCGCTCCTACAAAGTAGGATTTATCTGACATTGACGGGTGTTTGAGAACATGGAACAGCCTCGGAGACTTTGTTGCTACTCACGCTACGACTATATTAAGCTACTAGCGAACGCCCCCGACTTTGACTGCGAGCCTCATTTTCATTCCCTTTACATTAAATATAACAACATAATTTTATTTCAAATGCCGTACCGAATTTTACATTAGTAGTAGAACTTTCTATGGCATAGAAGCATAGCACTATGATTATTTTTGCCACATAGAAGTACTGCTGTGCTATGATTTAATTTGAATTATTTTAGTAGTTTTGCACTAGATGGACAAAAAAAGAGACAAACAGACAAAAATAAAAAAAATACTTTTTTTCTTTAGTATCAAAATTCATTTATTTCAAGTAAGCTCAGTTTACAAGCACTTTTGATACGTCAGTTGACTTTTTGTAAAGATTCTACCACTGGTTCGGAAGGCAGGTTCTGCTGAGAAGAAACCGGCAAGAAACTCAACACTTGCTCTTTTTAAAACTCTATATGTTACTCTTTTTAATAGCCTTCCTCGATAAATAGACTATATTTTTTTTTTAATGCAAATATAACACTGAAAGACCAGTTAGTTTTTCAAGTCGGACCAGTTCCTGAGATTAGCACGTTCAATCAATCAAACAAACTCTTCAGCTTTATAATATTAGTATAGATATGGAATGAAAGGAATATTTGTAGTGGAGCTTTTTGTACAAGGGGTATTTACAACAGAAGAATATCCCGTCGTATGTACTTATTCGATCGATTAGCAAAGTTCAAGTTTTTGGACGAACGCCCGGTGCCTTTTAGATCTATTTTTTAGTTTTAAAACTGCGAAACCGCTACGTTTGATCGAGCAAGGCTGCCAACAGTTACGTACAAAAGTGTCACGTGCGGAAAATAAAATTTTACGGCAAATTGATTTTATTACGTTAATAATTTTTCCGTTAAAATTTACAATTTGAGCCGACCGGCGCAATCGTGATTCGTGTTTTAAAAAACGTACAGTACGATTCTGTTTTTTTTTTTCATTTTTTTTCTGTAACTTTTGATTGGATTTTAAATATTTAAAATGTTCGCAGTATATTATTTTATTGTTATTCTTATGTTACAAATTTTATGCTCATTTGATTTTGAATTTACACGTTTTACAAGCTGTACCTTTAAAACGACAAACATTTTGACGATTAATATTTATAGAATGAAATTTTCGCAGCTAGTCTAATTATAATAACTAGAAAGTTCATTAAAAGTCTCAAGCAAGTAACTTTGTACTGACTAGTCATCTACCCTTGAGTTAAAATTAAGTTAGAGGCTAACTTCTTTAGAATAAACACCACAATATAACTAAAATTCAAATAACAAATAAAACTATCTTAACTAAGCCATTAAAGACTTATGTAGGTACCTATATACGTACGTCTTATATAATATAAAACAAAATCGGGTTAGATTTGTTGGACTTCTTATGTTGACTTGACTTGACTTACGCTGAAGCACAGTACCTAATACTGTTTTACTAAATCGTAGTAGAAATTAATTTGAACAGTATTCTAAATAAATACCTATATCTTAAATTACTTTTTTAAGTAAAAAAAGAATTGTCTGAACAAGGAGCAGCAGTTACAAAAAATATGAAGTGCACCAATTTGCTGAAAACTGAGTTTCAGAGAATTTGGCAACTCAGAGTATGACAACCGCAATGTTATAAATTGTTGCTTTTAGTAGAATTAAATTCTCTCTTAGATAGAGCGAGATAGACACACCCTGTCCTTGTACGTGTGAAAGGGACGCTGATGGGACTGTTGTTGCGGTTGTAAATCTTCTAGAGGGCGCCTAAAATGGGTTGTTTATTGTAGGCAGTTTGGAATGATGTCTTTTAATAACGCGTTGCTGGCAATAAAACCTCTCTGTTCTTTCCTCACACTGCAAAGAAAAGACGCTAATGTTTGTATTTAAATCAATGAGAATAAGGTCTGTTTTCGCGTGCACATTAAGATTAATATCCCCGTTTTAGTTTAAGTGTTTTAATATAGAGAGATGTATGCTATTTTAGATGGTTAACTCGGTAAGGAACTCTCGTAGTGTATGCGTAGTTAAAGGGGATGCAAATCACGTAATAAAGCTATTTGAATGGAGATTTTTCGTAAACTTATACTTCCGTTCATTTGTACTCTACTGAATAGAAGTAATTAGTGAAGTGTTAGTTTGGTTTGTATTTTTAAAAGCAGCAAACTTTTTTTTTATAGTAAGTATAACTTTATAAAAAAAAAATTATACGTTCTATAATGATGTCACTTTGTCGGGTACATTGCAGCGATGCTTTGATATTCCTTATCAACCCATATTCGGCTCACTGCTGAGCTCAAGTCTCCTCTCAGAACGAGAGGGGTTAGACCATTAGTCCACCACGCTGGCCCAATGCAGATTGGCAGATTTCACACACGTAGAGAATTAAGAATATTCTCCGGTGTGCAGGTTTCCTCACGATGTTTTCCCTTCACCGTTTGAGACACGTGATATTTAATTTCCTAAAATGCACACAACTGAAAAGTTGGAGGTGCATGCCCCGGACCGGATTAGAACCCACGCCCTCCAGAATTGGAGGCAGAGGTCAAATCCACTGGGCTATCATGGCTCTCTGCTTTGATATAGGCGATGTTTATTTAAAAGTAAAAAAAAATACTTTTGACTCTCTAACTAGTCGTAAAGGTAACATAGGAATGGGTATAATAGTCCATCCATCCAAGTCATAACCATGGATGAAACCTTGACTACGGTGGATGGACCTCATGGTTCAATCTCCTGGCTTTAAATCCGTTATTATCCAACTTCACACGATAAAGGTAACCAGTCCCTTTTAGATGAGTCGTCAAATACTGGGTTGTTATTTTTTTAATATCATGTTTATCGAACTTAGCTTATCTACCCGTAGTGCAGTGGACTTCGAAGATTTCACCACGGAACACTAAAAATTAGTAACGAGTGAGTTTTTTGTTATAATCCTTCAATCAAAATTTCAAAAGGCGACCCCGTGTATAGCGCGCATGACAGAGTGCCGGTGGAATGGGAGCACTTGAAATAGCGTTAGAAAATTCTTTTATATTTGAGCATGGCGCCGGAAGCCGGTCCAATTTGCGCGTTATGCCAAATAGACGGGCTTCTATTGGACATTCAGTGCTCAACTACATAGAAAAATGTATTCCATGCTGATGTCCATGACTTTGTAAACTCTACTCAATTTCTCAGTCACGTCATATGTTGAATTTTCAGTTCGATCTGATTTTCAAAGTCTATTTTTTATTTAAAACTAGCGGATGCCCGCGACTTTGTCGTGAAATTTAGTTTTTCACGACAAAGTCGCGAGAGATCGAAGATACGAAGGTGAATATGATCCACCAAATTCCCATGAATTTGGTGGTGTAACACTATGCCTCCTTCTTCATTTTTAAATTGAGTTTAATATATTTGTATGAAAGAAAATATGGCGTATACGATTATCTGGTAAATAAAATTATAATAATATTATGAACTAGTGTAGTAGTAGTAATCTTTAGGACATAAGAGGTTAACTTATGTCCCAAAGATCACAAGACTTCGGTTTAAGGCTACATACTAAAGATACTAGTCAGCCAATATTTTTTATTGCAAAATAGAAATTGTGTATACACCATACACCATTTATAATAAATTAACCGCAATAAAAAATAATTTATTACAGACATTATCCACGTATCAGCTATAGGTGTTATTATGTGATACTCGTATATTTTTATCGACGATTTTTCTCTCGAAAAATTTATCACTCGCGTGGGAAATTAAAATAATGCATTGAACTTTTTTTGTTCGGTTAATCAAGACGAGGAATGAAAATGTGGAGTCAATTTATTAAACTTTTTGGCTCTTTTTATAAAACAAAGAGCAATTTTTATTTGTTTACGTTGATAATGGTTTTTTATGGATTTCGTTTTCGATAAGGAACCTATTTATGGGAATTTTGGTAATGTGTACACATTTTTGCGTTATCATAAATTTTAAAAAGTGTGCTTTTTTCAATATGAGACAAGCTTGACTTACATTCTGGCCTAAGGAATGTATCCTTTGTGGTAGCTTGACTTTTATAAATCATATTACAGACGAAAATAAAAATAAATCTTGATTATTTGATATGGTATAGCATGGACAAATTCAGATGTCTAGTTTAATGTATTTTGCGTTAATATAATAAGAATTATTCTTATTTATTTTATTGTGCAACATTCTAGTATTTTCCGTCTCCTTTTAATACTTGTGTCGATGTATATTTCTGTCCCTTTCAGTGAAGTGAGTGAGCGAACCGCGAATGCGATTTGACTAAAAGCAACGATTTGTATTGTCGCGATGTGGACGTCTCACACAAACTGTAACGGAGACGTTTAACGATTAATACTGATGAAAGATACAGAAAAAATAAAGTTATTGAAGAAGAAGTAAGAAGTGAGAGTTTCAGATGTGGGTTACAATTTATTACTTTGTTTACAAAATTATTCGTGTTTTGTACAATGTTTTGTTATATAAACAAACATTTTTTTTTATAATATCAAAACAAGCATGATATTTTAGGATCATTATCTTTCATGATAGCCTGATTATGCTCATTACTGCCTAAGTCAACCTAAGGAGTTAAGAAGCGTTATGTGCCTCTACCATCACACAAAATCATACGCTTTATACTAAATACAATTTTGCTTGGCCTATATTATCTTGACAATACTTACCTGATTAACTCTAACAGAGAATTAAATGGTCACGTAGATTAAAAAATAATTAAATTTTAATTTACTTTGTGCTATATGTGTATGTCGTAAAAAGCGTAGAGTCATTAATAAAAATATGGACAGAACCACTGACCTAACCTTGGTCATCGGCTCTGCCAATTACAATAAGTATGCTATGCTTAACCTCACTAATCGCTTACACAATAATCTACTCTTAATTTTACTATTTTACCCTGGTAGTTGTGGTAGAGGAAGTACATCGAGCAAGTCCCAGGACTTGTGACCATTGGGTGTGGTTTAAAGGCGCCTTTTAATACTAGTAAACACTCACCAACCCTGCCCGACATGCTCTCCATGCCCACAGTAAACAATTTAAGATCAATAATTACTTCATCACGAAACATTATCGAACAAAATCACTAACGCGACAAGCAGCATGACGCCTCAAGCTGCTCAACAAAGAATTGAACCAATTAATAGCCCAAGTCACTAATCACTTTCCTTTTCTTAATAACACTACTTAACACTTCACTATTTTACTATACTTAACAAATAGAAGACGATTATTCCATCTTAAAAGCGCTGAATTACTAAATCAGCAGACTAGAGCGGAGGCAGGGAGAATCACTCTAGTCAAGTGTACCGGCCACGCGCCATTTGGGACGCGATGCCATTGGATGAGAGTTACGTGATCATTTGCTATTGGTCGATCGCCGCCACGTTCGTTATGGTGGTAACGTTTTACAATCTTAATTACTTAAAGAGTAAATAATCAAAACCTAATTACATGAAAACTTGATTCTAAATTTATTTAATTAATTAACGTAGATTTTGCTGACCATTACGACAGCAAAATCTCAACACAGAACCTAAAGAGTTTCTTTTCTACTGCTGTCAACTGTCATCATTACTTGAGAGACTAATTATTAATTAAATCAAAACGGAACAGTATTTTGATTGCAAAATGATTAGATTACTAGATAATAAGTCGATTCGAATTCAGAGTAAACATGATAATTATTAGGTCTGAGGCCATAGACCCCTCAGTGAGCCAAGCTTCCACGGCGACATGTAATTAATTGCAATAACTCTTCTACTTTCATATTTACTCTTAAATATAAGGTATTTTTAACTTAATGGCTACTCTTGAAACTTCTCCTTAATTATTGGATTTTGAATATAAATTCCCTTGAATATGAAACGTGCACCTCGAAACATCTACACAGATACAAATAGCGCGCAGCCCGCGAGTACTTCGTCACTCTACATTTTATACAAATTACCCTCATTTGGGCTTCACTTAGCGCCTCGCCTCATACAGCCTTTATGCAACCGACGAGTGTGTACTCGACTATGTACCCGACGTACCATAAACCTCCGCGTTCTTTGTAAACTTTGGCAGAGATTTCAGTCTAATTTCAATTTTGGAGACCCGTGACATGAAGTGCGATATAATGAGCTTAAATTTAATACATAATAATTTGTAGTATTTATTTATAACGGATTTATCTTAAGAATTGTATTTTTAAAATGATGACCAAAATTCCCGGTTTCCTCCCGTACAGTCCCAAGTAGGGCACTACAATAGATATTCTCAAAACCTTTCTTTCTTAAAACCGAAACAAGTTAAGATTAGATAAAATAACTTGAAGTAATAGTGATTAAACTCACCTGTATTGGAGCAGCATGGTCGTAAAGAGGGATGTAATTTGCTGAAAGTTGACGACAAAGAACTGACGTTGCCAATTATACACGACTAGCTGACGCTGCGCGGTTTCACCCGTAGGAGTACGGGGATAATATATAACATAAGCCTTCCTCACTAAATGGGCTATCTAACACTGAAAGAATTTTTCAAATCGGACCTGTAGTTCCTGAGATTACCGCATTCAATCAAACAAACGAACTTTTCAGCTTTATATATTAGTATAGAGTATAGATATAAATGAATAAATGAGCAGTGATAGCCCAGTGGATATGACCTCTGCCTCCGATTTCGGAGGGTGTGGGTTCGAATCCGGTCCGGGGCATGCACCTCCAACTTTTCAGTTGTGTGCATTTTAAGAAATTGAATATCACGTGTCTCTATCGGTGAAAGAAAACATCGTGAGGAAACCTGCATACCAGAGAATTATCTTCATTCTCTACGTGTGTGAAGTCTGCCAATCCGCATTGGGCCAGCGTGGTGGACTATTGGCCTAACCCCTCTCATTCTGAGAGGAGACTCGAGCTCAGCAGTGAGCCGAATATGGGTTGAAGACGATAGATATAAAATGTTCTTTAACAAGCCTTGACGGCCCGATACTATATTATTATGAATACGATAACGTCCCGCCATTTTCTAAAAAGTTTGTACGATTTCTTCACACATACACCACTTGCCCGAAAGTGTTTGTGATTACGGATATAAGTCGTACAATACAAGCCTCTAGTGCGTGATGAGTGTCATTCGGTGGCCAATAAAATGTTCGCGCAGTTGACGTCATAAAACGCGCGAACTTTGTGATATACAACCGACCGGGATGTAGAGCCAAGAGATGCGTTATGTTTACCCGACGACTGAAAGAGGGTAGTGTTTTTGAGCGTCCGTTTGTTCTATAGCGTTTATTGAGATTACAACAAACTCTAAGTATTCAACTATATTTATTATTGTTGGTCGTTGAATTAACATTAGGGAATTTGTTATGTAACGCTACGTCATACTATACACTACTATATTGTGCAGTACGAGTATGTCGTGTGAATGGTTGGACAACATATATGCCACAATTTATTCGTTTAGATCGTTCAACTACGATATAAATATGTGCATAATAAAGCATTGAATCGGGGCTTACTTGCCCTACTTTGTAATCGAGTTTTTTTTTATATTTTGATATTGATTTAACGTTTGTTTATTCGTAATATAGGGACGCTATTATAAATTTATGTAATTATTTTCCTCATGTAAAAAATACCAACACGTTTGTCACATCCAGCACAATCAACATCGACGGCGGAGCGTCACAGCGTAGCATATTTCAGTATTCCCATCGCAGCCGCCACGTCATAAATAAGGACGACTCCGGTGTTCGCGACGGAATTATAGTGTTTTCTTCCATAATAATTATTGTATTTTATTTATATTACATTACTCTGTTGGTTTTATTTGATTAGTTCCCCTTGTGAAGGAAATTAGGTATATTTTTGTATGAAAAAACAGCCTCTTTTTGATATGACAACGTCTCATAATTAGATCCGGCTGCACACTCGAAAAAAAGATGACGTCATGCGTCGTTCTCTCGCTCCATCAAACTTTTTTTTACAAAAAATAAAGTATATTTTGGTCTGCGAAGATTTTTAAGCAGTATTTTAGAAAAACGAACATTTTCTTTTGAAAAATGCAACCATTCCATCAGTTTTTTCTTATGACGTTGTCACGTTCAACTATTGTCAGTAAACCGACTTTACAGACAGCCGATTTTTTTTCTTCTCTTTTCTTTTCAAACTAAGTGACATAATAATATGTATGTACGACAAGATGTTTAGGAAAAAATTTAAAAATACTGGTCGATGCGTCTTTTTGTTTTCGGTTCTGAGTAATTCAGAACTTTCGTACTGTAAATTTCGACAAAAATACAAAAAACGTCTTTTTTCATTGCGGCAACAGAAAAGCGTAGGTTCTTGTTATTATATTGCATATAATTGTTGTTATGTAATATGAACCTTGGATCTTTCGGGTAACCTTTTGACTATGAAGCTTAAATTTCTTGTTGGTATTTCAAGTGTATTTTCATTAGAAGTTAAGATTAAAAGACTAAACTATGGGAAACATTTTAGAAAAAGTTATATTAACAAAATGTTACAACCATGTACATTGTACATGCAGTATACCTACATTTAATCAATACTTCCGGTTGATTTTAATTACAAGTAAATTTAGAAATATTTCAGTATCTAATTTTGATGGGATTGAAGTCATTCAGTAAACAATAAATTATAAGAGGGAAAAACTGCTGGCAACTGTAAAGTCGTAAAGGTGTATAAAGTCGTACATTTTCGAAAATTTTAAAAATTAAACGGTTGAAGAGCAAAATAAATAAAACTTCTTACAGCAGTTTGACTGGGGCACTCGTAAATGCAAGCAAAATGAACGGTTTTGTTACCGCTCGTAAAATTCGTACCATCAAAGCTTTAGATTGTGCCCTGCATCCGGACCGCGCCGTACCGCGGACCGTGTACTATAAATATCTTAGTAACAATGTAGGGTACAAATAACATTTAAACGTCCGGATATCTTACAAAGACCGTATTGATGGCTTACTATAGAACGGAGTTTTAGTATTTCGACTGTTGTAGGGTATAAATTACTAACTTCTGATTTCGAAATTGTCCGGGTAGATTTACTTAATTATTTACCTGTGGAAGTCCACAAATATTCTAAGCAACGAATAACACATCTTCTTTGTGTGAATACGCGGAAATGTGTGGCAAAACTGACAATAATTTCCATGTATGTTTCACGCATATTTCTCAGGGAAGATACAAATTTAAAATATTTATTTCCAGTTGTCTTTTATATAAGCACTTTCAAGTCTATCACAGGCAAGAAACTGGACAAAAAAACAATAATCTTTTCTAAAAAAAAATCAAAAATGTATAATTTACCATCAAGATCTTAGCTTGTGTCCTGAATGTAAAAGCGAAGCCGTTAGATTCATTAGTTTTTTGTCATTGAAAAATTCATCAATTTTATAATAAGCTCGACCTTGATTAAGAATATGTTCCTCACGGTGAGATACAAAACCTAAATCAATTTTGATTTAATTATACAATTTACGACTTTAATGACACATATCTATGTTATAGTAACAACATAACAAAAACATGAATCTATTAGCTAAAGTCCAGTTCTTCAGAAATCTTGTCAAATTTCGTAAAAATATTATTTCTCACAGTTCACCGGCTTAGGCCACCTGTGTCCAGAGACACTTTCCGGTCAGCTTCCTGCCCTTTTGGCACCTTTAGTGGTATATCCACACTAATAGAAATAGTAAATTCCCATATCTTCACGATCTCTTGCTCTGGAGGACCTGGGTTCTGTACCCGGCCCATGAGGCATGAGCCATGAGCCCAATTTTGGCATTATATTTTCCATTCAATACATTGCTTCTGTTTTGTATACCAACAAAACTTTGTATAAAAGTATCACGTAGACAAAGTAGCAGACGTTTGCTAGTGTTAGCTACTACTAGAGTTACTCGTACAGCGGCTTTTTTCATTCGTTATTAATTTAATATCAATTAATATTTTGTAGAGCATTGCGGCAAAATTTTATGCAAGAGTCTGAATATTTTATTTTACTGTTAAAATTTAACGAAATTGTTGATATTCTTTTAGGAAAAAACAAAGTGTTTTAAATTATATAAGTATATTAATAACATTAAAATGTTCATTTATATCAATACAATTTCATCCAAATATATCATAAAAAAATATTGTGATCAATATTTCACTGTTCCCCTCCAATTGGTCGAAAGTACTGTGTTATGAGTGGGTATAAGTGGTCCAGTGCGCGGGATACTTCAAATTATGTTATTATATTAAATATAATTTACTATGAAATAGCTAGAATATGAAACCTTTTTTTGGAAGTCGGTTACAAAGAGAAACACTTAAAGCTATAGTCCGGGATCCGTAGAACACTTTTTACAATTAATTACTATCAAGTTCATTTTTCGTGAGTAGCTTCATCTCGATGAGACGATCAACTTTTGTTATTTACGAAAATTCTTGATTCTGGTCCTATTATATATCCTATAATTCTTGATCCTAATTGAGTTACCAGGAAATAAAAATTATAAATAAAAATACGCAATTTAAATTGTGTAATTATTAATTAAGCAACAGTAAAAAAACAACTGGTTAGTAACAATTTTTAATAACCTCGTTATTGATACAAGTTGGGAGGAGGGTAGTTTATCAAAAGTAAAAGTAAAAAACGTCCTACGGACCCCGGACTATTACTGTTCTCGTGTATAACAACTTAGAAACAAGTACTTCAAAATTACCTTCACCGGCAACCTTTAATTTAACTTCCGCGAAATATTCCAAGGTCACGTTTGACAGCCGTCAAAAGAAATAGGGTTTTCTTTTGATGTCGCTGTCATTGAGAGAGATCAAATTGGAATTTCGTCAAAGGGGAGAGCCATCAAAATTCTGGAAATATTTCTACCTTGCGTTTCCACTAAATTAATATCAAATAATAGTGCTTTTTGTTACATAATAACAGCTTGTTTCTAAAAAAAACAATTTTTTGTAATGCAGCTATAGACCGTACCTAATGCACTAATTGCGAATAACAATATTTTATAAAATATTAATAACTAGCGGACGCCCGCGACTTCTGCGTGGAATTTAGTTTTTCACAGATCCCTCGGGAACCATGGATTTTTCTGGGATAAAAAGTAGTCTATGTGTTAATCCAGAGTAAAATCTATTTCCATTCCAAATTTCAGCCAAATCGCTTCAGTAGCCGCAGCGTAAAAGAGGAACAAACATACTTACACACTTACACACAAACTTTCGCCTTTATAATATAAATGTGATTTTAAAATTATTGTTATAAATTATAAATAAAGTAAAATTAGTTAATAACAAAACAGAATGGTTGTTTGGTAGCTATTGTATAATATTATATATTCTATCTCGATTTTCACTTTTCGTTCTAAAACAGAAAGTGCTGGAAAGTTACGGGGAAGGCCTACTCTGTAGAAAGGCTTGTATTTAATTAATTCGTTGAAATAAAAAATCTACCAAATTTTGATATAAGTACTGAACCAAGTAACACACTTCTGACGGCCTCCGTGGCGCAGTGGTGTGCGCGGTGAATTTACAAAACGGAGGTCCTGGTTTTCTTAATTGGTCCAGGTCTGGCTGATGGAAGGCTTCGGCCGTGGATAATTACCACCCTACCGGTAAGGACGTACCGCCAAGCGATTTAGCGTTCCGGTACAATGCCGTGTAGAAACCGAAAGTAATTTTCATCCTCCTCCTAACAAGTTACCCCACTTCCATCTTAGACTGCATCATCACTTACCATCAGGTGAGATTGTAGTCAAGGGCTAACTAACTAAAGGGGCTAAAAAAAAACAGTAGGGAAGCGTGCGATACATCGTTACGCAGATGAAAAATAGCCCAAACGTGACTAAGAAGAAATAGAAAACACTCGTAAATTACCTGTCGACGCGTACTCATTGTACAGCATATAACGTATCGTGTGGAAGCAATCAGCTAAGTACAGTGAATTTCAGCTGGCCAGTGCCCACCTATAAATCTCTCTACAAGATGCTTGATATGTTGTGTTTGGAGTGGGACACTAGATACAAGCGGTTTTTATTCTTTACTATGACTGCCAATCGTAAATGGTTTAGGGTTCTATATCGCAAAAAGGAAGGAATTCTAAAGTTATTCTCAGTTAGTAAACTTAACTTGACCTATGTCGGTGTATGGAGGTAACAGTTTTCTGACTGCAAAGATAAGCTGGAATAAGGCGTTGCCCTCAATTTAGTTTATTTTTTTATAAGAACAATGTCGGTTTGTCGTTCATAGCTTATGAAGTACAAATGTTATTTTTAATCTTGTATGGAAACCTTAGTTCCAACTCCCACTTGACCAGTTTTTAATAAAAAAAAAGAACTTCGTTCCAAAAAATTAAAATATAAGTGTCACAAAATGACCCCAGTTACTAATGCTATAATATTAAATTGCGGCGTCACTTGACATCAGATGTGATAGTAGTTTTTTTTTATTATTAAATGATATAAGTATCTCTTCGATAGATTGCATTGGGACAAAGAGTCTAGCGCCCGTTCTAACAGAGTCTGGACACTGAGAGCACCTCAACACTTTACTGCTGCGTTTCGGGGTAGTTTTAGATACGCTGCCACCAAGTGCTGGAATAATCTACCTCCCCCCATGCGCAATGTCAGTAAGTCCAAAGCCTGGTTTAGGAAATCGGTAAAAAACCTTTTACTTTTACAACAGCAGGGTAAGTAACAGTCTCCAATCCCAGGCTCCTCACCTACC